>NW_022436942.1:29914623-30164494 GCF_009761245.1 Sapajus apella
AGTAATAGGAGCTTCAGTAATAGGAGCTTCTATCCAGGGATGGATAAAGTGGATTTGAGCGATAACGGATCTGGTTTTGGCAAGAGAAATTTCCATTCTGCTTAAAGCTTTAGATTGACTTGTGAAGACCAAGATGCTTATCTGATCTTATAAGCCACAGGTAAAATAGTTCCTGATCACGCCATATGGAAGCAATAGAAGTCTAGGGGATGTCAATAAATTCTGGAAATCAGTGTGAAGAGCTTTAGATGGCATCCAAAAATCCTGTTCATAGAGGCAGGCTTTCATTCAGTTTGAACCAAAACACTTTGCAAAAGACCCTAGCATGTCCTTTTAGATGACCTAAAAGAAGTATGGTGACTACAGGGGTACTTACAGTGGAATAGGTAAGGGCTGTGTGAATCAGGATATAACCTGACTGTGAACAAGGAATTGTGGTCCTCTGCTCATCAGCATGGAAACCTTTTGGGACATGGGCCTTGAACTTATCAAAATTCCTCCTGAAGAGATATGTTGGGGCTACTGGTACTGAAACAAACTACCCTCTTCAGAGCATCCTGGAAACAAGTCCAATCTCAGTCTTGTCCTACGGAGCTTTCAAAATGTAGACACTATGGAGACGGAAGCTAGCACCAAACTTTCAAAAGCACGTCATTTTCCCCTAAGTCTCCTAGAGCTTTAATAGATGTATCTCTACATTTCCCACAGTTGTTGGGCAGGGGCAGATTGACCCTCACTTGCATGAGCCATTTTCAATAAGAACCTTGTATCTTATTTTGTATTTGTAATGTTGTAGTCATTTTTTAGAGTGCCTCCAGGGCAAAACTCCATGACATTGATATGGGCAAAAATTTCTTGGATATGACCCTGAAAGCACAATCAAAGCAAAAATAGATACATGGGATTGCATCAAACTAAAAAGCTTCTGCACAGCAAATCCACAGATTGGGAGAAAATATTTGCAAGTCATACATTAAGAAGGGGCTAATATCCAAAATGTATCAGGAACTCAAACTACTCAATAACAACACATAGTTCTATTAAAACTGGACAAAGATTTGAATAGATGTTTCTGAAAACAAGGCATAAAAATGGCCAACAAATCTATGAAAAAATGTTCCACGTCTTGAATTATCAGAGAAATGCCAATTAAAACCACAATGTCACTTCATACCTGTTAGAATGGCTACTACAAAAAAGACAAAAGATGAATGTTGGCAAGGATGTGAAGAAAAGGGAGCCCTGGTAGTCTGTTGGTGAGAATGTAAATTAGCATAGCCATTTTGGAAAACAGTGTGGAGATTCCTCAAAAACTATGAATGAACTACCATATGATCCAGCAATTCCACTGCTGAGTATATATCCAAAGGAACTGAAGTCAGTATGTCAAAGAGATTTCTGCATTCCTATGTTCACTGTAGCACTATTTACAATAGTCAAGATTTAAAAACCATCAAAGTGTCCATCAACAGATGAACGGATTTTAAAAATATCATCTCTATACATAATGGAGTTCTATTTAGTCTTTAAAAAGCAGAAAATTTTGTCATTTTTGACAGACTTTAGATAGACTTCACAGGCATTATGCTAAATGAAATAAGCCAGGCACAGAGAGACATGATCTTCTTTATGTCTAGAATCTAAAGAAGTTGAACTCATAGAATAGGAGAGTAGAATGGTGGTTAGCAGAGGCCAAGGGAGCAGGGTGAACGGCGAAAGGAGGGATGGTGGTCAAAGGATACAAAGTTTCATTTAGGAGGAACAGGTTCTGGTGATCTACTATACAGCCTGGGGACTATACTTTAATAATAATATTGTATATTTCAAAATAGCTGAGAGGATGGGATTTTACATGTTCTCACCGCAAAGAAACAATAAACATGAGGTTAATGGATATGTTAATATTGGCATGATTTGATCATTCCACAATGTATACATGTATCAAAACATCACATTGTACCCCATAAATATATACAACTGTTATTTTCAGTTAAAAATAAAATAAAACTAAAGAGTAATCTCCAAATAATATAAGCTTTAGCTCCCCTCCCTTCCAAAAAAAAAAAAAAAAAGAAAAGAAAGAAACGAAATCTACCCTTATTGGTAAAACCTCTCATAAAGTTTATCACACCCTTTGTAATGTAGAAAGACTCCTGGTAGGCTGCTTTTTGCTACCTTATCTTTCTCCTCCAAGGGGTCTTGAACACCCATGGAGCTGATTTTTAACATTGAGAGTGAAATTATCTTAATGTTTATACATATCTTCTGTCAATCGTATTGATCAAAACTCTTGGCAGACCACAGAAACAACAAGAAGAAGCTACAGGGAGCCAACAGCACTTATTGAACACACTCCACCAAGAATCTTGTGGGGGAGTGTGCCGGGAGCCTTTGTCTACACAGTGCCCTTAAAGCTTCTTGCCAGGTATGTGTAGCACTTTCTGGCATTTTTGCTGTCAATAGCTCGAGCACACAATAGTATGCAAGGCACATACATGCACATCCAAATATGTATTTTAAGAACAATCCCTGTCTTTCTTTAGCAATAAGATCCCAATTCTGGCTGGGAACTTGGCAGGATGCACAGCTTAAGACTTCCCTTCTTACCATCCCTTGCATTCGTTGTGGCCATGTGACTAAGTTTTCACTTGTAGCATGTGAGAGGAAGTGATGGGTGTGACTATTAGATCATGGAATTAAAGTGGGGAGTGATGTTCTCCTCTACTTCTTATTCCATTTTGCTGCCTGGGATGTGGTTGTAGTGATCAGGATCTCAGACCATGCAAAGGCAATGCCCTGGGGATGGTGAGGTAACCAGAGAGAGAGGAGTCTAGAGGTGTAACATGGCAAAGCTGCCATTTCAACCTGGCAGGTGTACTTGAGAGGGAAGTACATTTCTAAATTATTCAAACCACTGTTATTTGGGTTGTGTTTAATATTATATAAATTTTTTTTTGAAAAAAATTTGAGATAGGAATAGTATTATCATAAAATCAGTTCTGCCTAGGGGGGCATTAATAGAGCAGGTACATTCTAAACATCTAGGGTTTGCATATATTCAGAAGTCAAATTTAGGGTTCTTAGAGTTGGAGTTTGCATGTCCAATAATTATCATGCTTTATAAAAAATAACATTTTAGCAACATAACAAAAGGTAATCATCTTTTAGTCTAAAACTAAGCCCTCAGGTCCCATAACACACACAGTGATTCGGTCAGCCTGGATAGCCCTAAATTGCTTATTGCACTGATTTCCTTTCTCCTGACCTATAACAAATAGCTGACCTGGACAGAAGTGTTTTTCACTATTTGGAAGAAGCTGTCTTTAGTTAGCATATGTAGCAGTTTGTTCACTGACAGCAAAAATATCTGATATTGGTTAGATTTGTTTAATGCTAGCAACATTGTCTTAAATTCTAAAATCACTTTCCATCAAGAGTTCAAAGACTCTTTGTGGACTAAAGCGTTACGGAAAATATGGAAATTATTTTACCAACATTTGAATACATTAATATAACTAATTCATCTCTTTATGATTTCTTTGACTTGGTATACTCTGAGCTTTTTGAACATAGGAATGGGGATTTTTCACCATCTCTGTAAGACCTAGTATCTTACATAGCAGACCTTCAGTGAACGTCTACTGCATTGATTTAAAGATCCCTTCTATTTTTTTAAAAAAGGTCAGTTCTATGTATCCTTCTCTAGCAATTGTTCTATTGTTTTTCTTTCTAGACAGGCAAACTTCTGAGTTTATTATACCCACACTTTCTCCATGCTCATTTGTAACTCAATCCTCCTCATGTACACTCTAATCTATCCCAACCCTAGCACTGCGCAGAGACTGTCCTTGCTAAGGTCACCACTGAACCTTGTGTTGCTAAGCCCAGCGATCCCATTGTGGTATTTTTGTTCATGTCCTCTCTGAAGCATTCAAAAACTGTTGACTGTATATTCTTTTTTCAAGTTTTCTCTTAACCTTAGATTCTGGGACACAACATTCTGGTTTTCCAGCTACCTCTTCAATGGCCTCTTTCCAATCTCCCACTCATTTAATCTGCCCCTTTTCATGTTGCTAATTCTAGGGTTCAATTCTCTTTCATCCTCACTTGATACTCCCTTGTTGAGTGACTCATTCATTCCTGTGACTTTATTACGCACATCCTGAGGGCTCTCAAATACCTACTTCAGACCAGACCAGTCTCCTCATTTATAGTCCAGCTTTTTCTATTTATTTCCTTCTGAATGGACCACAGGTTTGTGAAACTTCTCATGCGCTTCATGTGTTCCTGATAGCTTTCCGCTATCATTTAGGTCAGGTGTGCTGACACAGCTCTACAGTCCGTGCAGAGTTTCTGTGCATTTGGAAATTAGCATATTCTGTCTGTTCTGTCTCCTAAAATATCCTGGGGCCTGTCTTGCCTCTCTGTTTGCATGGCTGTTTTCTTGGACGAGGACTCAAGCATCTCCTGCTCTCCCTGACTTCCATCTTGCTTTTTTCCAACCCATCCTCCTCATAGCTGCCAAAGTGCTCCTTGTAAAACAAAATCTGATCACATGAATCCATTGTCTAAATGTCATCCATAGTTCCCAATTGCCCATAGCAGTATTTCCCAAAATATTTATTATCTGTAAATCATTATTTCCACAAGATATAGAATTATATTATATGACTTATAAGTTAAGTCATCTTTTACAAACAGAGGTTAGTAACCAAATAAATACAGGAAACATTGGATTAAACAAATCTGAACCATATTCTTTTTACTGCAGGACTTCTCAGGGTCTTTAGCATGCTAATGGACCCTGTGAATTTCCAAGAAGGTACTGTATATAATCCTATTTGTCCAGTGGATTCATTTTTATATTTACTGTATTTATATACTTAAGTATTGTAACTATGTACTTTCTGATAATTCAGCTTAGAGCAGCCCTATCCAATAGAACTTTCTTTGGTGATGAAAATACTATCCATCTGTGCTGTCCAAAAATGTAGCCACTAGCTATCAAGCACCTGAAATGTGACTAGTGAAAACTGAGGAACTAAAGTATTAATTTTATTTAATTCATTTACGTGTAAATGGACATAGCCATAAGTGGGTTCTGGTTACTCCACTTGACAGTGCAGGCCTAGAAGATGAATGCCAAGAGAGGTACCTAGCAAGATACAGCAGATCTGTGATGATCATCCCCAAGGCCTCACCAACAGCTGCTTCCCACATGTATCATATAATCTAGCCTCATGGACCTAGGGCAATCTCCCAAATATTCTGTGTTCTTGTAGATTTTATACTTTTGCACATATTGTTTCCTTTGCCTTCTCTGCATGGTAAAGCCTTCCTCATTTCTTAGGGCTCAATTTGGAAAATACTGTCTTTCTGAAGTTCTCCCTGACCTTCTCAGGCAGAATTAGGCATTCCCTTCTTTACTTGGGTCCCCTGAGTTTTTTTTTTTTTTTTTTTTTGACATGGAGTCTCGCTCTGTCACCCAGGCTGACTGGAGTGCAGTGGCGCTATCTTGGCTCACTGCAATCTCTGTGCCTCCCGAGGTTCAAGCGACTCTCTTGCCTCAGCCTCTCAAGTAACTGGGACTACAGACACACGCCACCACGCCCGGCTAATTTTTGTATTTTTAGTAGAGATGGGGTTTCACCATATTTGTTAGGCTGATCTTGAACTCCTGACCTTGTGATCCACCCGCTTAGGCCTCCCAAAGTGCTGGGATTACAGGTGTGAACCACCATGCCCAGCCCTGAGTTTTATTTTAGTATTTACCATCTTGTATTTTAAGTGCTTACATATCTGCCTGTCCTCAATGGAGTGTGGTGAGCCCTAGAGGGCAAAGGTTGTATTTAATTGACTTTTGTATCCTTTGTGATTTCTATTTGGTATGTGGTTCATAGAGGGTTTAATGTCAGAATTACTTTCTATTAGACAGAGTTAAAGCCCTGTTTTTGACTTTCTAGTTTCTTTAATTTACTTAGCAAAGAGGACAAGAAACCTTTAATGCCTTTCAGTATCTACTGATTGTTAGAAGTTTCCATAAACATCCTACATCATTCTGGCTTGAAAAGAGGCCTACTCCCTTCAGTTTTTATAATGCCTATGATGTATGTGATTTACTGGGAAATCTAAAAACTGCTTAGAAACAGTTTCCCTGTCAAGCTGAATGATGTTGGAAATTAGTAATTTATAACATTTTCCAAGCATTTAGAGGTTTCCAAATCCTTTTTTTTAATTAAAGTTTCAGAGAGAGGAGTCTCACTTTGTCGTCGAGGCTGAACTGCAGTGGCTACTCACAGACGCCATCACAACTCACTGTGACCTCAACCTCCAGGGCTCAAGTGATCCTCCTGCCTCAGCCTCCCAAGTACCTGGGACTACACATGTGCACCACCACACTTGGCTACATTTTGTATTTTTTGGTAGGGATGAGGTTTTGCCATGTTTCCCAGGCTAGTAATTAAAAATTTTTTTGTGTGTGTGGATATGGAGTCTTACTATGTTGCCCAGATTGGTCTCAAACTCCAGGACATGAGCCACTGTGTGTGGCTCCAAATACTTCCTTTTAAATGCAAGAATACAATGTATAACTGAGTGTGGGGAAACATAGGTCTAAGAAAAACATTTATAATATGTAGCTTGGACTAAAAACAAAGCCAAAAAAAAAAATGTATCATCATCATCATTTTCATTGCTACAGTTATACTTTTACTTGTTACTCATTCTAAGTCTACATGTTTGTCAAAGTCACTACAATAATTTTTTCTGAACAGGTACTTCTGAGATGTCAAATATTTAGCTTATGACATATAATTTATCTGGTCAGAATCAATAACATTTACAAATATTAATTGAACACTGATCATTTTTCCTTCCTCTCTTCTGTTTATTCCTTTTCTCCTTTCCTTCTCCTTCTCTTTATTCCTTTTTTGCTCTCTTCCTTCCTTTTCTTCCTCTCTCCTTCCTTTTTTTTCATTACTGAACATACACACATATGTTCTTTTATGTTGTTTTCATCATTACTGAACACACACACACGGCATATGGAATACATGATATACCCCTATCCTGGTCTCCCTAAAATACCTTCATCAATATCAGGTCTTCTATTTTACAGACAAAATGGTACCCGGATCCTGATATTTTCATTAGTATCATATCCGATTTTGTAAAAAGCCTTTTCTTTGCTTAGCATTTCCTTTCCAGAAGAAATACAATTTGAGGTTTGAAGTCAAGGGAAAAAACAATTAGATGAGAGAAAACTGTGTCACTGCTAGTGATGGGCAAAAGCGTGGGTGAGAGGAATGAGAAGGTTTTCTTAGATGAATTCAAGATATATTCATATTCATCTTTGACGGATTTAAGAGTTGATCTTGGCAACGCAGGATGGTGACTATATGGATACTTGCCTTTTAAAAACCACATGAAAAATTTGAGAGAAAATTGGACAGGGAATGGTGGCTCATGCCTGTAATCCCAGCACTTTAGGAGGCTAAGGTGGGAGGATCACTTGAGCTCAGGACTTTGAGACCAGCCTAAGCAATGTAGAGTGAGACTTCACTCTATTAAAAATAACAGAAAATTAGCTGGGTGTGGTTGTGTGCATATGTAGTCCCAGCTATTTGGGAGGCTGGGAGGATCACTTTATCTCAGGAGACTGAGACTGCAATGAGCCATGATCATACCACTGCTCTCTGAATTATACTCCAGTCTAGATGACAGAGAGAAAAGAAAAGAAAAGAAAAGAAAAGAAAAGAAAAGAAAAGAAAAGAAAAGAAAAGAAAGGAAAAGAAAAAAAGAATGAAAATGGGGCTCTTGAGTACTTTGCTTTTAGAACTGTAAACTTCTCTACACATAGATGGGACCCCTACTTCCTGGAATTGGTTCTGAGATGAGGAATGGATTCACCTTCGATTAGGTAGGGAGGGAAAGAGAAACCAACACTGGCCCAGGGCTTACTATCAGTTGGAACTTTGATAGGCATTTTACGCACACTATCATTTAATTTTCTCAAGAGCCTTGTAGAAGAGTATTGTTACCACTATTTTTGGGAATAAAGGATGGCACAGGGAGATTAAATATCCTGCCAAGAATTGTAAATGTTTTTGTTGGGTTAGGAAATCAAATCTAATTCCAGTGTCTTGCTTTAGCTATATAACTTGTTGCTTTAATGAGTGGTTCACTTACTTGCATATCTACTCTGTGCTAGGCACTTTATATAATAAAAAAGGAAACATAATTTAAGTAGAAAACATTATTAGACATTAAAATTTTAAATATAAAATGATGGCCTGAGTAAATAGCATTGTACCTATATTATCTTATATTTGTATAAATACATTGACTGCATGAAAGTAATATGCATAAAATTCATTATTATGGCGAAGCACTATTCACAATAACAAAGACATGGAAACAACCTAGATGTCCAACAGTGGATTGGATAAAGCAAATGTGGTACATATACACCATGGAACACTATGCAGTTATGAAAAAAACGTAGTCATGGATGCAACATGGATGCAGCTAGAGGTCATGCTTTCAAGCAAATTAACACAGGAACAGAAAAACAAATATTGCATGTTCTCACTTATAAGTGAGAGCTAAATCCTGGATACACATAAAGATGAAAACAATAGACACTGGGGACTCCAAAAAAAGGGAAAGGGAGAAGGGCTGAGAATCTTCTCATTGGGTACTATGTTCACTGTCTGGGTGTCGAGGGATCAGAAGAAACCAAACAGCAGCATCATGCAATCTACCCTTGTAACAAACCTGCACATGTACCCCCTGAATCTAAAATAAAAATGAGAAATTTAAACTTGTTATTACAGTATATTTTGTTGTGTGCTAATAATTTCCTATTGATGTATGATTTTTTCTACCACTTTTGTTATTTAGTATGTAGACATATTTCATCACTCATATTTACATTGCAAAATAATTTGATGTAAACTTGACTAGCATTTTAATCTGAGCCAAGATAACATTGTCCTTAGAGAAATGGCTATAATTTGTAATTATAAATCAATTTATTTATGATTGATTCTTGGCTATCCATATCTGTTGCAAGGCATTCTCAGAATTGTATAATGTTGCTATTATTATATACAAGCCGTCAAACTTTTAGAACTAAGAAGAGTTTAGTATAGGTTAAAACTATAAAAACAATCATAATGTTTAACATCTTGATCATTTAATAATCATCATTTTATGTAATATTTCAAGTCTACCTCATATTACAGTCTAAAATCATAAAGAACATCTTTGCGTATTCATTCCAGGCTTTTTGGATACTTCCACCCAACAGCATAACTTTTCTAAGCTATATATCCTAAACTATATTTTGTGCAACGGGGGTGGTGGGTGGGGCATTCAGGCAGCAGACATTTTCAACAGAAAATCCATCATTTGCAACATCAGCTGTCAGCACAGGTGCCTGCATCCAGCAGTCCAACCAGTTCTGTGAACGGAAAAGCTGACACAGGACTACGAAGCAGTTGTCTGATACCATTGGGCAGGAAATGGAGAAGGCTGAACTTTGAAATAATCCTAATAATTTCCAAATCCTTCCAAAATTAGATGATGATTTGGATATATATAATTGTAAGGATGTATATTCCCTTATTACTGATGTTTGGTATATTTTAGATGAAAATTTTAAGAGAGTGAGTGAGAGAGAGACAGACAGAGAGACAGACAGAGAGACAGACAGACAGACACTACTAATACTAACACTCAGCACTTTTATCCCCTTAGGCCAAGTGTAGTCATAAAATAACTTTCAACAGTGACTCTGCCTTAGGTAAATAGATTTAACCATATAGACCAGTTAAAAGTATGTTACAGTTTAACAATGTATTTCCAATTCCACCAGAAGTGGAAGGCCAAAGACAATATTAACAGTAATTCTTTAATTAGTTTATTTCATTATAGCACTGTTACTATGGATATAAAGAATTTGATGTCTTATGAGTGAATTAATGAACTAAATTATCAAGATTACTACTTCAGTATCAAAACTTAAAAAGTCTTTGTGGCTCCATCTTTCCTGAGCTTTGTCATGAGATGTTTATGGATTTTGCCAAAACTCCAGCTACATCTGTTTGTTTAGTCATAGGAAATATTACTTCCTCTTCAATTTTTTTTGCCTAATTTCTCTAGGTAGAATTAATTACTCGGTCCTCTCTGAACTCCTATACTGCTTGGGCAGTATCTGTACTCTGTCCTGTGCACTGAGCATCATTACCATTTATATGACTCTCCTTTCTAGTTTGTGACCTCCTTGATTTTATAGACTTGTTTCTTATTTCTTACTGGTCAGTGGCATTCAGGTCATTGCTTGACATTAATAATTTCATGGAGCTCAATTTAGTTCCACATTCTCAAAGTGGATCCTGGTTTCATCTGTATCGGAATCACCTAGGTGTTTGCTAAAAGTAGTTTTCTGGGCTCAACAGCACATCTACTTAAACAAAATCCCTGGGGTTGGGCAGAAGACTAACAAGGACTCTAGGTCATTGTTATGCACAGTGACTTTTTTTGGTAATAGTTTTATTGAGAAATAATTCACATTCCACAGAATCCTCCCATTTCGTGTGCTATCACAACTTCTTTTTAAACTTTCAGAGTTGTGCAACAATCACTGTAAACCAATTTTATAACATTTCAATTAACCCCAAAATAAATACCAGGTCATTCAACAGTCATTCCCCATATCCCCTAATGCTAAGCAACCACTAAGATATTTTCTGTCTCTATGGATTTGCCTATCTGGACATTTCATATAAACGGACTATAAAATATGAGGTCTTTTGTGTCTGGCTTCTTTCACTTAGCATAATGTTTTCAAAGTTCATTCAAGGTTCATCAGTACCTCGTTCCTTTTTATTGATTCTATTGTGTAACTATGCCACATTTTATCTATCCATTTCTCAGCTGATGGTTGCCACTCTTTGACTATTATGAATAATGCTGTTATAAATATTTTTGTAACATTTTTGTGTGAACACGTTTCATTTCTTTTGGGTAATATTTTCCTAGAATTAGAGTGTCCAGGTCCATATAGCAACTCAGTTTTGAGTCAATGTTTGTACATGGAGTGAGGCTGAGTCTCCAACTTCATTTTTTTGCATGTGGATATCCAGTTGTTTCTGTTCTATTTGTTGAAAAGACTCCCTTTTCCCAATGAATTGTTTGACCCGTTGACTAAAATCAGGTAGCCATAACGTGTGGCACAACAAAATTTTAAAATATGTGTCTATTGGAATTGTGACCTGGACATTATAACAAGAGTAAAAAAGTAAAATCATTAAGCTCAGATAACATTAATGATTATTCATATTGACATGTGTTTGTAATTCCAAATTTGGTGTGAATGTGGGTGTTGTAAGAATTGGAAATGCTGAGGTAAGGGTGAATAGGAAGACTTGCGCTTTGCAAGGCAAATTATTATTATTATTTATGCTTTAACTTCTCGGATACAAATGCAGAATGTGCAGGTTTGTTACATAGGTATACACGTGCCATGGTGGTTTGCTGCTCCTATCAATCCATCATCTACCCTAGGTATTATCTTAATGCTATCCCTCCCCTTTCCCCCCATACAATGCAAACTATTACATCAAGAAGCTTACTTGGCAAAATGGTCTTATAGCGATTTTTACTTCCATGACGTGGAATATCAATTTCTTTGGGATCCACAAAGTTCATTGGTATTTCCTGCAAAAATAAATGGTATCAAATTAGTGTATCTAATACTGTCACAAAGAAAATCTTCACAGCAGGCCATCTGATCCAGAGTTCTAATGGACTTCAAAGCCACTTAAAAACAACAGACCTACCACCTCTGGTGGACCAACACCCTTCCTTTCCTAAACATATCAGCTGCATCCGGACAACCTGTCTTCTAAGAAATAGTTCTGTGTGTTAGAAAATATTGCTTAATATGTAGTCAGTAAGGAGACATATAACACTGGTTAGATTTTAAGAATCCTGTTGTGACATAGTTGCTAGAATGATTAGACAGATGCTAAAAAGTGAATTTTTGAAAAAACAATGTATTCAAATATATTCTACTCTTTATGTAAGTTCAGTACCAAAATTTTACCATAATAAATTATCTTTTCACACTAATAGTGGCTCTTTTAGGATTACTAAAACCTCTTTCCCAAAATGGTAAACATAAAGGGCTTTTTTGTTAACTCAGGTGATGATGACATATATTTTTTTTTAATTGAACTGTTCTATTTGTAGTTGTAAATGGAATGTTTCAGTGAAGGGCATTTAAACACTGTTTCTCCCACTTAAGATTAATATTCTTATTCTGTCAGAGTATACATTATGTGCCTCAAGTGGCTGGACAGGGGACAATAGGAACAGAGTTGGCTGTATGTAAGCACATTAAATCTAAAAAGCTGAGCATCAGCAGCTAACCAGGACAAAGAAAGCAACAAGCCAAAGTTTACAGAAGGGTCCAAACAAACATTTGTTTAAGGATTTGATTATACAAAACAGTATTTTCTCTAACTTTGATAAAATTAATGTGAAACAAAACTTTTATTTAATGACTGATAAATATTAAATCTTTGATCACATAAAATAATATTTTTACTACTTAAACTTTCTCCAGTGGAAAATTTAACAGTCTAATATTCATTGAAATGGAAGAAATTGTCTTTAATTCAAATTATTCTAGCTTTCAGCCAATCTGAAAATTTGAGAAAAGCTGGACTATGCTATGAATTTGAGACTTCGCCTACAGAGAGAAACAGCTTTTTGCTTATTAACTTATTTTTAGAGATGGGATCTCACTCTGTCACCCAGGTCAGTGTGCAGTGGCACAATCATAGCTTACTGTAACCTCAAACTCCTGGGCTCGAGTGATCCTCCCATCTCAGCTTTCTGACTAGCTGGGATTACAAGGCACAAGCCACCACACCTGGTCCCAGCTTACTTTTAAAATATTTTTTCCATGCTTGCACTATGTTAGCTATCCATGATATTTATCCCTATTCTCTGCTCCAACTAAATGTTTTAACTTCTTAGTTCCAAGTTATCAAACTAAGCATAACTCTTGAATATTCAATGGAAAACACATGTTCATGTTTGGTCATCTGAAGCATGTCAGCGTCTTTGGGCAAAGCCACAAAGGTAATATCTGTATTTCTCCCCTTCTTCCTTCTCATCTCCTGTTTCTGACACACACTGACAATGTGTCACCTTCCAGCATTCTCTTTCTCCTGGGTACTCCTTCTTGGCCTTCAATTTCCTTTCAGGGAAGCAGGCTATGATAAGGGCTTATTTCATAAGCAAAGAGCTGTCTGCAGTTCTAGAAAAAAAAGCACTACTAGCTGTGTGACCACTGACTTGTTCTTTCATTCTTACAGGTCTCATTTTCCTCACATGTAAAATATGATACACCACAAAGTCCGAGTTTTAAAACTCCATGTTTGTATTTTACTTTGGACACTTAACAACAGCTGGTGGGGCTAATAGTAGATCCAACCTATTGTTGAATCTTTCACTGTTAGGGTGGCTGCAAATACCTAAACTGACCCTAGAATATTCAATTTATTGTACTCAACCATTATGGCTTAAGATGTGCAACTGATTTAAGATGCAAGGTGATTTATAAAGTGAATTATTTCCCTTGGGCAACAATTCGACCTAAGAAGATTTAATCTGACTTCATGTTCTCTGAGTAGATATGTTATCTTGCTTTAAACTTTCACCAGCAACACTGGTATGTCTAAAAATGAATTCACTATTCTTTTTAGCCCACACTTGGTCTTCCGCCTGTGTTCCTTATTTCGTTAAAGGGCACCATATGCACTCTGTTGGCCAAGCCAAAAACAATCCCTGACTTTTCCATTACTTTTGGCTGCCTCATTCAATTAATCCCACTTCTTGTAGATTCCTACAGATTCTATTTTCTCTTCTACGGTATTAGTGTAGGCCACCACCGCAGTTCCACAGGATTAATGCTAGAGCCTCTCAACTGCTCCCTTTTAGTGCCTACTTTACCGCAAATTGATCTTTCTAAAACATAGATAAAGTTCAAGTTCCTAAATATGTATTAAGGCTTGGGTTTCTTTTCTACTTCTGAGGCTCAACTTTTGCCACTTCCCACCTTGATTTTAACGTCCCAGTTAAACCAAACAGTTTAATTCCCCAGACAGTGACAGCAAGACTATTCTTTGTCCTGGAATGCCCCTTCTCCGCCCAGCTCCCTTATACCACTTCTTTGCCTGGCCAATTCCTGCAGATTCTGCCTTAATTTAGCTCTTACATTCCAGTTTGAATACTTGTCAACAGTGGATGAGACTGAGAGTGAATCTAAAACCATTTCACTTTGCCATTTGTTTATTGCAGGCTGCTTAAGGATAGAACAGTGTCATTTCCATATGTCTCTAGCGCCCTGTGTATCAAAATACCTACTGAAGGGCGAATAGTAAGCAGAAGGCTCACCATGAATTCACTTTGAAGTAAATGTGAACTTGCCACGACGTCCCTCAGCTGTGACCTTGTGAGAATTCGGCTGGCTGACTGCAGGTACTCCATTGCTACCTTCTCCCGTGGGGTTGGTATAGCCACAAAGGGTTCGATGTTCCCCAAGCTACTCATGTCCAATGTAAGAGACACGTTGGACCCTCGTCTACATTGGAGAAGAATGTTATGTTTAAACACCACATAATTCCCTTTATTGCTTTTCTTTCTGCACATGCACACAATTCAGTGAGAACTTTTACAGAATTAACAACCAACTACATTTTCTCTTTTTGCACCATGGCTAGGCATAGCAACTACTCATAGCTCCTTTACAGGAAAATAACAATTTTGTTGTTGGAAAGAACTCTAAATTGAGGAAAAAATGCTGTAATTTATTAGTACATATACTTATTACAGAAATCATAGATTGGCTAATAATATTAAGTGAAAAATTTAGGAAAAGTAAAAAAAAAAATTTAGGAAAAGCTATATATTCTGAGTGAATTCCTAGAAGTTGCCTTCTGGGGCCGGGTGTGATAGTTCATGCCTGCAATCCCAGCAATTTGGGAGGCAAAGGTGGGTGAATTGCCAGAGCTCAGGAGTTCAAGACCAGCCTGGGAAACATGGTGAAACTCCCTAGAGACAAAACATACAAAAGTAGCTGGATGTGGTGACCCACACTTGTAGTCTCAGCTACTAGGGAGGCTGAGGTGAGAGAACCACTTGAGCCTGGAAGGTTGATGCTGCTGTGAGCCGTGATGGTGCCACTACATTCCAGCCTGGGCAGCAGAGGGAGACTATGTCTCCTAAATAAATAAATGAAACAATAGATAAAAATACAAAAAAAAAAAAAAAAAGATGGCTTCCGTATCCTCTATTTATGTGTGTATATATGCACGCATATGTGAATTGACATGCAAATTCATTTAATTTTGTGGCAAATGTATAAGGGGCCACAGAAATCACAGTCCCGGAGGAGGTGCAGCAGCCGGAAAAAAAAAAAAAAAAAAAAAGAAATCACAGTCCCTTAAAATTAGTTACAATTTTAAGGTTACAAGGCAAGGTGATGCTCTTACAACTTATACAGACCCTGAATCCTGAGCAGAAAGTAGGAATGCCTTTTATAAGTAATATTAGTTGTGTGGAACCCAGGGGTAACTATAAAACAGCTGTGAGAGACTGAGGATTGAAGTCAGAGAAGGTGTTCACAAGAACTGTTACATTTAAAGGGGCTGTAGGTGTGTGTCAGATCAAATATGGTGTCAAGAAAGTGGAGATCAGGGAACAACAGGCCAAAATAAATGAGAGTAAAGATAGTAACAGTAGATGCTAGACTCAGCAAATGATTCCCCCTGGTATTTTAATACTTACTCTGGAATGCAACATTAAGAAATATTACAGTGGCCTGAGCTTAATTTCAAACAGTGGAAATTTATTAGAATATACATCAACAACAATAAAATTCATTAAGGAAAATCTGTCAGGTTTTGTTCTCTAACGAATCTGCCTCAGATTACATTCTATAATATGATATCTAATGTCACTTTTGTTAATTTCTAAATGGTTTGTAATTGGGAATTTAATTTCTACTTTAATTTGATGGATATCTGTGTGTTTGGACATTTATTTTCCTTATAATTTCCAGTTATAGCTCATGGAAATTAGAGGATGGCTGGCCTTTTAATGGTTGAACTTCTTGATTTTTTTTTTTTTGAGATAAACACTGTAACAACATTTTCTAAATATTTCACAGATATTTTGCTGGCAACTAGTTTGAGTATGTGTATATGTTTATAAGTGTCTATCTGCACTTATTATACTTGTATATTTTATTCAAGATATTACTGTATTCCAATCTATTATTTATTTCCTTTTTCTCTTCTAGATTTGTCAAAGCCTAAGATATGTATGTGAGTCTTCCACAATAACCATATTTGTTATTTTTCATTCTAACAGTTTTTACCTTGTACATTGCAGCCACTGTGTTATTTGAAGGGATTTGTAGTCATATCCTCACTGTAAATTTTATCAATATTACTTTCTTTCCTGTTAATTTGATATTTGCCCTAACACCTGGTTTTAAAAAATGAATATTGATATCCCTACATATTTTGGGGAGGCATGTTCCTGAAAACTTTTTCTCATCCTATTATTAACTCTTTTGGATCACTGGGTTAGGGATTAGGGAACAGCATTTATTCTAGATGCTCATAAAATATTGCCCACCTAATAGAAGGATATTTTTTCCCACTCCACTTTTTCTTTTTTGGTTTTTGGTGGTGGTTAACAGGGCTCCTGTGCTTCTGAGTAGAGGGCAAATAGTTGAAGAAGAGCAAAGAATGGTTCCACTCATGGACCAAGAATTTTAATCTATTTATAGTGGGAAAATAGTTTTTAAAATTTTTTAATTCACTTCTGGATTTCAAGTTGATAGACAATTCTTCCTGATTCTGATAATAGTTTGACTATTGGTCCCAATATTTAGGGCATTTGTGAGAATTCAGCTTTTGCAGGCTTTATAGATATTTTAGTATGAAGGTGGGAGAGGCTGCTTAAGGGATTGCTAATCATATGCCGTATAAAAATCACCATGCCGTTTGGTCAATTTTCAGCCTCAAGGGACAAAAGCGTCTACACCCTGTCAATGGAGTGATGCCCGTGCTATAGATGGTGAGGTCTCTTCCATCTAGAGTGGTCAGAGCAGATTCATGGGGTAGAAGTCATTTAAGCTGAGCTTTGAAAGCAAGTGTTCAATAGGTAAGTTCTTGGTAGGGAGTTAAAGAACCTGGTAGGAAAATAGAGTAGGAGAATAAGTTGATACAACTTTGAGAAACAGCATAGAAGCAGTCTGAGCTAGGGTTCTCTTGTATAAAAATGTATTTTGGAATTGGGGGGCAGGACTATGTAACAGAGATGAGAGAGAAGCTACAGTCATAGACACTATAAGGCTACAAAAAGCCTGAAAAAAGCCCAGGTATGGTGGCTCACACCTGTAATCCCAGTACTTTGGGAGACTGAGGCAGGAGGATCACTTGAGGCCAGGAGTTTGAGACTGGCTGGGGCAACATAGCAAGACCCTGTCTCTACAAAAAATAAAATGTAGGTGTTGTGGTGCATGCTTGTAGTCCCAGCTATTTGGGAAGATGAGGTGAGAAGGTTGCTTGAACCCAGGAGTTCTAGACTACAGTGAGTTAAGATTGCACCACTGCTGTACTGCAGCCTAAGTGATAGAGTGAGACCCCATGTCGGAAAAAAAAAAGCCAGAAAAAAGAGGATCCAGAACATCATCAGGATGTATAGACTTCTGTTTTGACTTCCCACAGCATACACTGCCTTAACCTGGGAGTTTAGAAGCCTTTGAGATCCATGTCTAAGGTCTATTTGATTTAATGAGTTAATTTCTAAGGATTCTGTGGTAAGCAGAGAGCCATGGAAGCATTTTCATGCCAGCTGATTTGGTAAGGAAGGATGACTTTTGTCTTGCATGGGAAGAAAGAAGGAAAACTATTTACTAAATATCTGTTATTTGTCAAACACTGCTCTAAGCACTTTCACATGATGTTTTGCTATTCATAGCAGCATTCTGAGGTATTATTTGCCCCCACTTTACAGGTGGAGAAATAAGGAATTTAAGAAAACAACAGTGAGGTGAAGATTTGATTCAGGTTAGAATACAAAGCACAAGCTCTTTCTACTTTCCTACCCAAGTGCAAGGGTATGGTGGGCAGATTATGTGAGACTCTATGTGGCCCACATGGGATTGGGAGTCAGCTGTGGAGAGAAGGTCAAGATTACTGAAGTGTAATGTGGGGGCAGATCAAATTTTCAGGGTACAAATTTGATCTTTACAGTCATATATATCTGAGCTCAAAATTTGCCTTTCCATGTCCTTGTGGTGGACCTTTGGTCAGACTCTTTAGCCTCATTGCATCTCAGTTTTCTCCTCCTTTGTAAGATGAATGATTAAATGTACTTATTTCCAAGAGTTATGACAAGGGTTGATCAGATAATGTAAGTAAACTGCTAATAAAAAGTGATGTTTGGCTATTATCAAATCTGAGGGTAATAATGAACCAAGTCCTACTTAACTATTACCTTTTGATTCTCTAAGGAATCTATTTTAGGAGGTCATAACCAAAGTGCAAAAATGGTTTTTACTGAAATTAATGTTTTGAAATCAATGGATAAAATCTACACATTTGATGTCTACACTAAGGCAATTTCTACACTAAAGAAAAAATACACCCTTCTTGGTAACCCTGTTTATCTTAAAGTTTCCTTTTATTATAGCAAATCCATTTCCCCTGAATTCTAAACAATTTCAGAGCACTTCACTTCAGCACTTCAGACAATGTCTCCAAGCTCAGTTATGGAGTTAAACTTGCACAGGCTGTTAATTTCACCGAGAGCATTTTCCACAAAACAGCCCTTATCATGGCAAGACTCTTCTATTGAGGCTATGAAATACTGTACTAGGATGTCATTAACTTGGAAAAAATCTCTGCTTTTGTAAATTCTTATTTTCAAGGAACAAACAATATTTAGGCTAATTGAAATGTAGTGGAAATAGGAAATATAATCAGTAGAATCAACTTAAAAATGTTAAAATATTTGGAGATTTTTTAGTCATGTCTTGTGTTTGGGGATAAGAGATTAAATAAATGACCATTTATATATTACAGTGTTATTTTTTCATTATAAAAGTAATGCATGATCATTGTAGAAAATTTGTAAAATTTAGAAATTTTAAAAAAGAAATTTAAATTCATTTATACTAGCATTTAAATCGACTCAGTTTTGCTATTTTATAGACAGTAATGACAGTGGCTTATTGTTTTAATTTTCATTTCTTTGGTTAGACATGAGGATAAATACATTTTCATATGACTATTGTTTATAGGTTCTTATCTTTTATTCATGTTCTTTCCTAATTTTTATATTGTGACATTAATACATTTGTTACATGTTATGACATATATAAGTAATACTAATTATTTTTCAGATGTATCTGTTGCAAATATACAATTTGGTACCTTAAAACACTGAAGATTTAAACAAATTTATGTTCAATTTAATATAATAATCTTTTCCACTGTAGTTTTTT
This sequence comes from Sapajus apella, assembly GCF_009761245.1. Classification (NCBI taxonomy): domain Eukaryota; kingdom Metazoa; phylum Chordata; class Mammalia; order Primates; family Cebidae; genus Sapajus; species Sapajus apella. Next base: position 29,934,218 of record NW_022436942.1, read on the forward strand.
GCACTGCTTTAATACATAAGAATTCTCCTCCTGAAAGTTCAATTTTTTAAAGGCTAATCTATTAATCTATTTATAATTTATTTTGGAATATGGTAAAGAAAGAATCACCTAGGTTTTTTACCCTAAAAATAGGTTATCAGCATTTCTATTTGGTAATTTACCAAATACTGTATTGAACAATCTAGAGAAGGAATGTGCTTTTAAAAATAGGAATGTTAGGTTTTTAATTAGTTTTCACTGAATAATGACCCGGAGGAGAAAATTGCATTTTTTGAACTTAGAGGATATGGAATTTTTTCCACAGCATCCATAAGCTAAAATGGTAAGAAGTGAAGACAGAATTATAAAGACATTTCAAAACAAGATAAACATATAAAGTTAAGGGAAAATTCTAATTAAGACATATAAAAAAAACTACAGAATTTAGAAAAAGAATTGAAATAAATAAAAGGAGAACTATGCCTTTAATAAAAAAGGAACATGGAAAGTAAGAACACAAACTCTGCTGAAAGCTTTACTTTAATTTTGTCTTGGAACTGTGTGCAAACTGTTCAGCCTTTTTAATGCCTCACGATTGCTGTTGGAAAAACGGGAACATAAGAAAAAGCTTTATCAAGCTCCTGTTGTAGCACCAATTATTATTTATGCCAAAAACTAAATAAGAGGGAGGAAATTCAAAAGATACCAATGCAAACAATTGAAGGAAAAAGCAAATTCTTAGGGAAAGGTAAAAGGAATGCAATAAACAACATGTTAATTGTAATCAAGTAAAAAGGAAAATATGTATAAATATTATGGGCCAGGGAGACACGTCCATTCAGCAAGAGAATATAAACAACTTTGGGTAAAAGTTGTTCAATTTTAATGACATCAGTGTCTAATGACTTAGAGGTGGGAAGAAAACATAGCTAAAAATATAGCAACATTACAACTGAGTGTTGGAAAAACTCAGAAGCCAGGCATTTATTTTCCCGGTAGTTGTGGAACATAATGTTAGATTTTAGAAGCTGGATTTAGGCAGAAAAGGTTAAAAATTTCGAGTATCATGTCTACAAGCGCTAATTCTCAGTCACGCTACTTTTTTTTTGGCTGTATTTTGGCCACTGAGAACAGTGAGACTTGAAGTAGTATACCTCATTTAGCACCCAATAAAGAATGGAAATGGAATTTAGAGAACAAAATAAAACAAATGATCATTTTTTCTTGTAGTCCCGGAAGATGTAGTTCTGAAACTATTGGATGATGAAATTAAGTTTCAGTGGGAAATGGTGGCAGCTGCTTATCTTGAAGTACTTGAAATGAGAACGGAAAAATATGGATGTTAAAGATTATAAGAAGAATTATTACGGAATGAAAGCAAACAGATTTGACCTCTGAGAGCTTTTTTTTTGGTTTTGTAAAAGCATACGTAATTTATCTAGATCTGTCTTCATTAGTGTAAACATCAAATCTTATGTGGTGAGAAGCAAGAACTTTAATGCTGATATTCTCTTCAGATCTGAAAATGTGGTCCTGAATCCTTTAGTCCAACTATTCATCCTTGTGTGTTACAGTGGCCATGAATCTGACAACCTTGGCTTGATCATAAAAAGTGACCTTAAACCCTCTCACCCCCAACTTAATTTTCTTATTTCCTTTTGCACATTCTAATTTTCCACATATTTAGTTTTCTAGAATAACACTACTTAAAAAGAAAAAAAAAAGTTTTTGCTCATTTGAATAATGAAGGAGACACAAGCATTTAAATGAAGAGATGGAATTCCTTTACTTTGAGTGGCATCTACAGTTCTTTGCAAGTCCCAATTCTATGACTTTTAAGTTTCAAGGTTAATAGCATTTAATAATAGTATGCTGTTCCCATCTTTTTATCTTCCAATAAATTATGTATAGTACCAACCATCTTTCTGGATCACTTGAAAGATGCCAGGATAAAACAGAAATAAACACGGAACTCTAGGAAAGTTAAATTGTGACATAAATACAGTGTTACCAATTTCAAGAAGCTGAAATAAAAGAATAAGTATTGTGACCATCCATAATAAAATTCCCCAAAGGAAATCCTGAAGGGAAGAAATAATAATAAATATAAAAGATGCCAGGCATGAACCCAGGAAGATGATAAATGAATTTCACCCTAAAGTAAAAAGAAAATCTTTTAACACAGAGGATATTTTTAGTGTGGGAAACAATTCATTTTCCTACCTGCCAGGACCTACTTCACTAGGTAGAATGTTGCTATGCCTTTTGACTGAATCTATAAAAGTTTTGAATTCATAAAATGATGTCTGATCTTTTATATGTGTATAGAAAAAGGCAAAATTTACTACACCCTTATTTTACAATTTAAAAAAATCAAAATAATCATTAAAAAAACCCACATATATTGAACTTGTTACATTAATTGACCTTGGAAAATGAGTTTAATCATTGTTTTGTACTTCACTTAACCAACTTGGACCTTAAACTGCATAATCTGCAAATGGGAATAATAATAAAACTGACAAAGTTGACTCACACCATAAAAGATAAAGAAGCAAGAATATATGAATATTTCCAGCCTAATATCTGGGACACAATAAACATGTGAATTATTATCACAATTAAAAATAATATGGTGATTTTCCTTTACTCTGTATTTATATGGCTATGTGGGAGCTACATGAGTATATGCCAATAAACGTTTGAGGGAAGTAAGGTTGAGAAAATTGGTTAGTGATTAAGAATTAGCAGCAGTGCTATGCAGGCAAAAATCAATGGTCATCTATGTTGGAACTATTTTTCATACTTCAAGTCCTTAACATTTACACCTAATGTCTTTAAAATTAACAGTGTTTTCCTGATCCAAAAATAGTGCATGTTAACTAGACGAAAACGAAAAATAGAAATTTTACAAATTTCATAATATTTAGAGTAACTGCTAAGAATATTTTGTGTTTGTCCTTCAAGTCCTTATATGTATGACAAAAATCTAGATTTTTATTCAATATATTCTTTTATGATTTGCTTTTAAAAAAAAAGGAAATTAGTCTAGAACCATTGCATATGATTTACTTTTAAAAAACTATATCATGATTGTCTTTCATGTCCTCAAGTTTAAACACTGTTTTCAAACATTTGATAGTATTTCATTATTGACATGTATGATAGTTACTTAACCAATTCCTTATTTTTGGACACTAAGTGTTTTTCAATTTTTCACCATTATAAACAAAACTGCAATGAACATTCTTGTACTTCAATGTTTGTGGATTTCCCTAATTATTTTTCAGTCAAGAATTCTTAAGAACTAACTCAAATTTTTTGAGTTTGGAGAAGTCAGTGGGCACATGCAATGTGGAAGAGGCATGAAGGCAGACTTGAGGAACTTGCTGATATTGACGTAGCTCAAACCCCCTTCATTGTTGGTTCAGACCTTTGCAGTTGTTCCTTAGCAAGCCTTCCTAACTCTAAAATCTCCTAGTTCAATATATTTTTTCCATATCTCACTGGAGTGATGTCTGAACACTGTAAATATGATAAAACCTGTAAGTTTCTCCCCTTTTGACATAAGATGCTTTCTAATCTATCTACTGTGTGTTTCTCCAGCCTCACCTCCTGTCACATTCTTATCTGGACCTGTGTCCCAGGCAGACAATCTGCCTGCAGCTCTGTTCTCTATGCCTCAAATGAGCTTGCTCCAACACTTTCAGGTTCAATCCTCCAAATGCCTGGGGCTCTTTCCTCTGAGACTTCTTAGCAATTTTCCCAATATGTCTCTGATAGATATCATATTCACTAGAAATGATTTGCAGTCAAGTGTGAACACACTGAGGGAAAAGACTTTGAGTTCTCCTGTTGTACCCAGTCCTGAACACATGAAAATGAACACTTGATGTCTGTATGGGTGAACGGTAGCAAATTAATTGGTTAGAGGAATGCTAGATGTAATTCCTATGCTTTGATCACTTTCCCAATCCTCCTGAAAATACAGAAACTGGGGAGGCCATGTTAAACAGGAGTTTGAAAATTTGGAGTGGAGAAGCCAAGCTTATGTAGGTAAATGTTATGGTTGCGATTCAGTTTGAGTCTTATTTAAGCATTAATAAAGTCTGAGTATTAACATCCTAAAGCCCTATGTTAATTTTATTCAGAAAAAGAAAGAAAATGTATTGCTTTGTTTTGTAACCAAGGATGATTAATTTTTACTCTTTTTTTTTTTTGCATTTGGTATTGTTTTGACTGTCACTCATGGTGAGGAGGCTGTTTTCCTTTCAACAAAATAACAAAATGATGGTAGTTCTATTTTTAGTTCCCAGGTTAATTTTTCCTAGTTCATATAATCAGTTAAGAAAAAGATGATGTTAAAAAGACATTAACAAGTCTCAATAAGCCATTCCTTGTGAAATAAAAAGTCTTTTTTGAATTTCAGCTGATTTAAATACAAATACAGACACACACAAACACACACACACACACACACACACACACACACAGAGCATTTTCTGAATAGCACAATACAATGAATAACTCCTTATCTCTTCATGCAATCAACTACCAAACAACCCTTTTAATCTTGACCATTACAAATAAATTGAATATATTCATTCATTTTTAAGAGCAGAAATGACACCTGTGATTGTAATAATCTATAAAGTTCAGCTAAAATGGAGATCATCAAAAAAATATACAACATTCTTTTACGAAAGAAGCACTCAAATTGGGAGTACAAAGGAACCTTTTCACTCTGATAAAGGGCATGAACAACTCACCCCAAAACTAACATCATACTTTATGGTGAAAGACTCAGAGCTTTCTACCTAAGATCAGGCAAAAGACAAAGATGTCTGTTCTTACCATGTCTATTCCATATTGTGCCTGAGGCTCTAGCCAGGTTAATTAGATAAGAAAATGAAACCAAATCAATTCATGGTGGAAAGAAAGTAAAGCTATCTTTAGTTGAGGTGACATGATGTTATATATAGAAAATCCTAAGGAATCCACAAAAAGTATATTAGAAGTAATAATCAAGTTCCACAAGGTTGCATGATACAGTATTAATATAAGAAATCAAGTGTATTTCTATACAGTAGCAATGAATATGAAATTAAGAAAATAAAATTATGAAAATTAAATTTAAAAAATCTCAAAGAAATGGTTAAATTCTTGGACACATATACCCTCCCAAGACTTAACCAGGAAGAAACTGAATACCTGAGCAGACTAGTAATAAGCAGCTCTAAAATTGGGGCAGTAATAGGCAGCCTTCCAAGCAAGAAAACCTTAGGACCAGGCGTATTCACAGCTAAATTCTACCAGATGTATAAAGATAAGTTTGTACCAATTCTACTAAAACTATCTTAAAAAATTTAGGAGGGACTCCTCCCTAATTCAGTCTATGTGCCTGCATTGTCCTGATACCAAAACCTGGCAGAGATACAATAAAAAAAGAAAGCTTCAGGCCAGTATCCCTGATGAACATCAATGCAATAATCCTCCATAAAATACTGGCAAACAAAATCCAGCAGCACATCACAAAGCTTGTCCACCATTATCAAGTAGGCTTTATCCCGAGAGGAAAGGTTGGTTCAACATATACAATCAACAAATGTAATTTATCACATAAACAGAATTAAAGATGAAACCACATGGCTATCTCAATAGATACAGAAAAGAGTAAAATTCAACATCCATTCATGTTAATAAAACTCATAATAAACTAGGTACTAAAGGAGCATACCTCAAAATAGTAAGGGCCATGTATGACACACTCACAGACAATATCATACTGAATGGGCAAAAGCTGGAGGTATTCCCCTTGAAAACCAGCACAAGACAAGAATGCCCTTCTTACCACTTGTACTCAACATAGTACTGAATGTCCTGGCCAGGGAAATTAGGCAAGAGGAAGAAATAAAGGACATCCAAATAGGTAAAGAGGAAGTAAACTATCCCTGCTTGCAGATGACATGATCCTATATCTAGAAAACCTATAGTCTCAGCCCAGAAGCTTCTTAAGCTAATAAACAACTTCAGCAAAGTCTCAGGATACAAAATCATGTGCAATGTGCAATAATTGCTAGCATTCTTGTACACCAACAAGAGTCAAGCCAAGAGGCAAATCAGGATTGAACTCCCACTCACAAGTGCCACAAAAAGAATAAAATACCTAGGAATACAGCTAACTAGGAAGGTGAAAGACCTCTACAAGAACTGCAAAACACTGCTCAAATAAATCAGAGATGATACAAACAAATGGAAAAACATTTCATGCTCAAGTGTAGGAAAAATCAATATTGTTAAAATGGCCATACTACACAAAACAATGTATAGATTCAATGATGGCACTTAACATTAATTAAGCTAAGTTTGTAAGAAATGGCTTACTTGAATTATCTCACTTAATTGTTACAACAATTTTTGAGAAACATTATTCACAGAACTAGAAAAACTATTTTAAAATTCATATGGAACCAAAAAGGAGCCCGAATAGCCAAGATAATCCTAAGCAAAAAGAACAAAGCTGGAGGCATGATGCTACCTGATATCAAACCATACTTCAGGGCTATAGTAACCAAAACAGCATGGTACTGGGACAGAAACAGACACAGAGACCAATGGAACAGAAGAGAGATACCAGAAATAAGCCTGCATGCCTACAACCATCTGATCTTCAACAAACCTGACAAAAACAAGCAACGAGAAAGGATTCCCTATTCAGTAAATGGTGCTGGGAGAACTGGCCAGCCATTAGCAGAAGATTACAACTAGACCCCTTCCTTACATCATATACAAAAGTTAACTCAAGATGGCTTAAAGACTTAAATGGAAAAACCCAAACTATAAAAACCTTGGAAGAAAATCTAGGCAATATCATTCAAGCCATAGGCATGGGCATAGGCATTTCATAATGAAGATGTCAAAAATGATTTAAACGAAGGCAAAAATTAACAAATCAGATTTAAATTAAACTAAAGAGCTCTGCATAGCAAAATAAACAATCAACAAAGTATAACAGATAATCTACAGAATGGGGGAAAATTTTTTTGCCAACTTTGCAAATGACAAAGGTCTAATATCCAGCATCTATAAGAACTTAAGGAAAAAATCATTAAAAACTGAGCAAAGGACATGAACAGATATGTCCCCTAAAGAAGATACATGCAGTCAACAATCATATGAAAAAAAAATCTCAACATCACTCATCATTCAAGAAATGCAAATCAAACCACAATGAGATGCCCTCTCAAATCAGTTAGAATGGCTACTACTAAAGAGTGAAAAAAAAAACAGATGCTGGTGAGGTTGTGGAGGAAAAGGAATGTTATACACTACTGGTAGGAGTGCAAATTAATTCAACCATTGTGAAAGACAGTGTGACAATTCCTCAAAGTCCTAAAGACAGAAATATTTGACCCAGCAATACGGTTACTGGGTATATACACCCCAAAATATAAACTGCTCTATTACGAAGACACATTCATACATATGTTCATTGCAGCACTATTCACAACAGCAAAGACATGCAATCGACCTAAATGCCCATTAGTGATGGACTGGATAAAGAAAATGGGCTACATATATACCATGTAATACCATGCAGCCATAAAAAAGAGTGAGATCATGTCCTTTGCAGGATCATGGATGGGACTGGAGGCCATTAGTCTTAGCAAACTAACACAGAAACAGAAAACCAAATACTGTATATTCTTGCTTTTAAGTGGGTGCTAAATGATGAAAACACATGGATATGTAGAGGAGAAGTACACACACTGGTGGAGAGTAGGAGGAGGAAGAGGATCAGGAGAAATAACTAAGGGGTAGTAGGATTAATACCTGGGTGATGAAAAAATGTGCACAACGAACCACCATGACCCAAGTTTACCTATGTAAAAACCTTCACATGTACCCCTGAACTTAACATAAAAGTTAACAAAGAGCCTTTTACTTTCATTCCAAATCCTTAAATTTGTTTTTAGTCATTGGAAAGAAACATTTACAAAGTTAAATATTCACAAAGAAAATTTTTGCATTTATGTCAAGGATTATATATTTTTAAAGTACCCTTTAATATGTATCTGAAAGATTCTAGATTCCATCTCAGGCATTTTATATGTAAAGCAGGTATCTTAAGTCATTAACCAGGGCACATCAAGGTCTGCCTTTACCTAAAATGAACTCTCAATCAAAATTATGAAAATCTACTCTCTCCAGGGTTTCTCCAAATGTTTACCTAAGAATAGTAATTTATTTAAATATACATCCCTATGTTTGTTCAGTGTTCATTTAAAAGTGTACCACCTACCATGTAATCATGGGCTTTGGTCAGTTACATACTTTGCAAATAAACCAGGATGACCTTTGCTCTCTACAAGTCACTGGCTTTTCACCTTGGAATTTCAGAGTAGGGAGTAGCTTCCTTTTGGCCAGTGGACAGTCAGTGACTTTGCTGGGTCACTCTGTGGCCGCAGATTGTATTTAGAGTATCATTAGTCTTCAGGTGGAAGGAAGGCGCCAATTACCTGGAAGGGCTATATTAGCATTAAATGAAGAGAATGCACTTGATTTGATCACTGTGATCAGATTCTTGCCAGTATAAATACACAATTGTATTATCAGTGATGCCTAGTACATGGATGAATAGCTAAATATAAATTACTGAACATAGTTGCCAATAGTTAAAATAAACCTCTCCCCATAAGTAACCAGCATTTGTTGATTTGATGCCATTCATAATAATTCATTTTTTTTCCCTCGGTCTTTTCTCATCTAGTGTCAGAAAAATAATTGCAAGATAACCCTGAAAATCAAATAGCCATTCACCCAAGTGCAGATATCAGGCATACCAGACAAAGTAAAGAGTTTTTATTTTTGATACTGTGTTTTATTATCTCTATTATGTTCAAGGGGCAGATGGACTGGTAAAAAATAAGTATTTCTGGAATGCAAAATATACACATTTTAAAAAGTGAACTGGAATTTGTCATGTAAAGGACGCTTTTGTGCTTGCTATAAGAAATAATATCCCTTTGCTTTTCCAGAAATAAAAATCAAACAAAATGAAAAAATGCCCAGAAGCAATTCCCAACCAATTTTATATAACATTAATGAGTAACATTTATGATAGAAAACTAAAGTTATATATACTCCCTCCTCTTTTTTAACAAGATATAACTTCTGTACAATAAAATTCACATTTCCAAAGTGTACAATTCAGTGGTTTTCGTTATAGTCACTTAATTGTATAAGCATCACCACAATCAGTTTTAAAACATTTTCCTCACCCGCCCTAAAACAATTCTCCCTGCTCACTAGCAGTTACTCTGTATTTCTCTCTCTCCTGGGCTCTAGAAACCACTAACGTACTTGCTGTGTCTATAGATTTACCTGTTTTGGACATACCATATAAATGGAATAATGCAACAGAGAGCCTCTTGTGTCTTATCTGGTTTCTTTTACTTAGCATAATGTTTTCATAGTTCATTCATGTTGTAGCATCTATCAGTACTACATTCCTTTTCATGGCAAAATATACTCCATTGTATGGATACACCCACATTTTGTGTATTCATTCATCAGTTGATGGACATTTGGGATGTTTCCACTTTTGGCCAGTATGAATTATTTCGCCATGAATATTTGTGTTTAAGTTTTACGTGAACATATGTTTTCATTTCTTTTGGGTATACACCTTGAAATGGAATTTCTGGATTATATGGTAACTACGTTTAACTTTTTGAGAAACAACCAAATTATTTTCCAAAGTGGCCGTACCATTTTGCATTTCTACCTGCAATGTTTGAGGGTTGCAATTTCTCCACATTCTTGCTAATACTTGCTGTTGTCCTTCATTTATTTATTTTTTTGATAATAGCCATCCTAGTAGGTGTGAAGTGGTATCTCATCGTGGCTTTGGCTACATTTCCCTAATGACTAACAATGTTGAGCACGTTTTCATTGGCTTACTGGACATTTGTGTTTATTTTATGGATAAATGCCTAATGAAATCCTTGGCTCATTTTAAAATTTGGCTTGTCTTTTTATCTTGTGTTGTAAAATGCTGTACATATTCTGGACACTAGGCCTTTATCACATACATGACTTCCCATTCTATGAATTGTCTGTTCACTTTTTGACAGTATTTGTGATAATTTTATATGTCAAGTTGACTGGGCCATGGGTTGCCTGGGTATTTGATCTTTAAGCGTGGGTGTTTCTCTGAGTGTGTTTTAGATGAGAGTAACATTTACATTGGAAGACTGAGTGAAGCAGAGCAAACCTCATAATGTGGTAGGGTCTTATCCAATCAGTTATGGAGACAGAGCATAGATTAAAAGTGAAGCTTTGGTACTACTTCGTTATTCTGAAGCAGAAACCCGAAGGTATCTCTGTGGTCTTCATGACTGTATCTGCCTACATTATTATTCAAATGATGTGGTTACTGTTCTAGTCCCACTTCATTTTATATTGAGTATACATATCTATGCTATAAATATCTATTAATTCAAGGAAAATACCTTGTTTTAATTTTTTAAATGTTAATGATAAAATTAAGACCCACTTATACTAAAGTTTTCAAATAATGCTGAATGAAGCAAATGAAAAAGAAAGGCCTCTTCCCCTTGTTTTTCCTGCCTCCTGATTTTCTGGCACTGCTTCTCACAGCTCACCACAATTTGGGTTAGGCAACCTTCTTTCAATTGCCTATGCATTTACAAAGACAAATATAAATCGGATCACAAAATTTCATATAGTTCTGCAACTTTTACGCCACTTTATATATTGGAAAATTTGTCTTATTAGAGCAACAATGTGGATTTCATAAATATACAATAATATATATATATAAATATCTTTTAATAGATATTTATTTCCAATTCTTTTTGCTATTACAAATAATGTTACCATGGAGAGTCTGCTACTGTATCTTTGTTTATAGGCCAGGGGAAGTGGCTCTCACCTGTACTCCCAGCACTTTGGGAGGCTGAGGTGGGCATCTTGCATGAGCCCAGGAGTTTGAGACCAGCCTAGGGAACATGGCAAAAGCCCATCTCTACAAAAAATACAAAAATTAGCTGGGCGTGGTAGTGTGCACCTGTAGTTCCAGCTACCTGAGAGGCTGAGTGGGAAGACTGCTGGAGCCTAGGGGGGCTGAGGCTGCAGTAAGCCGTGACCACACTACTGCCCTCCAGCCTGGGCAACAGAGTGAGCCCCTGTCTCCACTAAAAAGTTTCTCCTATGTATCAAGTACGACAAAAGTAATTTTTTTTTTTTTTTGTTATTTAAGACATTACATAAAGCAGCCTCTTTACCTTTTTAATCTATCATTTCTAAGTGTTTACAACGGGATAAAATCATTAAAATATTGGAATTCTAGACATGCTAAAAAACACTTGGATTTGGTCCACTATATCTATACTCTAACTTTATCTCCCATTTTCAAGTAGAATTGTTAGTAATTTTCAATTTTTTTTTCTATTATCTGTTTTCTAAGTAAAAAAAAAATGTCCACCTGGCCGGGCATGATGGCTCATGCCTGTAATCCCAGCACTTTGGGAGGCCGAGGTGGGCGGATCACGAGGTCAAGATATCGAGACCATCCTGGCCAACACAGTGAAACCCCATCTCTACTAAAAATACAAAAAAATTAGCCGGGCATGGTAGCATGCACCTGTGGTCCCAGCTACTCAGGAGGCTGAGGCGGAAGAATCGCTTGAACCCAGGAGGCGGAGGTTGCAGTGAGCCAAGATTGTGCCACTGCATTCTAGCCTGGTGATAGAGCAAGACTCGGTCTCAAAAAAAAAAAAAAAAAGTCCACCTCTACTGAAATTTATGTATTTATAAATTATGTACATGTACTGCTATACTTATGTACTATGCAAATTATGAAATATTTACAACATTTGAAGTGGGAAAGGGCAAGATAAATATAAATTTTTTTGTAATATATATTTTTACACCCTATGGATTATTTTACACAGTTCTTGAGATGCACATGCCCCACTTTGAGACCACTGCCCCAATTTTCTAGACTTACATAGGTAAATGGTAACTTTTTTCAACCACTTTGGATACATAAGACAGTAAGCACCTAGAACCTATAATAGCTACCATATCAGCTATAAGCACTATTCATAAAATATTATTTAAAATAATAATTTGCTGGGTGTGGTGGCTCATGGCTATAATACCAGCTTTTTGGGAGGCTGAGGCAGCAAGGATCACTTGAGCACAGGAGTTCAAGGCTGCCGTGAGCTGTAATTGCGCCATTGCACTCTAGCCTGGGGGCCAGAGCAAGACTCTGTCCCATAAAACAAAATAAATCATTTTGTGCATCTCAGAAGACATTTCAGTTTTTCCTATAGATATGCAACTGGTAATCATTAAGTTCTCACTGCAAGAATATACCATCCAAATCACTACTATAACCATAAAGACAAAATATGAAAATGTTTTAAACTTAATATATTCAACATTTCTCTCAGGCAGATGGCAGTGAAGGATATGTAAAAACAGACTTTTAAACAACAGCTACAAGAAAATTTCTTGTTTTTCTAACAAATGATTCTTTCTCGGGTATTGTTTTATGATTTAATTCATTATTTCTTTTCCCCAGACATCTTTTAACATAAAAATCCTGATATTCATTTGGACAACTCTTAATCTCTGAAATACTCAGTAATGACTTCTTTTTATATGTCTCCAGTGTATGTTTCTGCAAATGAGATAATAATGAACACAGAAAATCTTTAAAAGCATTGAGCACTAACACAGTCTTTTCAAATAAAAGAAGAACGTTAGCTTAAAATGACTTATAATACCAACTAACTCTGTCATCTTAGCATATTAAGCAGTCCTAAGTTATACCAGTGACATTTCATTCTGAAAATGGTCATTTCTGATGAGAATGAACTCAAGAAATATACGTATGAATCTAACTATTGAAAGACTCTAACAAAGGATTACAAGGGCCGGGGTCACCAAATTGAGGAAACACAAACACGAGACTTGCCCCAGTTAGATTTTGAAAAATAGCTCTGACAATCAAATGTTTGCAATTTAGTGAAAAAACACTTAGTACAGGACATGCAGCACATCCTGACAAAGTCAATTCAAGACACAAGACAAATTCATTAAATACAGAACATGTCCTGTATCTACAGAATGCCTGGCAAACCTAACAAGATGGAACATAATTGACCCAATTTTAATTTCTTCTATGCGTTTGTGCATTGCTTCTATGCATGGCAGGGATTTGTAGGTGTGAAAAGGAAAATGAGAAGGAAATACAAAGAGAGTTTCCAGACTGACTAGAAATGAATTATTTCTTCTGTTTTTCATAATGTTTTACATTGATTCCAAAGGAAAAAAGTAGCATTTGCTTTTATTACATATTAAACAATTATCATGTAAAACCTGATAACTGATCAGCAATTTTCCTGTAATAATGCTAATTGATTTCTAGTACAAATAGGCATCTATGTTAAGAAAAGAAAAATGCAATCTTCTTTTTTAAAAATCCTATACAGCCACAGTATTTGAAAAGTCTCTCAAATACTAACTGTCTGAATCAGGATAAAATGACTTTTAGAAAACCCATTACTTTGATTTAAATATTGTATTATTTATAGAATTTGGAATTGCTTCTTGTCTGCTGAACATTTGAGACGAGAAAGTATTGTATAGCTTTAACACTGGAAGCTGTACTTCTAAGACAGATTTAAAATAAATACCTCATGGTCCACTGTTTTAAACACAAACACACACCTTTTTTGTGTTTCACCATTCAGGGTTGAATATTTGGTGGACTATTTTAAAGAGTTAAATGTTACATTGATCCTTTGTATTTTATGTGAAGAAAATGAATTAATGCTAAAAGTAGTTTTCAACAATTTAAATATTTTGAATGTGTATATTGTAGATGAGGTGAATTATTTACAAAACATAAGAATTCAATTATAATGGGGAAATATTAGAAGAATACATAAATTTACGGACTGAAACATATTTATACCAATTTGCCTATGTTTGAAATATTGTGTAAAACAATTGGAAGATAAGTCCTTTGGACTTTTTTGGCTTTCATTTGTCTGAATTATCAATGCACACATTTTTCACCAACAATTGTCCTTGTCCGACGAGGACATTCAGAGAAGTGTGAATAAGATAAAAACGAGGTGCTTAAGACATTCTGTTCTAAGGGATAGAGTTCATTAACTGAATACTACTGACCAGTTCCTGGGGTTCAGATCCACATCTAACAAATTCCAAAAGTTCTTCAGACCTCAGCAAGTCAAAATATGCTACGGACATCATTTTTGACAAGAACTCTTGGGCTAAGCTTTAAGTAATCAGTATCTGGTTAGGACAGGAATCACCCAGTATCCTGTGGAGGAAAGCAGCTGACATGAAGGCCATTTCAGCTTTCCCTCTTCTAATCATGCTTCTAACGTACTGCCAATTTGCTCCTCGGCGGCCCTCGATAAGGCATGCAGCAGCATTACGGGAACCCACAGTTCAGGAATTCAAACTCATGAGCTGGCCTGGCCCCATCCTTTCCTGGAGATCGTTTCTATAGCAAAATGGTGCTTTATCCTAGAAATATCTTTTCAATACAAATCCTAATGGAACGTATACAACTCCTTGACCAAATTACATTAGTAATGTAATTCCTAACGATTTCCTTTGTTAGGAAGGGGAGCAAAGGGGCAAAAATATATATATATATATTTTTAAATTAAAATTGCAAAGGCTTAAACACTGAAAGAATTGCTTGCCTTTAAAACAAATCCGTATCATTACTAACAAGCGATAAAAGACCTTCCGATGGATACCAAATGAGAACCTTCCAGGGGCCATGGGCTCTCTGAACCTATATCGACTTTATGTCTTCTCTGAATGCCAATAAGGGACCTCAGCAAAGGGAGGATTTGCTGCTCCCGGTCAGCTTTAGGAATGGTACATGGCCTTTTCTTTATCTGATTTGGCTTTAAATCTTACAATGGCAACAAGTGTCCCAGTAGGATTTTTGGGGACAGAGAAACTATGCCAAATGTCCTTCAAACAAAACCAAGAGCCCACCTTGCCGACGACCCTGAAGCCTCTCCCGCCTGTGAGTGGCGCACAGGCGCCATCTGGAGGGTGCAAGGCGCAACCATCGCTCTTCTCAAAGTGGAACTGGTCATGTTAGCCTGAACAGATTATTTTAGAATGCTTCCGTTCCTCCACCAAAAAAATGTAATATAGTTCAATTAGGAATATGGATAGGGTGGGAAAGAAAAATCCTAGGGGTTCCTTGGTCATTGGAGGAGGCAGGAAACAGGAACGAGCGTGAGATTTGGGGGCACACTACCTGGGCTCAAATCCCATCTCTGCAGTGACGTACTCCGTGACCATGGAAAAGTACCTAAATGCCTGTGTCTCCGTTTCCTCATCATTAAACTTGAGATGATATAATTTACCCGCTTGAGGTGGATATGAGGAGAAAATGATTTTATACATCTGTGATGCATCTTGTACAGTACCTGACATGTAGCAGCTGCTCCACAAATGTTAGGTAGAGACATAGACTTATCAAGTCTTTCCAGGTTTTTTCCTCTCTAAATAGAGGTATTGTTCTGTTACCCTGGTCATTTTTTTTTATTCTTGAGACAAGGTCTTGCTCTGTCGCCCAGGCTGGAGTGCAATAGTGCTATCTCAGCTCACTACAACCTTTACCTCCCAGGTTCAAGCCATTCTCCTGCCTCAGTCTCCCGAGTAGCTGGCTAATTTTTGTATTTTTAGTAGAGACAGGCTTTCTTCATGTTGCTCAGGCTGGTCTTGAACTCCCAGTCTTAAGTGATCTGCCCGCGCTGGCCTCCCAAAGTGCTGGGACTTACAGGTATGAGCCATCACACCAGGCTCAGCTACATTTTTCTTATTGGTACTTCTACTAGGCCCTAGAATATTATCCTATATTTGAATATGCCTGATACATAATCGTAATTCCCCAACTCCCTCATCTTCAACTCCAACAACTTTTTCTATTTGGTTTCAGATTAAAGCTCAGATCTGGTTCTTCACTGAATAGGGTTTGCTTATATAGAGGTGCTCCTTAACAGCAATGTTTTCTAGTATAAGCATGTCAGGACAGGTTTAGTTATTTAAGATGCATGTATTTTATAAACCAGATAATCCACAAATACACTTGTGCCGTATTTCCCTAAAAGAAATGTGTTGCAGGCATATGCCTATTGTTACTTCTGTTGCTTGGATGTCCCACAAAAACTCTTACTTACACATGGTACTGCCTGATATCCTTAAGTTCTCAGCTTCATAGATTAAAAATACACTGAGGAGAACCAAGGGAATAGTTTTGATTAGAGTCTGAGTCAGTCAACATTGCACATGTATAAAACTTCTGTTTAAGAATAGATAATTTATCTGCCCTGGCAGAGCGTTTTATGAGGGGCACTGTTATTGTGAATAACAACTGACAGCCACCTCCCTTGGGCACACCCCTTTCCTCGGCTGATGGAACAGCAGGTGGAAAGAAGGGCAGTCACACTGTGGATTGCTCCTGTCCAAACAGATCATCACACAAATCAAAAGGGGGGCTATTCTGGAGGAGGAATTATAAAATGTGTTTCAAACACATTTCAGGTACTTGGCAGGATTCTGTTTGGGTTCACCACCAGTTTTCTTATAGGGCCTTGGCAAATGCGAAGTCTCCCTGACTGCTTAAAAATATTTATGATTGTGGGCTTTTCTTCTACTAGGCAAAACTGGATTATGATTCTGCAAAGTGGTTAGGATTCATAACACTGCAACTTTTCTTGCCCCTTTCATCTTTATTTCACGGGCGTAGCTTTTCTATGGAAGACACTATAGTGAACAAATAAAGTGGATTGAAATTCGCCCTGCTAACATACCTAGGAAAGGAATCATTGGGAGGGCAGTTGGATGATTACAGAATTGGCAGGTCAGTGAGGACGGCACACTCTCAAAGAGCATGAACATGCTGACCAACTGATTGGAGACTCTACAGCCTAAATGGACGCCAAATTAAAATGCATCCTAATTTTGACATGGGAAGTACTGTATTAAGAAATAAGAACAAACTAGCAGCATTTGTTTTCAAAATAAGGGAGGCATAGATGAATAAATGGCTAAAGGCTTTTTTACCCTTTGAAAAATCTGTCCTGGCTGTGGGTTCCCCAAGGATGCTTCCTCTCCCACCCACTCCTTTCCTGCCTTCTTACTACCAGAACCTAGGGTCTTTTTGGGTCTTGTGCCTAGGACTTGCAAATGCCTTGCGTGAATAAGAATGCTTTTCCTGTGTAAGAGCACAAGACATTTTAGGAACAGGAAAAGCCTATCCGGTCCAACATACCTGCCCTTTTTAGGTTTATCTAAATCTCACCTTCCTGCATTGTTACCTTCCTTCATCTTCCTCTATAGAGAACATTTTGTGTATGTTTCTCATGATCTCTCCTGTCACTAGACCTGATAAAAGTAGACCTATATTTTCATACCATTCTCTTTAAAACAAATGATTTCTGAAAAGACTTCACAAGGCCAGTAGACAGTTTGTAATTTTTCTTTTTTATAGAGTCATAAACCATGAGTTTGAAAGAGTAGACTCCAAAGAAGCTTGGCTTGGAGGGATGGGGAGGTCATCTGGTTTGATTTTATGCTTAGCTTTTATTTATGAGTTATCTTATTTGTCAGGTTCTGGGTACCAACATTTTCTCTCAGAGTGTTCAGTGACCAGGGATATGTTTATGTGGGATAAAACTCATTATGAAGAAAATATGCAGGTGGCTAAAGATTAATTACAAACAGCAGAGGCCTGTTAAAAAGCTTAACATTCTCTGAGCCCTTCCTTGCCCCCCGTTTCACAGTTCATAGCTGGAATTTACAATAGAGTGAGGTGAGCCACCCACCATCATAAAGAAGGTGAAATATTTATTGAACAGATGTTTCACTACTCAAGAAAATTCACATTTTCAAGTAAAAAGCCAAAAGATGGGCTTTCCAAGCAAGTCCCTGAAAAAGATTCTTGGCAGCATTTCTATTTAGTGTCTTCAGTTTGAAGCACTGAATTTTTACCCTTTAACTGTGTGGGTCAACAAATCACAGAGAAGACACCAAAACTGTCTGCCAGATGTCGGCCACTGATTAATTTGTCTTAAGTTCAGCCAAAAGGGAAGAAAATACGATGGGTGGAGCATGAATAGCAAGCACAATCAACATCTGACCAACCAGGGTTTCCTGTCACCTTGGGAACAAAATTGATTGGCACTGGTTTCCTGTGTACAAGTTAAAAACCAGTAGCAACTGCAGTAACAAGAATAAACTGCAGATAAAAGACTTGGAAATCAAATCAAGGCATATCACCAAAATTTCAGCTCGAAACCCTAAGCAGAAAAGTCCCAAGATAACTTTTTGAGGGCATTTTTTTTTTCAAGTTGTTTTATATGTGGACTTAATTTTCCTAATTTTGCCACTTCTTGCAATCTGAAATCATTAGAAAGGACATGCTTCAAATTTATGTTAGAGGTAATACATTTGCCCAGGACTCAGTATTTTCTCATTTTCAAAAGATAAAATTTTATTTGTGCATTAAAGTGACTTGGTTTTGGGTTTTACTCTATCTTGAATTATAGGTATTAAAAGGCAGAAAGAATCTTTTTTGTAAGGACAGTCTCAGGTATACACACAGATTAAATATTACAAACATAGGTTGCAAATAAAACTTTCAAAATGTGGGATCACAGGAAGCAAAAGAGAACCAACCAAAGCATCAACAAATTTAAATTTTTGTTTTTAAGATTTTTCTTATTTCCTTGGCTGCTGTTGCCATTAGCACTAAACAACATTCTTATCGGAGTGGGATGTGCTTGGCCCAACTCAATTTTATTTGCTTTCACTGTGATTCTGAAGTTTTATTTTTTATTCCTTTTTCATTTGTTTACAGATACTTATTCAGCACCTAAATATGTAGAGGCATGTCTACAAATTGAGAAATACCTCAAATTAAGCAGCATGGTAATTTGCTCCTTATACTTAAAAATTCACAGTGAGAGACTCTCCAAAATTAGACAGAAATAGTTTGTCGAGGAAGGGAGAATGAAATGGGAGAGCAAAAGTGTTTGCAAAATATGCTTCTTTGATAGTCTAAGTTGGAAGTTGGAAAAAATGACCATTTTGGTTATGAGAAGTTTTTTAAGTTACTTCGTAACCTTTTATTCTATTCTTCCAATTTCAGAATCACTCCTAAAACATATTCATTCATTATATAAGTATATATAAATTGCAAAATACTCCTCGTACTTAATTTTAGAATTCATGCTACTTCTGCTGTTACTACCAGTATAGTGGTTAAGAGTGAATTACGGAACCATACTGCGTAGGGCTCAACTTTAGGTTCTGTCCCTTAAGACTGTGTCACCTTGGGCAAGTTAACCTGTATGCACACCAGTTTGCTCATCTGTAAAATGGGGATGCAACTTGTACAACTGCTTCACTGGAATTCTATGAGGCTTAATTGAGATAATATGTGTGAAACACTTAGAACAGGGCTTGGTATGTAGTAAATGTAATGCTGTAACTCTTAACTGGTATTACTAATGTTTTATTCCTGCTGCCCTGCTATTGCTGCTGTTTCTGCTACCAAGACATCCTCAGTGTGACCGCTACCCTTGCTGAAGCTTCCTCTGTGTTTCTGGCCATTGTAGTGATACATTCTCAGATGACTGCTATTACTGACCTACTATTGATAATTACCACTGCTACTGCTACTGTTACAAGTACTGTTGGTGCTTGTTCCTTCTGCAATTGCTATCACTGCTGTTACTATTAATAGCTGTTACTAGAGGTCTGGTGTGTGTATACATACGTAAGTCTGGAAATGTATATATACATATAAAATGTTAACGGTGGCTATTTTGGTGGTACATCTGGCTAGGAAATAACCTATTTTTGTTTTCAATTAAATATGCTTTCAAAATTTCTCTATTTTATTATTTGCACACTTCATTTAAAATTAAAAATGTTAATAAGAGCTGGAGAAACACTGAGATCTCATATTTACCAATATTTTATACTGCCTCATGGCCTATTCTACCTTTCTGAGAAAGAAAGGGTGTTTAGCGCACCCTGTCCCAATGTAAGAAAGGCATCTTATATTATATCCTCCCATTATAAAACAAGCATGAAGAGACAGGGCTGGGAGACAGGATTTATTTGCCATCTTGCTATGCACTACATGCATACAAGACATTTAGTCACTGATTTTGTTATTTTTAGCTCATGTCAAATTTTTCCTCACTTATCTTTATGTTTAAGAAGAAATATTTTTGATAAGATGAGAGATCTTTTGTATGTTTTGGCCAAACTATTCTCAGGAGAATTCCTCTCGGTTGGCCCATAGCTCAATTGTGAACAATTACCCTGACATTATCCTGAAAACAATCCCACAAGTTCTACTAAGAATAAATAAAGCACAATGGAATAAAATTATCCACCAAATCTAGGAAAAGCAAATATATTTTGGTCAGGAAATAGAAGTCCCCCCCGCCACCTCCCCAATGTATTAAGTTCTTGTACTTCTGTCAGCAAATAATTTAGCACATGGAAAAATTCAGATTTTCCAGTTATTGATTTGAGGTGGAGGGAGGGAAGTGCCAAGAGCCAACTTAGGTGAGTTTTTGTATACTGACAATTGTCCTTGTGGTACAAATGTTTCTAATAGAACAGAAAAAATGGGGGAAAAGAACAAAAAAGCATTTAGAATGGTTGTTTCTTTAGAATAATGGTAAAACAACCCTTAGTCCATTCATTTTTACCTTTACCAAGTGTTCCAGAATTTTAAATGTCAAAGAGTTAAATAATCTGGCGCTGTAGATAACTTTATTTCTAGACTCTGTCAAATTCTAGGATGAATGCATAGCCCTGGTTGAAGGTAAACTCAATGATGTGTCTCTCTTGGCTAAAGAAGGACATTACTGTGCCTGTTGAACGCTGAATAGTAAAAATCATACTCAATAGTATTGCTTATGTACACATTGTAGGTAGACCATGATCATAAGTGGTATTTTTCAACATCTTCTTTGTATGACATCACCTAGAAAACCCAAGCTAAGACCCAGTAAAGAATGATGTTTTTCTGCAGTCTGCTTAATGTTTTTGGAAATTATTTTACATTACATTTGTAAATATATACATATGTATATATTTTAGTCAACTTAATTCAAGAAAATTATACCAAAAATCTAATTTAATGCAACAAAAATCTATCATGTGTCCACTTTTTAGGGCAAAATTTGGCTTAAAATTTGGGTAGAAATTGAAGGCCCTAGAAATGTATGTCCACAATTTGGGGTCTGGAGCCAGGCCACCTGTACTCCGTATTTCTTGCACACCTCTCCTGGCCAACTGGATGCCCTTGAGCCAGTGACATAACCCCTTGCAGTCATGGTTTTTCTTTCTGTAAAACAGGGATAATAATGACACAGTAGTTTTGACTATTATGGGTTACATCTGTAAAGTATTTATACCAGTGCCTGGAAGGTAGTAAGTGCTTGATAAATGTTATCTGTTATCATTATCATCATGGGATAGCCTGCATTTAATATATATATATTTTTTGAGACAGAGTCTAGCCCTGTCACCTAGGCTGGAGTGCAGTGGCGCGATCTCAGCTCACTGTAACCTCCATCTCCTGAGTTCAAACGATTCTCATGTCTCAGCCTCCCAAGTAGCTCGGATTACAGGCTTGTGCCATTATGCCAGGCTAAGTTTTGTATTTTTAGTAGAGACAGAGTTTCACCATGTCTCTACTGAAAGGTCTTGAACTCCTGGCCTCAAGTGATCCACCAGCCTTGACCTCCCAGAGTGCTGGGATTACAGGCAAGAGCCACTGAACTGGCTGCATTTACAAAATGCATTTCTTCCTATTTATCCCCATTTCCTTCTCTCCAGTCTTTTTTAGATTTTTATATTTATGCAGGAGATGGATCGGGGGGAAAGGTGGAATAAGCTTTTGGAATTTGGAATTAAGAACATGTATGTTAAAATTCCTACCTAGTATTAAAGATAAGTCACATATTAATTATTGTGTATTTGATCTTGTTCAGCATATGCTGTTAGACTGCAGTATAGTGGAAAAAGGAATCCTGAAATTGTTTCACAAATTTTAAAGGGCTTTGTACTGCCATGGAAGGATCCTAATTGGATGGAACAAAGTTTTGGTTCCTAATCCCAATTTTTTTTTTCTCTCTCAGCAGATTAAAACACTCAGGCACTTATTGATTCAAAGGTCCTCATGGACAGAGGTTTTTGCTGAACAACTATTGCTTTCTCTAGGAAACTGTAGTGGTTTCTAGAAAAAGTGATTGAAGACCTTAATTATAAAAATAAGGTAAAACACAGCCTTTAAAATGGGTTATAAAAATAAAACAGAATTAACTTTTAAGCATAAATGTACATAACTTATGAGAGTTAATTTGTTAAAAAATTATCAAAGAAAAATTTATAAAAGAAGCTATCAGATACTTTTGTATTGTGATCAGGTTTTCTAAGCGGCCAGTAAAAAGTATCTGAGAGTATTTTCTAGAAAGAATTGAAAAATTTATATTAGTTATGAACAGCCCTGGGAAACTCTAAAGTTGTCTTAGATACACTGAGGGGAATGACAGGTGGCATAGGACACTGCCTAGCTACGTCACTGCATCAATGCAGAGGACTCAGATCCAGAGTCGCATAGAAAAATGCATCTAAACTGGGCACAGAATTGCCAAAGTGTGAGAAAGACACAGGTGTTCAAACATTACATGATCTACGCTCACCCGCAGGCCTCTGATTTCACCTGAACATGTTTAGCCTAAGCAGGCTAACTGAGGAAACAACTGTATCAGTGGTCATCAAACTCTTTTCAAAGCTGGGGGCTCCTGATTAAGAAAAAAATGAATATCACTGTAAGTCTAGTCAACAGAACAAGGCTATGCAGAATGCAGCTCATTGAAGCATCATCAGAGAAGGGCCCAAGCCCCACGAGCCTACCTGTTCCCTAAGGCCCCATGGAACATAATTGAAAAGCACTGATTTATCAAAATGTGGAATAATCCACAGCTGGCCATGAATCCAGCTACAGTTCTATTGCTGAATAACCCAATACAGGTTAAGTATCCCTTATCTGAAATGCTTGGGACCAGAAGTATTTCAGATTTTGGATTTTTTCCAGATTTTGGAATATTTGCACTTCACACACGCATGCATGCACACACACACACGTATACATATACATTTTATATATATGTATATATATACATATTTTCATATATGTATATATACACATTTATATACATATATACACATATTTTTATATGTGTATATTTTTGTATGTGTATATATACACATTTTTGTATACATATATATTAAAAAAAACACTAAGGTTTCTCCCAACTGTAATATGTATATATACATATTTTCCCACTTGAGCATTCCTAATCCAAAGATTCAAAATCCAAAATGCTACAATGATCCTTTCCTTTGAGCATCATGTTGTTGTCCAATAAGTTCGGTGTTCAATAAGCACTTCAGATTTTGGAGTTTTGGATTAGGGATATTCAACCTCTACTGACAGATGGCTTCCGTCGATTCTTAAAGTTCCTTGTAAACTAATTAGTTAACTTCTTTGTCTCCATTCCTTGTCCACACAGCACTAAAGAGGATGCCTTCTGGCACCAACAGCCTGTGATCCTAACAATTTCAGTAACGAATTCGACTACAGGAACCCAGTATGATTGAGTAGGTAAGAGCTGTCGGAATACTGTGGGGCCAAAAATGAAACTTATTTTAGAAAATCATTAGAAAAGCTTCCAGGTTTGCAATTCACAAGTTGTTTCAGTTCTAGAACTCTGCTTCCAATAAGGGATATGACCACTGCTTTCATATCAGAGGCTCCAACAGCTGTAGAGTTATCGGAATATCCTTGTGACCTGAACCAGGGAGGCTGAGATTACAGTTCCCAAATAGGAATAATTTAAATATAGATATAGAAATATATACTAATATAAATATATGCAAATATACATAGACATTTAAATATATGCATTTAAACTTGAATGTATTTAAACATATGCATTTAATGAATATATTTAAATATGTCAAACATACATATATATGTATGTTTGTGTATATGTGTGTATATAAAGATGTTTATATGGATTACCTGTAGAGATGATCTATTTGTGTATCTATCTATCCATCTATCTATCCATCTATCCATCCATCCATCCATCCATCCATCCATCATCTCTCCCCAGTCCTGGAACAGAGATGTTGATGCTGGATTTTTGGATTGGACTCTAGAATATTTTCCATCTGGAAAGTCTATTTAGATAGAAATATCTGGAAATATTACAAAATTTCCCTAGAGGACTTTGTTAAATTAGGTTTGGGAACCACTACTCTAAGGTTTCTCCCAACTGTAAAATGCTGTATCTTTGATCTTTTGAAGCCACCAAATCTAAAATAGTAACATTTACTTCCAGATTATAATTATGCTCACCATAACCACTGTTACCTACAGTGAGTAGGAATGAGGGAAGGAACTAAGCATTCATTAAGGTCTAATGCACACCAGGCACCTTAAGAGGCAATAAAAATACATGGACATGGCAATAAAAAAAGACATCCTTACCTCCAAGCAGCTTATAATTTAGTTTACTGAATTACACAGTTTACTTTCTTATGAAGAGTCATAATGATCTAAGAAAAAAAAAAAAAGCCTGTGGAGCCCAATAAACATGTTCATGCCATGTTTTAATTATTTTACTTGTTATTTGTATTTTGAGGATTTTGACATTCTAATGACATTTGATTTTTTTCATAATGTCATTTGATTTTTTAAAAATCCCCTTAGGGGATACAACTAGCAGATGGCAAAAACAACTAAAAAATAATAATTCCAAGCAGACTATTATTGATATTATGTTAAAGATTTTGTGAGACGCTCTGCACACACTAGATTTCACTGGTATCGCCCTAGAGGATGTAAGCTCTGATGAGAATTTCTGCCACACACACAAGCCTCCGTTTTTACTTTTATGGCACATCATTGTTTCACTCTGCCACCTGCAGGTCATATATGGAAGAACATATTTAAATTAGAAGGCCTGGCATGGTGGTTTACTCCTGTAATCCCAGCACTCAGGGAAGCTGAGGCAGGCTGATCTCTTGAGGTCAGGCGTTCAAGACCAGCCTGGCTAACGTGGTGAAACCCTGTCTCTACTAAAAATACAAAATGTAGCCAGGCATGGTGGTAGGTGTCTGTAATCCCAGCTACTTGGGAGGCTGAGGCAGGAGAAGTGCTTGAACCCTGGAGGTGGAGGTTGCAGTGACCTGAGATCACACCACTGTGCTTCAGCCTGGGTGGCAGAGCAAGACCAAGTTTCAAAAGAATGAATAAACAAAAATAAAGTAGAAATTGGCCAGTTGTGATGGCTCACGCCTGTAATCTCAGCACTTTGGGAGGCCGAGGCGGGCAGATCACAAGGTCAGGAGTTCAAGACCAGCCTGACCAATATGGTGAAACCCTGTCTCTACTAAAAGTACGAAATTTAACTGGGTGTGGTGGTGCACACCTGTAATCCCAGCTACTCAGGAGGCTGAGGCAGAGAATTGCTGACTGATAAGATGAAGGATCTCTGTTTGAGGCCTGTTCCTTCAGGCAAAGTGGGTCTCTGCTATACTTTGAATGTATTCAATCTCATAGGTCCTTTAGCACACCATCATTTTTACTCTCATTTTTGATTAAAGTGGGTTTAAAATTCCAACTTGTTTCTTAGAAACCTTAAGTAGACTAAGGATTCAATCAGGATATGAATATTCCTTTGAATAGGGATTTGTCCCCAGACAACATGCTAACTTAGGAGCCAACATAACAAGAGTAAAATAAATGATTCAGGAGATCATATTCACAGCCGGGACCGTGAGGGTTTTAGGAGCTCCCCGTAGAGCCCCAGGATGCAGTGTGACATTGCTGAGGAGACGCAGGGAGCACAGCTCCAAGGGGTTCCCTCTCAGTGTCTAATGAGACCAGGCCATCTGCCAGCACCACAGGCTTCTATTTTATTTTTTTTCCGAGACAGAGTCTTGCTCTGTTGCCCAGGCTGGATTGCAGTGGCACGATCTCAGCTCATTGCAATCTCCACCTCCTGGGTTCAAGCAATTCTTCTGCCTCAGCCTCCCAAGTAGCTGGGATTAGAGGCAGACGTCATCACGCCTGGTTAATTTTTATGTTTTTGGTAGAGATGGGGTTTTACCATGTTGGCCAGGCTGGTCTTGAACTCCCGACCTCATCTGCCTGCCTTGGCCTCCCAAAGTGCTGGGATTACAGGCATGAACCACCATGCCTGGCAAATCATCAGGTTTTACTTTTAAACATATTTCTTCCTATAAAATTAACTTAATGTCTAAGAACTTGTTCCTTTTTTCATATGAAGAGTTAACAAATATTTGTGAACATGTAGAAGGTGGTAGGCCTTGGCTATAGACACTACCATGGAGGAAATCAGAGCCAAGAGGGAAAAGGCAGGAAATGAAAAGTAAGGTAGGCAGGATGGGGATGGCCTGGAAAAGGGGAGAATCCTTGAGGCCTGCATTGTAATTCCTGATTTGGGGAAAAAGTTTGCTTAAATAAATTTATACATATAAGACATTATTAAGCAATAATAATTTCATTTGATACACTGTTCTTAAAATTACTTATAATAACGAGAAATGAAAATCATTGGATGCCAAGCATTGTCAGAAAGTATATCATATTTAAAAGTCAATTGTAATTGTCACCAATTTGTCAATTCTCAAGTTATAGCTGTTTCATCACTACGCTGAGACTTTTTTTTAGCTATCTACCAAAAAAGATTATGCCTTACCCGCCAGAGAGGATGATGTCAAAAAAAAAAAAAAGTTATTATAGCTTCAAAAAAAAAAAAAAAAATCAGCTTTCTTTTCCTTAGATGAGACAAGCTAACAATGTGTCAACATGAAGTTCTCCACTAGAGGGAAGTAATTCCACATACTCCAATCGTGAACTTCAACTTGACCAGCTTCAGAATGTGACTGAGAACACACTGCTCTCTCCATGTTTAGATTGTACCCAGATAATCATGCTGCACTGCTAAATGGGAAGGATGCCTTACATTTATTTTTATAAGATTTAAAGAAAAACATAGTTTTATATTTATATAAATAAATTTAAATGTATTTTTTACATTACAGAAAAACCCATTATTAGTTGAAAAATAATTTTGCTCAAGTAATCTGGCACAAGTGACTTGTGATTCCTCACTGTTCTTCTCTAGAGGTCATATGCTAATATCTGGGCAAATCTGATGAGAGGAGAGTGGTGCCTCACTCCCAGAAAAGCAATGTTAGGCAGTTCATAAAATGCACATTGTGGGACACCGAAATGTATAGCTTTATATACATGTTCTACCTTCTTCTAGAAGATACAGATGACAAAACTTGAACCTTCTGATATGGTTTTGCTATGTCCCCACCCACATCTCATCTTGAACTATAGCTCCCATAATCCCCACATGTCATGGGAGGGACCCAGTGGGAGGTAATTGAATCATGGGGGCTATACAATGAAATGTTTAGCTGCAAGAAAAAAACCTCCTGACACAGTATCTAAGATTCAGAACTGGTATCTCTTAAAATAGGATGCAGAGCTTACGCTGGGAATTATCTGTACCTGCCCTAATTAAAACGCTTCTTCAAAACAGGCCATTTCACCTAATTCTGTCAATCTGTACATCAAGATAGGGAACACGGTCCCCTGGCAAAAATTTAAAAAAATCTCATTTGAAAAAGCACCTCATTTAGTACCTCCCAAAGAAAAACTCTAATTTAATCACACGTAGAGGAATCGGAGAAAGAGAATTTTGAAAAACTGTATCACAGTCAGCTCTTCTTTAGGGTCAAGACAACAAGAACTTTATCAAAATGCTAATATTATATTGGTCATACCCTATTGAATTGCCACAAGAGCTCCTAGGGTAGTTAGATTTTGCCCCCCATGGTATGAGTACAAGTGGAGAGTGCCTGTCATGCTGGAAGCAATGTCCTGGAAGGGGTTGCAAGCTAATGGATGTTGAAGGATTGTTGGGGGTCGGGGGGGAAGGGCTGAGGAACCCTTTCTGCTTGAACCTCAGGGTGAAGCAGCCTGTGTGAGGGGTGGTCTGGGGGCAGATATGGCACTTAGAGGACGAAGTGGGACTTATTCCTGCTGCTCTGCCAGGGACCATAAGTGGGGAAAGGGAAGGCAAGGAGAGGAAAGGAACAATTACCATGATTCCTCTTACAGTGACTGCCAGGTCTACAGTCTTGGGACTCATTTGGCCACAATGGCTTAAACATTTCAGGGTCTGCTTGGAGAGAAGTTATGCCAGGGCTGTGCTTGCCAATTTTTACCTTTTTAGGCAAAACTCCTCTACTTTTAATTCTTTAATCATATATACTGGCTCCCGTTTTACTCTCCCTGTGTTGTATCCACTGCCATTTTTCTCACTTAACATGATTACATTTTTGTCTCATGATAGGCCATTCATTTTCAGGCAGATTTCAAAACTTTGTCTTCATTCCTGTGGGTTTTTTTTTTTTTTTTATAGTAAAAAGCCCTATGAAAAATTTGTTCCTCACCCTCCAGAACCCCAATCCACCTACATAAAATCCTACAAATAAAGAGAACAGCTTGATGCTCACTGTCCATGAAGGGCTTGTGCATGTTTCCAATGCCTCCCCCAGCTCTGGAAATCCCCATATAAGTATTTTATAAAAATATGAAAATATTTTGTAGAAAGAATAGAAGGTATATTAGTCTGTTCTCACACTGGTAATAAGGACACATTGCAGACCGAGTAATTTATAAAGAAAAAGAAGTTTACTGGACTCACAGTTCCACATGGCTGGGGAGGCCTCACAATCATGAAAGAAGGCGGAGGAGGAGCTAAGGCACATCTTACATGGTGGCAGGCAAGAGAGCATGTGTAGGGAAACTGCCCTTTATAAAATCATCAGATCTCTTGAGACTTATTCACTATCATGACAACAGCATGGGGAAAACCTGCCCCCATGATTCAGTTACCTCCCACTGGGTACCTCCCACGGCATGTGAGGGTTATGGGAGCTACAGTTCAAGATGAGATGTGGATGGGGACATAGAAAAACAATATCAGAAGGTTCAAGTTTTGTTATCCGTATTATCTAGAAGAAGGTAGAACATGGTAGCTATATGCAGATTTGGTAACCAGGCTGTCAAGATTTGTATCTTTAGCTAGATTTTTATTTCTTTGTGACACTGAGCATGTTACTTGATCTAAGTCTCTGTGAGTATAACTGCAAGATGGGCATAGAAATAATGCCTGCCTTGGGGATGTTGTGAAGATTGTCTGAGATCATACATGAGCACAGTGGTTGGCCGGTGGCAGGTTAGTGTCCAACCTATCAGCTGTGTCTCTGCATCCTTCTATTACAGCAGTATGGGCAGCAGCTTGGGGGCAGGCATGGCCATGCACTTCTCTGCCATTCCTGCCACCTCCACTGACAATCACACACATAGTGAAGTGGGCCGTTATTAGCCAGAATGTTTGAACAATATGGAGACCCTTCTATCCTTTTCTGTCTTGAGTTTTCTGAATTAGTATCTTATAGCCCCCTCATGTTGGCTTATTTGTTTTATTTGTGTTCACCTTCCTCTTGGTCCTTTATGTCATACTACCACCAGGCCTCCAGAATGGCAAGAACCAGATGAAAGAAAAAACTGAGAAGGACTATATGCTTCCAGAGTGGCAGTGTAATGGTTATCTGCCGTGAGTGTTTTGAATCCACCTCATGAAATTGCACTTTGCTTGATTTAAAATCTGAAAAATCTTCTGAAAGCCAAGCATAAAATCTGCCGAGAGGAAAAGCAGTGTGACACTCCATAATACACCTACTTGCTAAACAGATCAATTTGAAATTGACTTTCGATAGATTATAGGAGTGTATACCTCCTCCCAACCTTCAAAGCATGACAATTTATTATTAACTAGGAGTACAGCCTCTGGAGCAATGCTGCTTGGGTTCGCGTTCTATTTGTCACCCTCACACTCCTAGTGACTTACTATTAAGTTATTAGGGCCGTAACTTAAACTCTCTGAGCATGAGTTTCCACTCTAAGGAGGTAAGAGGTCCCTTGGGATGGCGAAATGAGATAATGCATGGGACGTGTCAACAGGGCATATTGAGTTATTTTTATTGATGTTATTTGGAGTTAAACTGGAATTTACTTCTACGTTTGCTATGTGTTATGTTTATAATCCATAATGCTATCAGTCTGGGCAACTGAGTCATGGTTGATAAATTGTGTTCACTGCGGTTGGGTCATAGGTTCCAACAGAACGAGTGGTGTTTATTTGAAGGAGACCATGTGGTATGTTTATAACAGCCTGGGAAGATCAAAGGAACCCGGAGTGTAAACTTAGCTCTGCTGCAACCTTTGGCAAGCACGGTAGTGCTGTTTGTGCCACACACAGGTTGCCTTTCTGTGGCTGGTGCCCCAGTCTCTCCTCCTCTACTGTAGGGAAGGTAGCCTGTTAGTGATGTCCAGCTGCCACTTCAGTGGAGCAGCCCTCTCAGCTGATGGATGTTGCTGAGTCCAGGGACGCCTAGGAAGTTATGCCTCACCACCCCGGGTGGCCTGGAGTCAGTGGCTGGCTGGCATGAGGGTGCAAAGGCTCAGCCTCCTCGCCTCAAGGTGAGACCACTGTCCCTGAGGGGTCACTCGTGCTCAGAGATCCCTGTGTGAGCAGGCTGAGGGTAGATGGCTGCTGCCACCACCTCTTTGTCTTCTTCTCTGTTCTGCTTGCCCTGCTTTACTAATAGGCTTCCCCTGAGAGCGTCTTCTCAACACATCATTTGGACAAGAGCCCTTGTCTTAGGCTGTGCTTTTACAGAACCTCACCTAAGACCTAAGAGAGAAGATTCTGGGCCCCAGTTTCATTTGACAGAAAATGAGAGAGTTGGATCTATTTTCAATGATGGGTCTATTTAATGAATACAGATTTTTTTTTCCCCCCAAGACAGAACCTCACTCTGTTGTTGCCCAGGCTGGAGTACAGTCATGCGATCACAGCTCACTGCAACCTTGTACTCCCAGGTTCAGCAGATCCTCCTGCCTCAGATTCCTGAGCATCTGGGAGTACAAGTAAACACCAACATGCCTGGCTAATTTGTCAAAAAATTTTTGTAGAGATGGGGTCTTACTATGTTGTCCAGGTTGGTCCTGAACTCCTAGCGTCAAATGATTCTCCTGCCTTAGCCTCCCAAAATGCTGGGATTACAGGTCTGAGCCATCATGTACAGCCAGGAATACAGATTTTAATCTCCAGAGTATTTTTTACACTTTATGCTCTGATATGCAGTCATATTTGTTCTAGTCCCTTCTCTTTACCCTTATGTCCCAAAAAGAGATCAGTAGAAGAATGATTAAAGACTTTCCAAGTCAAAAATTTTGAACATCAAAATGTACCTCTACTAGGGAAAGCCAGTCACAGACATCAGGACATTCTGCCTTGACTGGAGGAAATTGTAGTACACAAAGTCTTTGAGTTTGGATGTAGAATGGTCAACGTTTTCTTGGCAGGAGCTGTCTTTTCATTGCTTCTACCATTGCAGAAAAATTTCTAGTTCTGATAAACATCTCCCAAGCTCAGCAATCCCTAAGGAAGTCTTTAGATTCACATTCCTTGGTGTTGTATCCTTTGCACAGTATTTATTGTAAACCATAACACGTATAACCTATTACGGTACAGCTTAAGAAAAGTTAAGAGACTGTTTATTCGTTGGATATCAGCAACCCTTGGGGGCCTGCCGAGGCCTCTGTTGTGATAGGAGAAAATGCCCATGAATGTCATAGTCTTGCTAGCTCACTCCACTGAGAAATGCAGTCAGGATGGAGAGAGCCATGTTACAATGTGCCACCCTTCCTTTCTAGACAGTTCTCTAACTGTCCTTGCTCAGTGTTTACTCATAATAGAAAATCAAGTGAAAAAAATGAGGAAATAATGTGGGCATATCTAACTTGCCTGTTGATTTCCTTTCCACAAAATTGGCCATTAGTGATGTAGTAGCCCAAAGGGGAAATGTGCAAAACCTTTCAGATTCATAAGTTCTCTGTTTTCCCACTGAAGAAAATATACTTCCTAGAGTCTGAATGTGATTCCTCATTTAATGGACTTTTGGAACTGAGCATGCATGCAGTTTCCCCGGGAGTGATTCAGTGGAGCATTTTGGGAGCACAAGGGTGGGACAAAAGAGGAGAGGGAACATGAGCTGACTGTGGCCTCACACTGTGCCAGCTGCGTGATATTTGTTGAGTAGCTTAACTGTCCCAAGAGCTGTGTTAGGCACATGCTACGCTCCTCGATACAGGTGAATAAACAGGTTCCAACTTACATATGTAGTAGTTACAAAGCAAGCATTTGAATTTGTCGCTGGACTCACCACAGAAATGAATGCATTTGTTAGACTAGAATTGACACCACTATTTATTAGATATTTAATGGCCAATTTATAAGTGTGCATTTACCAGTTACACATAACTGTATATTTATAAATAGGATGAAAAAAACTATGTCAATTGAGAGTTAAAATATGATGCTATAGGACAGGCTCAACTGTAGTAGTTCAGTAGAAAACGAGCTTCAACTCCTGTGTTCAAAAGAATAACTGACCTAGTGTAGGCTTGAGAAATGGAATCAGAGAACAAAACCAAAAAGAATATTAGATTTCTGTTTCCTTCTCAAAGATACCATGCCATTTGGTATTGATAGTTAATTTTGCAGCATCCTTTGAAGTACGGTGGAGCAGATATTATTTTATAGATTGGGAAAACTATACCATAGAGGACTTAATTAACCTGTCAAGCCACTTACTTAATAAGTGTCAGAGGTAGTATTAGCTCAGAGACTTGGGTCTATAGTTTATCATTAAGCTATTTGTTCTTATGGAAGATTCTTTAGAAATATATGAGATCTTCAGATGTGAAGCAATGTTAACTCCATAAAAAATTTTAAGTGTTTACTATGTACCAGGATTTACAGGAATCACGGGAGACACAAGAGTATCTTGAGCCCAGTACCTATTCTTAAAAATTCTTGCCATCTGCTTAAAAAATAAGTCAAACCACTTAAAAACCAGTTCAAGTCCCTTTCTGAATGACGGTTCGATTAAAATCATTGCTAAAGGGGTGGTCTATATGAGAATTTCTAGGTGTTATAAATCACTGTGGGCGCTAATAGGTTCCATGGCCAGTAGCAGGGATAAGCTCTGTGTTGGGTTGTAAAGACCGAAGTTTGGTAGGTGGAGGGAAGAGAAAGGACAAGGGAAACAGACATGCAAATGTGGACAGGCGCACAGCACGCTGAGTGGGATAGGGCTGGAAACACAGAGCATAGAATAGAAGGTTGATTTTGGGATGTAGTAGCAAATGGATTTGGGGCAAATGATCAGGGCCAGATGGTGTAGGACCTTCAAGGCCCAACAAGATGGCCTATGCCTCATTCTATAAGCAAATGAACCAAATGAGGATTTTTGCACAGCAAAGTGTGATAACAAAAGTATTGTTATAGCAAGATAAACCTGAAGACTATTGAAGGGGCAAAGAGAATTAGATGCAGGCAGATAAGATGAAATAAACTAATAGATATGAAACATATTACATATATTAGTCCTACTATCATTTGTATAATTATATGACACAACAATTTAATCATGAAGTAATGGGAGCTGGGTCCAAGGTGATGATTACAGAAAGAGATAATCAATAATGAGCAAGTTGGAGGAGAAAGAATCAATATGATTTAGCAATTAGTTGGAAAAAGGGAGAAAAGGAGAACTGCTATGTTCCTTTTTTTAAAAACAGAGTCTCACTGTCACCCAGCCTGCAGTGCAGTGGCACAATCTCAGTTCACTGCAACCTCTGCCTCCCAGGGTCAAGTGATCCTCCCACCTCAACCTTCCAAGTAGCTGGGACTACAGGTGTGCATCAACATACATGGCTAATATGTTCCTCATTGTATAAGATTCTTTAATCTTCATAATATTCAGAGTGTATTCTTTATACTCAGTTAAGCACATCCACTTAGTTTCTATATCTTTTATGATTAATGATGTCAAAGTGATAGATTCTCCCAATCATAGATGAGAGATTTATATGACACGATCCAAAAGATTTTTGGGACAAGTGACTCATAATGCAGCCTTTATGGTCTCATGGTGATTTTGATGAAGCCAGACTTTTATACAATAAGCAGAAGATTATTACCTCATTCCAGGATCAAAAGATGGACAGGTATTAAACATGAGACTATTTTAAAGGCACCATTAGAACATATTTACATAAATTAAATTTTAAGGCTTAAAACTGCCAGAAAGTTTTCTGACTACATGGAATACTGTATATTCTTCAAATTTCGTCACTCTTAAAACTTCATTATGTCATCTTGGCAGGGCATTGTGGTAGAAAATGGGGGTGAGAATAGAATAGGAAGGGGTGGTAGAATAGGCAAAGTGTTTCCCAATAACTATGGGAGTTGACCTGAGATTAGTCATAATAACAGTAATTAACTGGTTAATTCATTCATTCAGGCATATATTTCCAGGAGCTCCTGGTCTCCAGAAATTATGTCCTACATGTAAAAGATAAGGAGACATTTAATCATCTATGTGTCCTCAAGAAGCTTAGAGTCTATTGACTACAACAGATTAGTAAACCAGAACTTAAAAGACAACAAAAAAGTGCTATAAATACTGTATGCACACAGGGTTACTGAACTAAAGCAGGGGTAACTGAAGAGAAGTAGCTGAATCAGTACTGGGCTGGAGGAAGAAGGAGAAGGAGGTAGAGGCAGCCTCCAATTGGCTTCCAAGAGGAAGTGATACTTAAATTCCCCTCCTTATATTCCTAACTCCCACTTTCACCTTTGGACCTTCACTGTATTCAGGCTGCCAGGGTCTTTTGGTGTATCATTGTCTTTGAAGAAATCTGAGAGCAGAAAGCAGGGAAATTTGAGTCCTGCCATGGGCTTTGTGTTCTAAAGGCCAGGGCCTTGGTGAAAGATGGAGTCTCAGAGTGTGGATGTCAGATAAAGTAGAATGTGAAATAAGTCAGAGTAGGGTTTTCTATTCCCAAAGCCTAAAAAAAGTCCATGGCTCAGGGGAGGGTGCAGTGTTACAGGAGCTGCTTTGTGGGTGCAGGTACCAGTGAGACCCTGTATGCTTCACAGCTGAGCCCTGGGAAATGGGGGACCTTTAGTAGGCGGACTGTGATCCTTGGTAGAGCCATGAGAAGGAGTGGCTGCAAAGCGTTTCTGGGGGATCATGTCTTACACATGCCCAGGTTTTCCTGTGCCTCCCTTTGGGGTAGAGCAGTGAGATGATTCTTGGGCATATAAGAGTGGTTTGGATACAACTGACAAAGAGAAAGAGAGAAAAGGAGAAAGAAACTGCAGAAAATGAATGGGCTACCTGAATAGCAACAGGGAACAATGTGGTGGCCTTACTCTTCATGTTGTGAAAGTCTCCTTAAAATGTAGAGGACATCCTAGGAAACCAGAAGTAGGTCAGGCGAATCAGAAAAGGGTTGAGATTAAGTTTCCACCATTTAGGTGAAACGGCATCTAGAAAAAAAGCTTAGGATGAGTTTCAGAAAAGTAAAATTGTGTTTCTTGTCTTTTTGATTTGGAGACCCAGATTCATGCCCCTTCTACTGGTGGTACTCTTCAATGCAAGGAGGAGTAGGGAAAAGGACAGGTTCTAGGCAAGTATTAATTCTTAGGCTTAAAAGAAATGGCATGGTGACTGGAAAAATGTCCAAGTAGCGGGATGAGTCTAAGTGGGTATTTAGCAGGAATTGGGGGGGGTAGGGGGACACAGGCTAGCAAAGGCCAGATTAAAAAGGGCCTCATATTTCATGTGTAGAAATTACCAGTTTCTTCCAGAAGGCAATATGGAAACACTGAAGAATTTTATAAAGAAAGGAACACTCAGATATAATTTAGAAGACCACTGTTTGAGAGGTCTAGAGAGTTGACTGGAAAAAAAACAGAATTTGAGGTGGGGACTAGGGGGAGACTGGTTAGGAGAACTGTGGAGATTCTGAGTTCTTAGTGGGATTGGGGTTAAACGGGGGAACACTTGGGAGAAGCTGCCAGGTCTTTATAATGTTAGGCTATATGGGGAGGATGAAAAAAGAACATGGAGGAGCTGAGGATATTAC
Source organism: Sapajus apella (assembly GCF_009761245.1). Lineage (NCBI taxonomy): Eukaryota > Metazoa > Chordata > Mammalia > Primates > Cebidae > Sapajus > Sapajus apella. Next base: position 29,970,504 of record NW_022436942.1, read on the forward strand.
TGGTTTCAGAGGGTCACAATTTAAAAAGAGAAATGATTTAATGAGGAAGGTCTTGAGTTTCATTTCTGAATGTTTTATGTTTAAGAAAGGTCAGGATAGCAACGCACAGTTCAGAAGTGAAAAATGGGTCTGGATTTCAACAGAAAGGTAGATTCAAGCTAAAGTAATTTTTCAGGCATCACTAAAACATAGTAAGAGAAGTGGCTGTGGTTGGATGACTCAGGGAGGAGAGAAGAGGACACAGAATGAAACTCTGAGGTTAACAAGAGAAGGGAATCCAGAAGAGACCAAAGGTAGCCAATCAAGAAACAGAAAAATGATGCATTTTAGGCCAAAGGAGGAGAGAAGCTTAAAAAGGAGGTAGCTATTAGTACTAGATGGGAAATAAAACATGTGCTTTGGATTTCGTAGTGAGACCATCGATAATTAACTTGATAATCAAGCATGTGAAAGAAACAGCGAGAATGAAAGGTGGGAAAAGAGCAATGAGGCAGCAGGTACAGTCTGTTCTTTTAAGACATGTATTTGGGGGGAAGATGCAAGATGGCCGTTTAGGAACAGCTTGGAGTTGCAGCTCCCAGTGAAAGCGCAGAGGGTGAGTGGACGCCGCATTTTTATTGCCCACGGACCAGGAGATTCCCAGGCAGAGGGGCCCCACAGGTCGCCAGCGCAGCTGTTTTGGCCAGCACAGTTCTTTTGGTCGGCTTGGCTTCTTTGCCCCACGCAGCTGCTTTGTCGGCGCCCCGGCCAGCAGTTCTCCGTACAAAATACACCGGTCTGGGTGCCCTTTTGGCTGGCGATTGGAGCCCTGGGAAGTCGCCCATTCATCTGATTAAAGAGGGGACTGAAAAGGGAGCCAGGCCAGGAGATTCCTGGGCAAAAAGAGCGCCACAAATCTCAGCGCCGCTGTTTAAGCCTGCGCAGTGAGTGGCTACATGGGAAATCACACAGATCCCGGCGCCCTTTCAACAGGCGACTGGAACACCTGGGATAGAGTCGACTGTTCAACTAAAAAAGAAAAAAAAAGGCTCTGAGGCAGGCAGCCAGGTGATCAGGCTCGGCTGGTCCCACCCCCACAAAAGAACAGCAATCAGAAACTCTCTGGATTGAGAGTTTCACAGCAAGCGCAGCTGAACCCAGGATGGTCCAGCTCTGTGGGGGAGGGGTGTCTGCCATTGTTGAGGCTGCCTGCCGTAGCCAAGGCAACCCGCCATTGCCAAGGCAATTTGCCATTACAGAGAGAGTCCATCAATACAGAAGCGGGTCACCATTGCCGAGGCAGTTCTAACTACGCCCATATAAACAAGACTGCAGAGAAGTTCACACGGCAGCTGGGCGGAGCCCACAGCAGCTCAGCAAAGCCTCCACAGGCTGACAGTGAACAGGCTGCCTCCTTGCTGGGCAGGGCAGCCCTGAAAAAAAAAGGCAGCAGCACAACGGAAACTCACAAATAAAGCCCTAACTCCCTGGGACAGAGCACCTGAGAACAAAAAGTGGTTTATGAGTTCTGCTGCAGCAGACCTAAACGTACTTGCCCAGCAGCTCTGAATGAACAATGGAGCTCACAGCTCAGCACTTGAGCTCCCATAAAGAACAGACTGTCTCCTCAAGCAGCTCCCTGACCCCTGTATATCCAAAGAGCCACCTCATAAGGGAGAGATCAGACTGACATTTGGCGGGTATCCTTCTGGGACAAAGATAGAGGAAGAAACTGGTAGCAACTCTTACTGTTCTGCAGCTGCTGCAGGTGAACCCCAGGCAAGCAGGGCCTGGAGTGGACCTCAGCAATCCTACAGCAGAGGGGCCAGACTGTTAGAGGGAAAACTAAGAAACAGAAATAACTTCATCATCAACAAACAGAACGTCCACTCAGAGTCCCAATCTGAAAGTCAGCAACTACAAAGACGACAGGTAGATAAATCCATAAAGATGAGAAGAAACCAGTGCAAAAAGGATGAAAACACCCAAAACTGGAACACCTCTCCTCCTACAAGGGATCACAACTTCTCACCAGCAAGGGAACAAGGTTGGACAGAGAATGAGTGTGATGAAATGACAGAATCAGACTTCAGAAGGTGGGCAGTAAGAAACTTCTGTGAACTAAAGAACATGTTCTAACCCAATGCAAAGAAACTAAGACCCTTGAAAAAAGATTTGACGAAATGCTAATGAGAATAGACAACTTAGAAAGGAATATAAGTGAATTGATGGAGCTGAAAAACATAACACGAGAACTTCATGAAGCATGTACAAGTTTCAACAGCTGAACTGACCAAGAATAAAGGATATCAGAAGTTGAAGATCAACTCAATGAAATAAAATGAGAAGGCATGATTAGAGGAAAGAGGATAAAAAGGAATGAACAAAGTTTCCAAGAAATGTGGGACTAAGTGAAAGACCTAATCTACATTTGATAGGTGTACCTGTATCTGACGAAGAGAATAAATCCAAGCTGGAAAGTACTCTTCAGGATATAATCAAGAAAACTTCCCCAACCTAGCAAGGCAGGCCAATATTCAAGTCCAGGAAATACAGAGACCACAAATATATTCCTCACGAAGAGCAACCCCAAGGCACATAATTGTCAGATTCACCAGAGTTGAAATGAAGGAGAAAATGCTAAGGGTAGCCAGAGAGAAAGGTCGGGTTACCCACAAAGGGAAGCCCATAAGACTCACAGCAGATCTCTCAGCTGAAACCTGACAAGCCAGAATAGAGTGGGGGCCAATATTCAACATCCTTAAAGAAAAAGAACTTTCAACCCAGAATAACCTATCCAGCCAAACTAAGCTTCATAAGTGAAGGAAAAATAAAATCCTTTGGGAACAAGCAAGTACTCAGAGATTTCATCACCATCAGGACTGCTTTACAAGAGCTCCTGAAAGAGGCTCTACACATAGAAAGGAACAACCAGTACTAGCCACTCCAAAAACATGCCAAATGGTAAAGAGCATCAACACAATGAAGAACCTGCATCAACTAATGGGCAAAACAGCCAGCTAGCACCAAAATGGTAGTATCAAATTCACACATAACAATATTAACCCTAAATGTAAATGGACTAAATTTCCCAATCAAAAGACACAGACAGGCAAATTGGATAAAAAGCCAAAACCCATTGGTGTGCTATATCCAGAAAACCCATCTCACATGCAAGGATACAAAAAGGCTCAAAATAAAGGGATGGAGGAAGATTTACCAAGAAAATGGAGAGCAAAAAAAAAAGCAGGAGTTGTAATTCTCATCTCTGATAAAATAAACTTTAAAGCAACAAAGATCAAAAGAGACAAAGAAGGACATTACATAATGGTAAAAGGATAAATGCGACAAGAAGAGCTAACGATTCTAAATATATATGCACCCAATACAGGAGCACCCAGACACATAAGGCAAGTTCTTAATGACTTACAAAGAGACTTAAACTCCCACACAATTATAGTGGGAGACTTTAACACCCCATTGTCAGTATTAGACAGATCAACCAGGCAGAAAATTAACAAGGATATCCAGGACTTGAACTCAGACCTGGACCAAGCAAACCTAATAGGCATTTACAGAACTCTCCACACCAAATCCACAGAATATACATTCTTCTCAGCATCACATCACACCTACTCTAAAATTGACCACATAATTGGGAGTAAATCACTGCTCAGCAAATGCAAAAGAAAGGAAATCATAACAAACAGTCTCCCAGACCACAGTGCAATCAAGTTAGAACTCAGAATTCAAAAACTAACCCAGAACCGCACAGCTTCATGGAAACTGAACAACTTGCTCTTGAATGTTGACTGGATAAACAATGAAATGAAGGCAGAAATAAAGATGTTCTTCGAAACCAACGAGAATGAAGGCACAACATACCAGAATCTCTGGAACACATTTAAAGCAGTCTCTAGAGGAAAATATATAGCAATAAGCTCACATGAGAAGCATGGAGAGATCTAAAATTGACACCCTATCGTTGAAATGAAAGAGCTAGAGGAGCAAGATCAAAAAAACTCAAAACCTAGCAGAAGACAAGAAATAACTAAGATCAGAGAAGAACTGAAGGAGATAGAGACACCAAAAACCCTTCAAAAAATCAATAAATCCAGGAGCTGGTTTTTTGAAAAGATCAACAAAATAGACCACTAGCCAGATTAATAAAAAAGAGAGAATAACCAAATTGATGCAATAAAAAATGATAAAGGGGATATCACCACAGATTCCACAGAAATTCAAACCATCATCAGAGATTATTACAAACAACTCTATGCACATAAACTAGTAAAGCTGGAAGAAATGGATAAATTCCTGGACACTTGCCTCCTCCCAAGCCTAAACCAGGAAGAAGCTGAAACTCTGAACAGACCCGTAACATGGTCTGAAGTTGAGGCAACAATTAAGAGCCTACCACCCAAAAAAAGCCCAGGTCCAGATGGGTTCACAGCCGAATTCTACCAGACATACAAAGAGGAGCTGGTACCATTCCTTCTGAAACTATTCCAAATAATCCAAAAAGAGGGAATGCTTCCCAAATCATTTTATGACACTAACATCATCCTGATACCAAAACCTGGCAGAGACTCAACAAGAAAACTTCAGGCCAATATCCATGATGAACATAGATGCAAAAATCTTTGATAAAATACTGGCAAGCTGACTGCAACAGCACATCAAAAAGCTTATCCACCATGATCAAGGAGGCTTCATCCCGGGGATGCAACGCTGGTTCAACATACACAGTCTATAAATGTAATCCACCACATAAACAGAGCCAAAGACAAAAACCACATGATTATCTCAATTGATGCAGAGAAGGCCTTTGACAAAATTCAACAACCTTTTATGCTAAAAACCCTCAATAAGTTAGGTATTGACGGAACATATCTCAAAATAATAAAAGCTATTTATGACAAACCAACAGCTAATATCATACTGAATGGGCAAAAACTGGAAGCATTCCCTTGGAAATCTGGTGCTAGACAAGGATGCCCGCTCTCACCACTCCTATTCAGTATAATACTGGAAGTTCTATCCAGAGCAATCAGGCAAGAAAAAGAAATAAAGGGTATTAAAATAGGAAAGGAGGAAGTCAAATTGTCTCTATTTGCAGATAACATGATTGTATATCTAGAAGACCCCATCATCTCAGCCCAAATCTCCTGAAACTGATAAGCAACTTCAGCAAAGTCTCAGGATACAAAATCAATGTGCAAAAATCACAAGCATTCCTATATACCAATAACAGACTTAAAGTGAGCCAAATCAAGAACGAACTGCCATTCACAATAGCCACAAAGAGAATAAAATACCTAGGAATACAATTAACAAGGAATGTAAAGGACCTCTTCAAGGAGAACTACAAACCACTGCTCAACGAAATAAGAGAGGACACAAACAGATGGAGAAACATTCCATGTTCATGGTTAAGAAGAATCGATATCGTGAAAATGGTCATACTTCCCAAAGCAATTTACAGATTCAACACTATCCCCATCAAGCTACCAATGACCTTCTTCACAGAACTGGAAAAAAAACACCTTAAACTTCACATGGAACCAAAACAGAGCCCGCATAGCCAGGTCAATTCTAAGCAAAAAGAACAAAGTGGGAGGCATCACACTACCAGACTTCAAACTATACTACAAGGCTACAGTAATCAAAACAGCATGGTATTGGTACCAAAACAGAGATATAGACCAATGGAACAGAACAGAGGCCTCAGAGGCAACACAACATATCCACAACAATCTGATCTTTGACAAACCTGACAAAAACAAGCAATGGGGAAAGGATTCCCTGTTTAATAAATGGTGTTGGGAAAACTGGCTAGCCATGTGCAGAAATCAGAAACTGGACCCCTTCCTGACACCTTACACTAAAATTAACTTCAGATATATTAAAGACTTAAACATAAGACCTAACACCATAAAAACCCTAGAAGAAAATCTAGGCAAAACCATTCAGGACACAGGCGTATGCTAGGACTTTATGACCAAAACACCAAAAGCATTGGCAACAAAAGCCAAAATAGACAAATGGGACCTACTCAAACTCCACAGCTTCTGCACGGCAAAAGAAACAGTCATTAGAGTGAATCGGCAACCAATAGAATGGGAAAAAATGTTTGCAGTTTACCCATCTGACAAAGGGCTGATATCCAGAATTTACAAATAATTGAAACAGATTCACAAGAAAAAAACAAACAAGCCCACTCAAAAGTGGGCAAAGGATATGAACAGATACTTTACAAAAGAAAACATACATGAGGCCAACAAACATATGAAAAAATGCTCATTATCACTGGTCATTAGAGAAATGCAAATCAAAACTACACTGAGATACCATCTCACGCCAGTTAGAATAGCGATCATTAAGAAATCTGGAGACAACAGATGCTGGAGAGGATGTGGAGAAATGGGAACACTTTTACACTGTTGGAGGGAGTGTAAATTAGTTCAACCATTGTGGAAGACAGTATGGCGATTCCTCAAGGACCTAGAAATAGAAATTCCATTTCACCCAGCAATCCCATTACTGGGTATATATCCAAAGGATTATAAATCGTTCTACTTTAAGGACACCTGCACACGAATGTTCATTGCAGCACTGTTTACAATAGCAAAGACCTGGAACCAACCCAAATGCCCACTGATAATAGACTGGACAGGGAAAATGTGGCACATATACACCATGGAATATTATGCAGCCATAAAAAACGATGAGTTCACATCCTTTGTAGGGGCATGGATGAACTTGGAAACCATCATTCTCAGCAAACTGACACAAGAGCAGAAAATCAAACACCGCATGTTCTCACTCATAGGTGGGTGGTTAACAATGAGAACATATGGACAGAGGGATGCAATGAGAGCACTACACACTGGGGTTTGTTAGGGGGAAATAGGGGAGGGACCGTGTGGGGTGGGGAGTTGGGGAGAGATAGCATGGGGAGAAATGCCAGATATAGGTGATGGGGAGGAAGGCAGCAAATCACACTGCCACGAGTGTACTTATGCAACAATCTTGCATGTTCTTCACATATACCCCAAAACCTAAAATGCAATTAAAAAAAAGACATGTATTTGAGAAAGGAAGGAAAAACAAGCACCAGAGAAGGAATTCGATTATGGGAGTTTCTTTAATACAAAAAGAATGCTGAGGGAACAGCATTAGCAAAGAGGGTACAGTTGAAGATAGAAGAGGAAGACTGATGAAGTTATTAGGGTTGGGGGGAATCGCCTGAAGCCCTTGTGGAGAGAATAGTCTTCCCCTGTTCTGAGGTGGAACAAAGTAGGAGGTGAGGTGTAGGAAGTGGGGAAGTTGTAGATCAGGGGACAGAGAATCTATTTAATGCTGATTATGCACTTGCTCTGCTAGAATGCCCCAGGTGGACCAAAGAGATGGGTATGATTCTGTCCTTGTATTCTCCCTTCTCAAAGATTCACTTTAATGAAATGAATAAATGAATACTCAATCGTATGCTCCTTTAAATTGTAGACCAACATGTCCTGTAGTGGTCTACAGAGGGCAGGATGCTGAAAATGGCTACCTCCTTAGAAAATTGCTGAGACAATTGTCTAAGCAATTCTAAGACAATGACCTTGCTTAGAATTGGTAGTGCATGATGGTAATAAAAATTTGACTTTTAATCGGTTTTATTATGACCCTTCGTTCTACTAGAGGCAACATGGCCTCCTATTGCCTGAAGACCTTTGTTGCCACCAAAGCTTAGCTCATCACTGATGCCCAGGTCTCTGTTTCAAAGTTCCTCTTTGAAGCAAACGTAAATGCACAACAATAATTTGGATAACAAGAGTAAAAGAACCAGAAAGAAGCTAAAAAATCAAGTTAAACCTCTTCATCTTTTAGAAGAAAATGAGGCCCAGATGAGTGAATGACTCAGGTGAGGTCATCTAATCCAGGAATAGCAGGGCTGGGTTTGGAATCCATTTCTCTTGACTCCAAGATAGCCTCAGGGAGAAAGTTCCATCTTGTCTACCTTTCCACACCGAATCTCAAAAAGCAGTTTAGTGATATCTATGTAAGTGAATGTCACATGGAAACCCACATTATCCATCAAGAAACCAACAAGTATTTTAGGGGAGGAAGTGGAAAGGATGACTTGATCAATCTCTGTTTTCTTCCTGCTGTTGAGTCAGTGTTCGGTTTTTAAGGATCTTCAGAGATAAACAAATACCTTTATCTTTACGTCATTCATTGTTCCTTGGCAATTCTTTCAAATAATTATGAAGGATCAATTTTGTATTCTGCAGTTCTTAAAACCCCACGCTATATTTTTTAAAGGGTGTGTTTGCGTGTGTAAACCGTAAGTATTTGCATAGGGCAATGTGATGTATCATGAGAAATATATTCAAAATTTATATACGTGACTTAAAAACCTAAGGCAACAAAAAATACAGGGATATAAAATGGAGACATAGAAAAATAAGAGGAGAATGAACCTTGGATATTACCTTAAGAACTTACTCTCCCACTACCCTGGTGTTCAAAGTAGAATATACTACAAATCCTATTTTAAATATAAAATTAAAGCTTCTTATTTTAAGAAATACTATGTGAAAGCTTTACTTAACATTTTTGAGAAGCAAAGAATTAATTCTTTGTTTATGTATTTTGCATATTCTAGTTTTCTTACACTGGATTTGCTTTTAATGGAAATGTATCAGTATAAAGTGAATCACATGTATAATATATCAAAAAAAAAAATAAGGCAACAAAAATAATAACATTGATTTTTTTTTTTCCAGACAGAGTTTCACTCTGCTGCTCAGGCTGGAGTGTAGTGGCACCATCTTGGCTCACTGCAACCTCTGCCTCCAGGTTCAAGCAGTTCTCACACCCCAGCCTCCCAGGTACCTGGGATTATAGGGGTGCACCACCTTAACCGGCTAATTTTTGTAGAGATGGGGTTTTGCCATATTGGTCAGGCTGGTCTTCAACTCTTGGTCTCAAGTAATCCACCTGCCTCAGCCTCCCAAAGTGCTTGGATTATAGGCGTGAGCCACTGTGCCTGTCCAGTGTCATGGATCTTGATAATGAATGTTTGTTGTGGTAAAAAAAAAAAATAGAGCTAAAATTAAAAAAGAATTAATCCATGGCAGACATAGACTCCTTCTGTCTGACTCCAGACAATGTGGGCTTTTGTAGGAAACACCCTGAGTTCATTCCCAGTCCCTCTACCTACCAGAGTTTCATGACAATTAAACAAGACAGCATCTTGTGGGGTCAATGAACCTCAATAAGCTAGAAACTGTCTTGTAGCTGAAGATGAATTTTGCTTGGATCTACACCATTTTGGATCTAGACATGCTTAACAGAATCAGATTTACCTAACAGATTTTATCTAACACAGTTGGATTCTTTTGGGAGATAAGAAACACTATTTCATCTAAGTGTCCAGTTAGTGGCGAACGATTCTACCCAATTATGTCAATCATTGCTAGTTCTTTCTTTTTTAGTTGATGAATACTCTTTTTATAAAAAGCCACATGTAGGGGATACAGAACAAGCTCTTACCTCTCCTGAAGTCCTATGGGCTTCATTTTGAAAGGAGAAGGGCAGACAGAGATAGCGGTGGTAGCTTTGATCTCAGGAGCACCTCGGCCTTGAGGGTCCACGACTACATTCAGTACCTTTGGGGCCTGCTCAGGTTGGACCATGCTGTGGGCTGTCTTTGCCTCAGACAGTGCTGGCTGTAATGTGATGGGCGATAGGTGGATCTCCTGGTTTTTCTCTTTATCTTGTCTTAAAGAAAGCTGAAACCTTTCTTTTAATCTGTAAAGAATCTATAGAAAGAAATAAAAAACTCCTGTCACATTTTCTCACACTAAACAACAGAGTATGATCTCCTCCACCCTAACCTAGAAGACAAACCAAAATAAAGGCTTAACGGTAAAGTAAATAAAGCCCTCTAAAAGATGATTTCTGTTTTGTGGTATTGAGATTTTTCTAAAGATGGTATACTTGGTATTTCTAGTTATGCTGCACATGTGTATCAAATAATTGTGCACGTGAATCTGTTCCTCAAATATATATTCAAAAGTAAATTTAACCAATTTTATAAAAAATGCCAGATGTCAGTTTGGTCATATGGGAATTCTTTCCTAAAATGCCTGAAATGGTAGGCTTATAGAAGGAATAACTGTGAAAGAGAGATCTATGACATTTACAGAAACAGAGATACGTATCCAATATGGCATAGAAGAAAACAGTAGTCTTGCAAATATTAATAATAGTTATGCTATAAATCACAGTTTCTTATGTTGGTAAATCTCTGCATTAGTCAGATGTCAACTTGAATATTTGGTAAATTCGTGACAAATTAAATTTAGGATATCTATGAAATAATAATTTGGACAACCAGAATTTTCCTTTTTACCACTTTGCCCTAAGTTTTAGTATTTTATTTGGATACAGGATCTGGCTCTGTTGCCCAGGTGAAAGTACAGTGCTGTGATCATAGCTCACTGCAACCTTGAGCTCTCCTTAAGGGAAAAGACTATGTGCCTACAAGATAGAACTAGAAATGCATATTAAACATTGAACTCCTAGGAAAACAAAGACTTTTTTTGTTTTTATGTCAGTTCACCTCCTTGTAATCTGGAAACTTTTATACTGGTGGTATTCATTGACTCTGGTAGGGTAAAGTTAAATCTTTAAGTTTGAAAAAAGGGTGGATTTGGAATATTCACATGACAAATGTTAATCACACAAATGAGAAAGAAAATGTGTCTAATATAAAGTGAAAGGTCTTCTTACCTTTATTATAATTACTTTCAAACAAGTGTATTGTGTTTTCTTTAAGTTATAGGATGGAAAGGACTGAAGAGGGATGCCTTTATCATGTGCATAGTGTCTAAGGTTTTTAACTTACTGCTTCTCTTCAGTTTCCATGACCTTCACAGTGTAAAAAATGCACTAGAACAGTATTTATCAGATGATACATATATTTTAGGCTTATTGTGTTCAGCTAAGCATTTAACTACTAAACAGTGAGGTGTCAAAATTTAAAATAGATTGTTTTAGTTGCAAGGAAGTTATTTTCCCAAATGAAGAAACAAATATATCTGTACCTTTACAAAAATACATTTAGGAGATAATGCATGTATTATATATTTTAAGCTCTTCACATCTAAATATAAATGCATATCAGAACACTTGCTTGCCTGTGGATTTTGGAGAAACATGAATGAACAGTGAGCATGAGAAAGCCAAGGAAATCCTGACCTTCTCAATTGTTCTCGACAGGCAGCTTTTATGATTTATATTAGTGTAAAACAAAGTCTAGTCCAAAGTCCTTCCTTACCATTCACATGCTTGTGTTTTTGATGAGAAACCTTTGTAACATATTTTACAATCAGTCATCTGTTTATTTCATGTCTGGTTAGGGGTCAACTTTGCAGCCTGTCTCCATGTAGTACGTGTACAAACTGATCTCTACATCTTTAATTAGGGAAAAGCAGAACCTGGAGAATGTATGATGTATATAATACACTTTAAAAATACTCAAGAGATGGCGCTGTCTAAAAAATATGGAAAAAATGTAAGAGACTGCTACTTGGCAATAGGGTAGTTGTCATGGAATTAAGCTATAATGCAGTGATTCTCAATTGGCAGGGATTTTGCCCTCAGGAGATGTTTGGTAGTGTCTGGGGATATTTTTGGTGGTCATGTTTTCAGGGTTTGGGGGAAGGAGAAGGAAAAGGGTGCTATTGGCATCTGGTGGGCAGAGGCTAACTACCTTGCAATGCATTGAAAAGGCTTCCCCCACACCCCCACCAACAGAAATAGTAACTCCAAAATATCAGGAGTGTTGCTGGTAAAACCCTGGTGTAAGGGATCATAAAAATTTTGTGGTGTAATCTCCTCATTCCACATTTAAGTACTGAGATGTTGGATGATTTATGGAGGGTTGGAAAAAAAACCCAGAATCCCAGTTTTCTGACTTCCAGGTATGTGATCATTCAACTCTACTGTTTCTGCCAAATTCTCCTGTCCTTCTCTGAAACCTCTTTTCCAAAGCATCTGGAAAACAGTGTCAGAGATTTTTCTCTGCACAGATTGAGATCTGGAATATAGCATATGCGTATTTCTCTATGGGAATTCACTTTGTTTAAAAACTCAACCTAAAAGCTTACTGTAGCAATGGCAAGTCAACATTTTGCCTTCATCTCTAAGAGCTTGTTTGACTCTTGGACTGGAATAAAGTCATTTAATAATTTGAAAAAGGAAAAGAGAACATATTATTGAATGAGAGGAGATGTAAAAGTCAAACTATAGCAAGAGAAAGAAAATAATAGTGGCAACAAAAGAACCAGAGGAACACAGAAATGGGAGGAAGCTAAAAAAATTCTCTGAAGCTTTTTTGCCGCTTAAAATTTTCATTCAAAAATCTCATAAGTAATACAAAACATCCCGTTTGGATTAGAATGTGTTCGGATTTCAAAATGATGCCACCAACCACTAGTCTTTAACATTTGCTATTTATGGCATTTTACAGTTAGTTCTGAAAGAGTTCATTCATTCTTTTCTTTCAATTTAATAGTCCTGAGTCAATCCCTACTACATTCCATAAACAAGATATTGTAGATGCAAAAGTAACGCAGAACTCTGTCCTCTAGGAATTCATAGGCTTTCAGAAAAGATAACTGTGTAAAAATCGTGTTCAGTACAAAGTACTAAGTGCAGAAAGAGAGGTGTGCCCACAGCACACAGGTATGGTGTGGCACACATTTACCAGTTTCGTCTGGGTAGAATGGTTCCGATAAATACAGCCATTCTCATCTGCTACTACTGGAGTGATTTGTGGTCAGAAGTGTATGTTCATAAGACAGATGGTAAGACCAAAAAACTCCCACAGTTTGACTCCTTATGAAATCAATAGAATTATGTGGGCCCCAACTTTCAATTTAAATAGACCTGGATTTGAACTTTTACCACTTCCTACTCCCTGACCCCATATCCATTTATTGCATGTTCTTGTTCAAGTCATTCACTCTTTCTGAATCTTAGTTTTCTCACAAGTAAAATTAGTAAACTAAAATATGTTAAGCATTTAGTACTAGGCAGTAAATTTAGTACCAATAACTGCAATAAATGGAAGAAACTAATTGTTATTGTTATTACTATTAAGACAGTTGTATTCTTCTTAATACAGAAAAAAATCTGAAAATTAGTTTGAGATATATGCCTACTTAATCAATCATTCCAGCTAGGAATCTAGTCCTATTTTCCTTCGTCCTTAGGGATTATGTGCAACAAATGAGAAAATTATGTCTACTTTTGACATGTGCTTATTGCATCATGTTAAGGCTATAGCAGGTGGTTCAATGTAAGATTTCTTGCTACAGCTACCAGACTACAACTAGAGAAACTCTTTCTCTCCCATATGTATGACTCTCCTATGGATCTAACATGCCAGTGCTTTTATTGACCCAAACAACTATTTTCATGTGATTTCTAAATCTACTTTCAAGAAGCAATCTGGCCTGTAGACATCTCTACCTACATTTCATAAATGTCTTTGTACTTGTTAATAAACCTGTAAGGACATTTGAATGTCTAATTTACATGATAAATGATGTTCTATTATTTCTTCAAGTTTAAGAACTAATTCTTCTTAGTAATAACTTTCTTTCATCTAAAACAGACTGAATAGACTGGAAGTTGCCCACACATTTTTTTCTGGGAAAACTGCATTTTTCTATTTGTCGCTCCACGCACTCTACATTCACATTTGTGAGGTGCTAAATAAGTCACATATTTGAAAATGTCATGGCCGTCTAATTTTATGCCTGGCAACATTTATATATATATGTATTTTAAGGAAAGTAAACAATATGCCACTTTTCAAAAATTTTTGCCAAGTCTTATGTTGTTGTTACATAGCACATACAACCTTCCATTACAGCAATTTACCTATGTAATTGCATAATAAAATCACATGCTTTTCATTTCTGGCATGTAGGAAGCCTAATGCAAATGGAAGCACTGATCTTTCATAAATATAATCAATACCAGAGGGAAAATTCTGAGTTTTATCTTTCCTTTGTCATGGAATCAACCAAACTATGGGAAAGAGAACTGGAATACATATGTTTCAGAATGACAAAAGTGATAGTACAAGTATTGCTGAGAAATGCACGTGAAAAACTTACTTTAAATCAAGCTTATGATCACAATAATTTGAACACTTATAAAGATGAGCCTATTTTAGACAATCACTTTGACATGTCCCTAAACGTGAACTCTTGACTCCTCTTAAGTTACATCAGATCAACTTGGCTTTGTGTTAATCCTATTGGGTAGTATTTCTTTTCTTGTGAATATGAACTTGTGATCTGTGTGCTGCTGGTTCCTCTGTTTCTTTTCAGAATTTGTATTTATTTATCTATTTTTCAGAGACAGAGTATCTGTCATTCAGGCTGGAGTAAAGTGGCGTGATCATAGCTCACTGTAATTTCAAACTCCTGGGCTCCAGCGCTCCTCCCCTCTCAGTCTCCACAGAAGCTGGGACTACAGGCATGTCCCATCAGCCTGGCTAATTTTTAAAACTATTTTTTTTTGTTGTAAAGATGGGTCTCACTGTGTTGCCCAGGCTGGTTTTAGACCCCTGGGCTTAAGCAATCCCCCTGTCTCCGACTTCCAAGTGCTTGGATTACAGGTGTGAGCCATTGCACCTGGTCCCCCTGCTACTTTCAAAAGTGACTCCTTCATGTTAAAATTTAAGATAGCATTTGAAATCTATTTAATTATTTCTTTCATTTGTTTAAGAACTATCTGAACATGCTCATCTCCATTTCCAACACGCCCCTCTCCCAGGAAATGAGAACATTTCTACACAGGCAGGGAAGCCAAATTACCTAGGAATCATCTTTAATTTTCCTCCTCTTGCTGAGAATTGGGACACAGCAAGTTCTGTCAGTTCTACTTTCAAGTAAATCTCAATCCTTTACTTCTCTCTATCCCCACCACCCACCCCTGCTCTGGGCCAGCAGCATCTTCTTCATCGGGATATTGCAGAAGCCTCCAGAAAGTTCCTCTTCCTTCCACAATTTTCCCCATCCTCTGTCCACCACCACTTTCTACCAGAAGAAAATGTGATCCTTTAAACACACATAGAAGATCACATCAAGGATCTGCCTAAAACATTCTTCCCCTCAGGCCTGAATAGGCTAAGCTTATTCCAGTTGCACCCACTGTACCCTCTGCCTGTGGGTTCTTTTCTCACATTTTCATCCTTAGGTCTCAAACATCTCAGGTTGCTGCTCTTCTCCACTCACTATTATGGTCTTTTCTTCATAGCACTTATCACTGTGATTTTAAAAATATACTACTTTTTAGAGCAGTTTTAGGTTTACAGAAAAACTGAGCAGAATATACCAAGTTCTCAAATACCTTTCTTCCCTACCTCTTCATTTTGCCCTATTAGTGTGATTCATTTGTTGCAATTTGTGAATCAATATTGATGTATTATTATTAACTAAAGTCCATAGTGTGGATAGTGTAGATTAGGGCTTACTCTTCATACATCGTACAGGTTTTGACAAATCCATAATGTCATGAATTCATTATCACAGAATATAGAATAGTTTCACTGTCCTAAAATCTCCTGTCCTCTACCTAATTGTTCCCTTTCTCTGCAGTCTCTGGCAACCACTGATATTTTTACTATCTCTATAGGCTTGACTTTTCCAGAATGTCATATAGTTGGAATCACATAGTATGTTCACCATTTGATATTTAAAAAATTAACTTATTTTCTATGTCTCCCTCTAAAGTAAAGACTTCAAGAGAACAGGGATCTTATCTGTCCTGTTTTCTTCTTTGCCCACAACACCAACAACAAATAGGCCCACAGAGAATATTCTGCAGGAATCTGTTGATTGAATGAATAGATGAATCTACCTGCTAACCCAATAGAGAGCAATCACCTATGCTTCTGAAATGCCCCTTTCCTGATTTGTTCTAATAACTTTGGAGCCAACTTAACCTAAGTTTCTGACTTAAATATTGGGAAAGGAAGAGTCATCCTCTGGCTCCAAGTGGTTGAGGGTGTGACTACTATAGGTCCTTTTGCCATGAGACCAACATAGACATTTATCTAGTTACACTGGATACATGAGCACACCCTGACTTAGAAATGTAGACTCTGAAACACATCCTCTATGTTAGTAGCAAGCTCTGCTTAGTACTCAAAGGCCGGGCATGAATCTGCTTTCCCACTTCCCTCCTTTTATCCTTGCCTTTGCTTTTCTGAATCACATCCATTGATCCCCTGAATATTTTCCACTTTTATCACTTTCAACCTCTTTCTATTCTTCCCCTCCTCTTATCCTTTTTCATCTGCAAAGAAGAAAAACATGCTAATTGTGACTGACAAGACAGGGAACAGCACTTGAGATTTCCCGTATGAAGGAAAGAAGAACCATGTATATTAAAGTACAATTAACTATAACAAGGAACTACATCCTTAAAACAGAGATGCCCAGAATACTCTGCCACAATTTCTGCAAAACCTCCAACTATCTCATTAAAATTCTTTTCTCTTAATCTCTACCATGTGAAATATAAAAATCAGTTGTTTTTTTACGCAATTCTAAATTTTTCTTTTGTTTATTGAGTCACAATTCTTAGAATTTTTTTTTTCTTAGTGCCTGACCCATAGGAGCTACCTCTGAATTAATTATGATGGGAGATTTAGGGTTTTCTTGTTATTTCACATATTTTGAACTCTAGAAAACATGCTCATCTTTACCCTGTTTAAGACCATGCTTGTTTTATATCCTCTAAGCTTAGACCCCTGCAGCCTCTGTCTTTCCAGATGGAGCCCTAATCTTTCTGACAGTAACCCCTTCCCAGCACAGGGAGCAGAAATAAACAACATCCAATAAAACACGTAGCAACATTTGTTGATTGTGGAGAGAAATAAGGAGCGTAATGACTTTTGGGGAGCACTTAAAAACCAAGGAAGAAGTATTTTTTTAACGTACAAAATTAAAAAGAACATAGCTCACAGGGAAAAAAGGACATTAAAACCTATTTGTAAACTCTAATTATTATACATCTGGAAATTTTCAAGAGAGTAGAAAAATCTTATTCTACTCTAAACATACTGTTAATTCATTCAATACCAAATAGTACTGCTTAATTTAGTGGGTTAGGTTTATTTTGGGTTCTATTTTTAAAATTAGAAATATGCTTTTAAAGCCTACATATTATTACTTACAGAGCTATTCCAGAATATGCATTTGTACTTTTGTATTATTTATCCACCTTAAAAATGAATTAGTAGTCTAACTAATTTAGCCTTTGAGGGTATAATCATCTTCTTTTCATAGAATGCTTTCAAGGCCTTTTAAAAATAAGGAAATCTACCATTCCTTAGGGAGTAAGCTTGTCCCAAAGACATATTTCTTTTTAATTTTTTTTCCTGAGTTCCATAAAGATGATATAAAAGGAGAAATAAAGTAAACCCAAAGTGTGCCCGTGAGACTTTACTGATGTTGAGGGCTTCAGTGACCTCAGTAAATCACTTTCTAAAGCTTCATTCTCAGAGTTGATCAAGTTACTAAAAACTGCACTGCAATTACAGCCTTATTATTCAGGTCAGCATCCTTAATTCCATAAGCTTTCCTTTAGAAATCGCTCTGATGTCAGATATGAAATATTCCTAATCTAACAGGATCATAGTCTTGCTTCTGCTCCCAAGCATTCTGCATTCATTTGAATGGCAATGTACCCACTAATATCAAGCAGTGGGCTCAGCAAAGGATAAAATAGACAAAGAAGCAAACTTACCATCAAACACGTTACTATAATAACAAAGATGCTGAGAAAAATGACAACAGCATAAAATCCTTCTTTGCTCCAGATTTTGTCCGCTTCATGCTGCCCTTGTAAAACATTTTTCTTTAAAAGCAAAACAGAAAGTCCGATGTTAAATGAGAGCTTGAGAAAACTGGCGTTCTTATCAGATACTAAACATATTTTTAGCCTTATTCCATTCAGCATAGTGCAACACACCTACACCCCCCGCTGCCAGAGCTTCTTCTCAAACTGATCTAAGACAACAGACTGCCATCCTTACATATCAAAAAATTATTTAGTCTCCTGGAATAGGAGTAAGCGTGACTGACATGGCATCCGCAGGTCCCAAGCTTTCTAAATATCCCTGAGTATCTCTCTTGGAAACTACCTGGTTCATAGGTAAGAGAGTTCTGTTCTTTTCTGTGTGGAGGAAATTGTTTCTGAATATTTCCTTACTCTAAGTCCCCTCCCACAACATCAACACCCTGGATTATGCGCTGTAATACTGTTCTTTACTTTTAAACAAAAGTGAAACAGGTGCAAACAAAAGCTTGTGGTGCATTAATAAGTACAGCAACAGTGCCAGGATTATTTCTTTTCTTGCTTTTAATCACATTTTTTTTAAAGTGGAGTCTATATTGTCAAAATCTGGCTAACATATCATCTCAACAACATATATTTTTAGAACACCACATATTTTTCTAAAGTAATAGGGAACATCAAAATGTTCAGAATTATTTGGCAATAAAAGGTAAAATTCATAGATTATTTTTATTTGTATCATTTTCGTTCCACTTTGGGGGTGGAAGAATGGAGAAGCAGCACGAATAAAGTGTGCATGACTGTATTAGTTTTATTTCATTAATTCTTTTTTCTAAATAAGCACATTGACTAAAATTTATTCTTAGAATAAAATTAAGTTTTATAATTTAACGGCAGTATAGATTTATAGTTAATGAAACTAACTTGAAATTAAATGGTACATGATTAGGAAAAACATGTAAAGGCTAAATCAAGTCAAATGCTTTAACTCAACTAAAATTTCATTTTTGTTGAAGGTTGCCTCCCTTTAGTGAGGCTACATATCTGTCATTAGAGATTGTCTCCAGTGATTAAGAAGACCTTGAATAAAACATATATTGTTGGTGTCTGAACTTTGAAATCATTGCTAATTTACTTTTAAGCCTTTAAAAATAAAACATATCCAACATTTATAAATCAGACAAAAAATTTTACCTTGAAAAATATTTTATGAGAACTTTTATTTTGGAATGCAAGTGAGTTCTAGTGGGAAGATAAGCAAGGCTGAACAGAAAAGATTTTTGAGTTCAATTGTGATTACAAAGATTACTTGGAGAAAGCCTTTAATAATTGCTAAAGTAATCAGGATTCTATTTCCTTTATTTGTAAAACATTGATGTGCTCGTTAATTATAATATAATAGTATCTTGCCTACTTTCTGGGACACAGATAGATGCATAGATATAAGAAATGATTTAGATATGAATTTTAAAGATATATAAATGACAAATCAATGGAGAAGCTGAAAATATTTGATTGATAAAATGATTAGAAACCAAGTATCCTGCCACAAAGAAAACTTTGGGTTCAAGTGACAAATTTTCTTTCACCTCTTTGATGTCAGCCATATCGTTTTTTATTCCAGTGTCTCTATAAGCATAGCTGGAAACTAATAGAAAACTCTTGCAGAAATCAGGTATAAATATGGAAATGAAATTTTTTTACAGGCAACAAAATAGCATCCATTGTTTGCTATAAAAGCAAACTAGTTAAGCCTTCAAGTAGGCAGCATAAATTTGTCAAATTTAAGTGTAAGGAGTTGAGCTTAAGCCCATGTAAAATTTGGATAAAAAGGGGTGGTTAGGTGGGTGGAAAGAGATTTTGTGTTCCTAACCCGATTTGGTTCATTTTTTTTCCTTGCTATAGTTCTATAACTCCTAGAATATCAACATGTTCCTTCCTGCTTAAGACAAACCTGTTTTCTTTTTTAACTGAAGCAGTAATGATGAAAAAATTAACTCCTACCCTCCCATCCCCCACCCTCAGTTAAAAAGACACGTGTTTTGAACTCCTAGAACTTAGTCACTGCATTTTCTTGATAAATAGATTTCTTTCTGAGTCATGCTACTCCTGCTGAACACTACTATATTTGTACAGAGATCTAAAAAACCTGATAAGGGCAGGGCAATAAATGGAAAAGTTTGTAGTTAAGAGCTCACAAATCAAAGGACTATAATTCACAAGAATTTTCAATCTAACCTTTGCATAGGGTTAACCCCATGGTTTTTATAGTTTGTCAGGGGGCTGAGGGTTGAATAATTCAGAGGCTCTGTTGTCGGGTCAAGCTAATGCCACTACATCATCTTTATGTTTTATTTCATAGCCACACTGCTTTGCCCTTTAACTTAGTTGCAGTAAAAGAAGCTGATGGGTTTTATTATTTAAAATCTGGGCAGTTTTTTGTATAGGTAACAATGTCTTCTCTATATCCTGTTTAATAATTTGATGCAGTATAGCTCATTCTTTTTTCTTTCTTTTGTCCTACATCTCTCTTTAAATATTTTAATCAATTCTGATCTCAGATGCAGGCGATCCCAATTGCTAGGAGAGGTGATTCAGAGATACAGAGGATCTAGGACATACACCTCTTTAAAAGAGATGAAGCACACAGAATAAGAATGAAGTGCAAATGTTACAAAGTATCTGGTTAATTCGATTGACTTAGGCAGATAAATGAGATGTATCCTATAACAATATGGCTTTGTTTGATAAATGCCAAGCTTCCCTTGTACTGTGCATAATGTGAGCAATTGTTCTGAATGGTCTAATACAGGTTGATGTTGATTGTATGCTCCTCAGCACTGTATGGCTAGGTCTATACTAGACTACCTGCTAGTGTTCCTAATGTGAAGGAATAATCATTAAGCTTACACATTACTGTTTATATTTATATGCAACGGCTTTTTTTCTTTGTAAATATTTCATGAAGGTACCAGTCAGCACATTGGACTTTTATTTAAAGAAGGTCACTTTCTCCTTTGAAATATAAGATTTGGAAACTGGAGTAATTTGCAATTGAACAACAACAAAATTCCTAAATCATTTTTTAAAATGTCAATACAGAACTTACTGTTTTTAACAGGTATTTATTTTATACAAACATTTAATTTTATTTTCCTGGGATTTTATTTATTAGGCAAGAGGAGGTCTAGTTTTATCTGCATGAGTGCCTATAATGTTCTACATATCATATAAAAATATATAGAAGAAATAATGTCTTTTCCTTCAAGAAACAGATTACAAATGAAAACAGATGACTAAACAAAAATAGTTTCCTAGTTGGTATTTTTTTGTTTGTTTCTCAAGAGTCATTTTCAATTAAAAAAATCAAGCATATGAAAAAAAATCTTTCCATGAAAGTGATTAACATAAGTTTAGGAAGAGATGCTTTGAGGCATCATTCACAGTGTTCTATAATTCATGCAAAGGATGAAAAGCAAAAATACCAAAGTCCTTTTTTTCTGTTAATGAACATGTTGCAATAGCATGTTATAATTTTAAGATTAAAATGTGAGAAAATGGATTGAGGCATAAGTTGTTATACAACATTAACCACAGAAAAGATGAATAAAGATGTAAGAAAACTCACAGAATAGCATTCACCAGTCTTACTATCAACCAACATTTTTTCAGGGCTCCTTTAGGTTGTATCTATACCAAGCACCTCCCCACTGGGGTGCCTGCTCACTACAGACAGCTTTTCTCTGTTTCTGCAATTCAAGACTCTGGTCAAAGGTCAAAGGGTAATGCCTGGTACCTTCTAGGAGTGTCCAAACAAAAGGTTCAAACAATCCGTCTGTCCTTCATGATATGCTCCTTATACCTAATTCAAATATTTCCTCAACTTCTGTAATGTGTATTTTCTAAATTCTAGATTTCTAGGTTCCAAAAATTTTATGAGAAACTGTCACATTTTGATCATCAAATACACTTTCATTATTCAAGTGTAGTCTATTGTGAGCTACTAGCTCTGTGAGAGGCCATTAAGCTAAGTACCTCACCTTCACTGGACTGGGGTATATTGGAGGATTCCCAACCAAGTGCTTCCGTTAAGCCAGCTCTTTTTGTATGGGCAGCTTTTCTTGGTTTGCAAATTTGAGTGACTCAATATGGTGCTGTATTCTTAAAGCGTTCAGACTGGCTTTTGAACTCAGGATAAAGCACAGGGAAGACCGTTTATATGATTCTCTAAAAGCTTATGGGAAGCAGAATATATTTATCCAACGGTCTTTCTAAAATTTAAAGAATTGTTCTAGGCAAGATATGTGCCAGTCAGTCTGTGAAGGGCCTGAAAGGGATGGGAACACAAGGTAAAGAGCATCTTCATCTGTGGAGGCACAAGGGATACTTTGCTACACAGTAGACTGATATTGAGAAATGAAAGGTGTGTAGACAAATCAATATACACAAAAGCATGGAGGAAGGAGAGAGTATGTGTATCATGACATCTATCAAGTTTAGAATTGCTGAAATGTAAACTAGGAAAGTGTCGTTTGACAATTACAAAGTCCAGCATACAAAGGACCATATACCATATTAAGAAATCTAGACTTTATTTCATAGTATTTTGAAAATCAAAGAAGAATCATGAAATTAGGAGGGCATGGCCAGATTTACGCTGAGAAAGATTACTTTGCTGGCGGGACAGAAAACACATTGGGTGTGCTGGGAAAGAGAACAGAGAGAGGCACAAAACCAAATGCAGGAAGTCTAGTTGTGGGTGGTTGTGACAGTCGTGGTTCAATGATGACATATATTCTCATGTGCCAATTCATTCAGCATTCAAATTACATTTGTGTACTACCTACTGTGTGAGAATTTCTACATATATTTAAAAAATTCAATCCATAGTTCAAGTTTATAAGTGCTATAACAATTTTGGATTTGAAGAAACTGAGGCTCAGGGAGGTCGACACTATGCAAAGAGACACGATCTCACAGAGATTAAATGGCCTGCCCACAATCACACACAGTTTAAATGTGGCTTTGGGAAACAAACTCAATCTGGGCTCAAGTGATCCTGCTGCCTCAGCTTCCCCAGCAGTTAGGATTACTGGGGAGGGAAGCCACCATGCCCACCTAGAGTTTTTTATACGACACTTGTGATACTTACTAAAATAAGAGGCAGTGTGCTTTACTGTAAAGGCGAATAGACTAGGCATCAGGAGATCTAGATTTTGGCCAGGCAAGATGGCTCACTCACACCTGTAATCCCAGCATCCTGGGAGACCAAGGTGGGAGAATTGCTTAAGGCCAGGCATTCAAGACCAGCCTGGGCAACATAGCTCAACCCTGCCTCTATAAAAGAAAAAAAACAAAAGAAATCAAGATTTTAGGTGGTGCTTTGTGCCTCTCTTGTTGTCACCTTGAGACAGTCACATAATTTTTATGGGCCATACTTTCTGTATCTACAAGGTGTTACACATGTTCCCTCCAGTCTAATTTCATGATTGCATGAATTGAATTACATGTATTTAGGATGACGATGCTTCCAGCATGTTTGTTAGAGCAGGATGGAGTAAAAGAAGTGGAAAGGGAATTAAATCCACTCAGGAGTGAGATGATAGAGGTGGCAGAGAAAATGTTTTAAAAGTGCCAAATTTGGAAAATACTACGAAGAAATATGTGTAGTTCTTAAGATTGTTTCTTCAGCAAAAGAAAAATCACATTTCAAATTAATTCCAAAGTTATGGGAAACAGTGAATATCTGGTGACCATTTTGACAATGAAAACAATGAGAAGGAGTGTACCTGTAGGGAAAGAAAGGTTTAAAGGTATTTTTTTTTGACATATCAGTTTCAAGTGATCAATTGACAAATACATCTAAATCTTCTTTCTTCTAGAAAATTTACTAGGTAAGTCAAAATAAGTTATAAGGCCAGAAAGGTTTGAAGAAGAAAAATGCCAAAGAGTGAAACTTCAGTGTGAAAATGCATTTCCGTAAGAAGTAAACATATACAATGTAAAGATCAGACAATTCTGACACTCAGGGAAATTTTTATTATCAAGTAACATACAATAAAAAGCTTTCATCTCAAAGCCTCTTGGGATTGAATTACCATAGCACGCTAACTGTTCACATTCTAAAATGAAACGTTTTGTGCAACAACATACCTCAGGAGAGACGTCTGTAATTCCAAATTGGGATAAACTTTGATGCAAAACATTGATATTAAGTGAACGAAGAACTTCCTCAGAGGGCAGAGCATCAGAAATTCCTGTTTTACGGTTTATGGGAGACACAAACAGTTCAATACTGTTCTTCTTTGCCTAATAAAAGCAGAATATTTGTATGTGTTATAGACATTTTAAACAACTTTGGAGAATATTTTTACCTTTCCTTTAGAAACATTAAAGGAAGTCAGAATTCTAGGATCCTAAAAGGCATTGTGGAGATTATATTTATTAGTTATTCTCTGGTAGACTTAATATTACCAGTCCAAAGTCTAAAATCTTCAAATAGATTTCTTGCAATTAGTTGTCCCCCAAAGATTTGTAATTTTGTATTTCATTGTATGCTGATTAATTTACCATTCTATATTGTAATTTTCTGATGTAGATTGTTCAGATGTTCCCTGAGTAATTATGTTTAAAGAAGCATTTTAAAATCAAATGAATTAAATACAATCCAATGTAATAGTAAAATTGCGTATTAGACATCACCACTCTCTATTACTTTTATCGATTGTGTTAATGTGAAGGCTTGGTTAGGTAAGGAAGATGGTGCCAGATGAGCTTTGAAATCCTTTTCCTGATTCTGTTCTTCACCTCAAATATGTCACACATTTAAAACCAGTCATTTAGTAGAAATCCAGATATTGTGTGGTGATGTCATAATACTTTTCCTATTAGTATTACTTCATTAGCTAAAATGGAATCAGAGAATTTCTTACCATAAATATCTGATATTCTACATATGCACACACAAACAGCAGACAAAAATGACATGGCCATTGATAATATTATCTTTTACAACTTATGTAATACACTAACAGAATGAAATTGTTAGCCTTCTTTCCGACACATGGAGCTCTCTCATGCTAGAAAATTCTCTTTTAATGTGCTTTATCAGAATTTTAGCTGGGTATAAAATGAAGTATCAATTTACTACTAGCAAGCCAGGAAAAGTATTTTCATATTTGCAGAGAAAAACAGACAATAACTAAATACTGATGTGAAACATGTTTACAATAATTTAAATAGTTTGTGACTTAATAACAATGACAGTAGGGACAGAGCACTTGTGTTGTGCCTGACATGCTCCTATGTACCTTAAATCTCTTATCGCATTTATTGCTTAGAACACCCCCAGGCAATAGGTATTATGTTTATCTCTATTTTACAAATGAAATGTAAGTGGCTTGTCCATATTCACACGGATGGAATATGGCCACACTGGAAATGAAGTATGGTTTTGTCTGTCTCCAAAACACATGCTGTTAATCACCACACTCTGCTATCTCAGGTATTGTAACTCTAGCTATTACAATAACTACTTTTAAGCATGCTACTAACATTCTCTGAGGATAAGCATATCCCTTCCTCAGTGTGGCAAATCCCTCCTTCATCCCTGCAAACAGCTATAATGCTCATTAATCCTATATGTATAAAAGTATATCTAAGATATCTATATCTAAATAATCTCTCTCTATATCTTAGCAAAATACAGATGCACAGGTTTATGCATATATATTTTTATGTGTATATATACGTATAAAAATCTAGATCTAGATCCAAGACTTTTTTTGAGACAGAGTTTCGCTCTTGTTGACCAGGATGGAGTGCAATGGCATGATCTCTGCTGACTGCAACATCCACCTCTCAGGTTCAAGCAATTATCCTGCCTAAGCCTCCCAAGTAGATGGGATTACTGGCACCCCCAACCATGCCCGGCTATTTTTTTGTATTTTTAGTAGTAGAGATGGGGTTTCACTTTGTTGGCAAGGCAGGTCTTGAACTCCTGACCTTAGGTGATCCACCCATCTTGGCATCCCAAAGTTCTGGGATTACAGGCATGAACCACCACACCCAGCCGAGACTTGTTTAATGCCTAAATCTTCTCATTTGAGCAAGGTATGCCCTGGATATAAGTAACCTTCACTATTCAAGAGAATGGTATATTTCTTCTGTGGTACAAGTTAAAACTTTTTAAAAGCTTGTTCAGTTCTACAACATTGTTGATTCACAGACTACAAGTTTTTACGAGGAAATGAAACAACTCACTCTCCACACACAGAAAAAATAAAAAGAAACATAAGACCCAAACCAAAACGAAAAGCAAATTCCCTCCATAGCGAAGGCAGACTGAGCAGTAGAAAGCTGAACTCCATGCAGAAGAAGCACAGCAATTTAAGGTTGGGAGAATGCAGAGTCCTTGCTTGGACTCCCATTGTAGTAGAAATTGTTCAAGAACAATTTAAAACCTGTACAGTGATCCCAAAGCCCCTTTTCACATAAAACTGAGGTGACTAGCTATTTGCATTTTTTTGCCCTTTGCTCACACCCACTTTCCAGTGCAGTTGGGAATATGTAGTTGGATAATATCCAGGTTCCCAAACACCGAGGAAAGACAGGAATTAATGAATGCGGGCAAATGACAGATAGGCCTAGCCGGGTCCTATACAATAGATCCTTTGGATTTACTTCATTTTTTTATTTTTATTTTTTATTTTACCCACTCAGATGCCCATTCAAGTTTTCTCTTGGTTTTCCCGGACTACCAATTCCTGCATTCCACCTGGGCTGCAGTCCTCAGGGTCAGTTCTTCCTTATTCTTTGTTTAAAATGCCACCCCCCTCCAACCGCTTTGTGTATTCAATGTCCGTCATTCTATTGATATACTTGAAAGGGCTTTAATAAATAACATCTGGAAACAGTGCCTCACCTGATTCAGAGGCGTTCACTCTAAGGGAGAATGTTTTTGGACTAGTGCCATGTTGGTAAGGCAAACGTTTTGGGCCCTTTCATTTTACCACAGGAGCTAGGCTTGAACTATGACAGAGTTAAGAAACTTCCACTATAAAAAGCCAGATGATAAAACATTTAGGCTTCATGAGTCAATCTATTGCAACTACTGAACCCTGCCACTGTAATATAAAAGTCACCATGGGCAATCCATAGATAATGGATATGGCTTATTTCATAAAATTTTATTTACGAAAACAGATGATGTGCCAGATTTGGCTCATGAGCCATACAACTAAAGCATGAGCACTTTAGTGATTAAAACACACACACACACACACACACACACACACACACACACAGCTTGAATTTTGGGAATGTAAAATGTAGGTATCTTACAATGAGGCGATTGATGTGCACTTGTTGAGGTAAGAGTCCTAAAGCTGCAGCCACTCCTTGACGGAAGATCCGAAGCAAGGTTATGTTCAGCTTGTTTATATCCATTTGCAGTGTCTGGAAAATAAAGACAAAATAAATCCAAATTATAGTTTTAATAAGTCTTTGGTTCAGGACATTCAGTTCTTGACTGATGAGTGACCACCACAATTTCTGTGATGTTTTCACTAATAATACTTTATTATATTTTTGATAGAAATAAAATTATAGGAACATTGCATGTGAAGTTTTAAATAGTGTTAAAAAGATATATTATATACACCATGGAACATTATGCAGCGATAAAAAGAAGGAAATTATGTCCTTTGCAGCAACATGGATGCCACCAGAGGCCATTATCCCAAGCAAAGTAATGCAGAAACAGGAAACCAAATAGTGCATGTTCTTACTTATAAGTGGGAGCTGAACACTGAGTACCCATGGACTTAAACATGAGAGCCATGGACACTGGGGACTGCTGGAGGAGGGAGGAAGGGAAGGGGGTGAAGAACTGCCTATTGGGTGCTCTGCTCACTTCCTGGGTCACGGGATCATCTGTACCCTCAACTTCAGTATTATGACACAGGGTTCCCTTGTGGCAAACATGCACATATACACCCTGAATCTAAAATAAAAGTTGATTTTTTTAAAAAGATGATGTATTATATAATAAGGCAATTTGTCCAGTTATAATAAAAAGCACAAATGGTCAATTCATAAAGAATTTCATTGAAATCTGCCTTGAATAATTTTGCTTTAGTTCAGTTCCAGATGACAGAATGGAATCTGTAGCCAAGTGTATTTCAGTTATTCATCTCCAATTTGTGCTCACACAAGTCACAGAGAGAAAGATGCTGTGTAAGTTCCATAAGGCCTGTCTTGGCAGTTTCTATACATAGTGATTTGCTGCTAGTGCAAGGCAAAAGAATGAGGTGCAAGAATACATTTTCAAACTCTGGTAAAAATGCCAGTGATACTGATGATTTGGTCTAAGATAAACAATTCTTATTCAGTTGTTTGGGCAAACACTTAACTTTCAGGTTTGCTTTGGAAAAAATTTAAACATTAAAAAATTCTTAAAATACAAATTATGATAATGACAATATTATAACAGTAACTTTTGTTGAAGCCTCAACATGATTACTATACTGAAATAATGAAGTAGTTTACTATATGTGTTTTCAAAAACGCCTCAATCATTTGAGAGATTCTCAAGGTAGGGAAAATAAATCTTTATGCACTTCTTTTATTCTTATAATACTTAATTCATAAATTTGACATAGTAGGCTATCAATAACTGTTGAATGGCTGCAATATCACATGTTCTGTAAAGCTAAGCCTACTTTTGAGTACAGACTTCTCTGATAACAAGACTGATTTACATGCGCAATCTCCTATAGAGTAGGAACCCTTTAGGCGAACTGTCCTCAGTTTGCTTTAAAAAGAGAATAATACTGCTTCAAGGATTTATAGTCTTACAAGGAAGTACTGTAATACACCCTCTATTTTCTACCTGTAAGTAGGTGCTAAATAAGTGACTGGAAAGTGGATTAAATGCTCAATGCTACAGGAATCAGAGAGAATTTGGGAGGTCAAAAGAGGTGTAAGTGTTCCCAGTCAAGATAATGGGTCCAGCTAAAGCTCCAGACTGCACTTCCACCTTAGGGTCTCTTAATGCTTGCATGGAGGCATGGGCCCTAAGATTTGGTTAAGTTAGGGACCAGGAACTGGACTCCTCGTGAAAAATTAAGATCCAGGAAAGGGCAGAATCATTGCAAAACCCTACCTAAGAGCCCAATAATAGGCAACAACTTGCTTCTAGGGAGGAGAAATAAGAATTATGTTGGAGTATATAGAAACCTATATCAAACACAATCAGCAACACTTTTAAATTTTAAAAATTTATCTTAATTTTTTTAAAGGTTAAAACAACAGAAATTTCTTGTCTCACGGTACTAGAGGCTAGAAGTCTGAATCAAAGTGTCAGCAGGATCACGCTCCCTCTTAAATTTGTAGGGGAGAATCCTTCCTTGCTTCTTCTAGCTTCTGGTGTTTGCCAGCAATCCTTGGGATTCCTTGGCTTACAGATACATCACTCTAATCTTTGCATCTGTCATCATTTGGCTGTCTTCTCCCTGTGTCTTCACATAATCTTCCCTCTGAGTGTCTACGTCCAAATTTTCTCTTTTTTTTTTTTTTTTTTTTTTTGAGACGGAGTCTCGCTCTTGTTACCCAGGCTGGAGTGCAATGGCGTGATCTCGGCTCACCACAACCTCCGTCTCCTGGATTCAGGCAATTCTCCTGCCTCAGCCTCCTGAGTATCTGGGATCACAGGCACGTGCCACCATGCCCAGCTAATTTTTTTGTATTTTTAGTAGAGACGGGGTTTCACCATGTTGACCAGGATGGTCTCGATCTCTTGACCTCGTGATCCACCCGCCTCGGCCTCCCAAAGTGCTGGGATTACAGGCTTGAGCCACCACGCCCGGCTTTAAATTTTCTCTTTTTATAAGGGAATCCATTATATTGGATCAGAAGCCCAGCCTATTCCAGTAAGACCTCTTCTTAACTAATTACACTTACAACAAGCTTACTCCAAATCAGGTCACATTCATAGGTACTGGGAGGCTAGAACTTCAATATATGAATTCTGGGCTGGTGATGAGGTGAAATGCAATTCCATCTTTAACAAGGAGAAAGTCAGAATTCTGAGGAAAGAAGCTGCTAACTTGCAGACAGAGACTTGACCAAGAACCTTAATAATGTTGCAACACCTTCTTCTGTTTTCTGTTAGGCTCTGAGTCAATACAAGTAGGAAGTTTAACTGGTTCCCTGAGTGTTCATTCCTGGCTGGAAAGCTGTTTGGGAGGCTGGGAAGGTCCATCAGAAGCATAATTCTATTCCAGAGGTGGCTTGGCAGGCAGAGCTTATCATGGATAAAGGCAGTGGCAAAGTCTTGGTGAGGCAAAAAAAGAGGTAGCTGAATCCAGACACAAGTTGAAATCGACCTTTCTCTTCCTCGTTCATTTCTTAGCATGTCACAGAAAGCAATTCCTACTAGACCTGGGTAAAATGACTTCTCTCGCAACAGAACGTCACCTTCTTCCAGAGAGTAATACTTTTTATTAAATAAAAGTCATCTAATGGTACACAAGTGTTTGCTAAATCATTTTCTATACTTTTAATAGCCTAAATATGTATTTAATACATAACGGAATAATTTAATGCAGAAAGTAACTCTTGAGGCCAACCTTAAAGGACAAGTAGGATTTGGAAATACAGTGATGAGGAAAATAGCATTATATTGTTAAACACAATATATGCATCTGCCTGGCACACCTGGGAGATTAGAAAAACTCAGTCTACCTGGTGGTCCTGAGAAACAGAGGCGTCCTTTCATCCAGTGGCCTGTGTTCATCTCTACCAGACTGCAGAAGCTGCCATTACAGATGAGACACTGTATTCGAGACTCTTGTCTACGACCCTTCCCTTGCAAGACCAAAGATGGATTCCTTAGTTTTCTCCAATGGTGATGAGCAACCACTGACTTCTGTCTCACCAGCAGTGTTTGTCAGGCAGGGAGAGCTGGCTGACAGTGTGCCTGAATTCCCAGGGGCAGGATTTGGAGCCAATTGTCTATGCTGGGAACCCACAAGCCCACTCAAGAGGGTTGTGTACACACTGGAGAGCTCAATTCCCAGGACCATGATTAACCTGAGGCTTGTAACTATAGAAACAGTATTAAAGTATCAGATTGAAATGGTAAATGGGAAGTGAAACAGAAACTAAAGATTTAAAAATCACTGAAAAAAACGGAATTTTGCAAAAATATAAAAGCTGTACATTTGAAACAGAAATTTAGACTACCCAGCTATAGTGAAGAAGTGAATTGAAATAATGAGTTGAAATTGAAATCATCTGGTTCATTGCATCAAACATTTGAATGATTTTCCTCAGTTCTCTGCTTGCCTGCGAAAAGCTGGATTGATTTTGCAGAGCATGCACAGATTTCTGACTATTCCCCATAAAAATAGTGATGCTAAAATATAGTATAAACAGGTACGTATATATTTGAGGGCCTCATATGTGCCAGGCACTACATATAAGTGCAATTTGAGAAAAAGAAAGGATTCTAGACAAAAATGAGAATTTTATTTCAGACAAAATAAAAAATAGATGACTTTCTATAGTTAGAAGATATATGCTACCTCCTTCTCTCTGGGTAGATGCTAGAATGCACAGCCCCTCCTCATCCTATTATGTGAAATCGTGACAACTATGACAGAATAGACATTTTCACAGCAGTAACAAGGCAACAGTTCTCAGGTTGCCATACAATATTGTGAGATATATTTTTGTTTGGATTCTAAATCCATTTGGTCATTTCTAGCATTAAATGTACAAATGATTTAAGATTTTAATTTCAAGAAAATTAAAATGTTCTTTCCAAATGCAAATGGTAAGCTACTTTACAGTAGTAAATAATTTCAAATAGTTACTATGTAAGAACAATTGAGTAATTTTATTGTTGTTACAAACATATACACATGCAGAAAAAAGTATATACAAAATTCAAAGACTTCCAATTCTACCTATATTTGAATATATCGGGCCTCTGTCTTGTTAGATTCCTTTGTCAGTACCCTACTACTGTTCCCCCTCACAAAGGAAATACTACTTTGTGACAAGACTTACTTTCTCTGGTCCCTAGATTGTCCACCAAAGGAGTTAAAGCCTATGGGCCTTAGGTACAAATCGGGGTGATAGGATTCATGAAATGTAACACTTGGATTTAGGTACCAGCATGACATTTGAATTATAAGTAAGCGATTGGCTTTTAGCTATTCATTTTTAAAAGAAGGTTGAATTATTTTTCCCTGGAAGGGAGGCAGTTGGTCCCCTCCTAAAGTTATTAGGCAGCCTGGCCTTTCATTTGGTCATACAAAGTAAGATTTAGGACCATACCCAGTGGTCCAGTGAAGGGACAAAGGCCAAATGTCCATCTCTCTTCCTAAGAGATATCTCAAGTGTTCTTAGAGAAGTGCTGTCTCAATTCCCAGTGGCCACAAAGGACCCAGCTTCCTTGAGGACCAAAGCTTATCAGAAGAAATCCACCCACCCCTTTGTAACTCTAATGTGCCCTTTTTTGCTACCTGAAATCTTGAACTCCATTCTTGGCCAAGGAGTTGGAATGGCAAGAAATTTCCAGCAATAAAAGCAAAAGGTTCTCAGTGTATGCCTTTGAGCTGAGCAGAGGACGCTGACCTGTCAGAGACATTTTATACTTTCACCCCTTCCCGTCTCACAATTCTGCACTTATCCTCTGCTACTAGTTACAGACTAATTATTTTTATTTCTATATTATACATTTCCACCTCTCGGGGTCTTACACCTGCTTCTCTCTTCCTGAATGTTCCACTCACACTTCAAACTCATCATTACTCAAACTGAGCTTACCTTTCTCCCTCTTCCTATCCACAACCAAATTTGCTTCTCTTTCTACATTTACATAACGAAATGAACTATCATATTTGGGTATCATCTCGACCCTTCTGTAGTCTTTACTCTGCCACTAACATGATATCCAATGAATAGTCAAGTTCTGTCTATTCTACCTGTTAAATATTTCTTGAATGTTGAGCCCATATTCTCTTTATCTATAGTTCCATCATTTTGGCTCAGATCATCATCATGACTAACTGGACTATTTGACTAGGATGGGCTGCCAGTTTTCTGTGGTCTCTAACTAATTCCCCGTATGGATATCCTAGTTACTCGTGTAAAATGCTAACCCAATCAAGTTACTATTCTGTTCAGAATACTGTGAGTAAATCTCATTTTCTAACGAATGATCTTAACTCCTCCATTCACCAAATTTGCCCTGTCTTTCCAGTCTTAACCTGTTACACCTTTCCACCACACACATCATACTCCAGGCATACCCAAGGTTTATTAAACATGCCATGTCCTTTCCACATTGTCAGTGCATATGAGGATCAGTGCTAGGGGCTCTTCCTTAACCTTGGAGACTCAACCCTTTTGCTACCTGGAATCTTTAACTCCCCTACCTGGATTCAAGATTCATGGTTAGCAAAGACCATTCTGCCAGTCTACCCTAACCTCCCCCTATCCTTTGCTTGTTCTTTTCACTTCTCCAATAGAACTGTGTTGGACTTTAGGATTTTTTGTTTATATTTTTATGGTAAAAATGTCATGCTTATTACAACAAAATTTAAGGTACAGATAGATATATGGTAAAAAGTACAAATATGCTTGTCCTTGTCCTTCATCCCAATCCCTATTAAGAACCCTGCTAACCATTTCTTATACATACTTCCAAATATTTTCTATGTGTATATAGTATAAAACAACATGCATATATCATATATAATATATATTACTATTAAATACAAATAGGATTAAACTATACATTTTGTTCCCCAACTTGTTTTTCATTTATTAATATATCTGAGATATATTTCTATATTTATAATAGATATCAAATATGTTTTGATTCTGATCTAATAATTTCTTATATTTAACAGATCAGTTTATTCCATTCAATTCTGTTATTTCAACAGGTCTAGATGTTTTGTTACTTTTTATTTTGTTTTTATACTTCCTTAGTTTTCTGTCTTTTGCTATATTGTCTGTTTTTCAGTTGTTGTTCTACATTTATTCTTCCCAAGTCTATATTTATAACATAAAATAAAGCATGACAATATATTTAAGCCATTATTTCTTGATTTATAAAATTTAGAAAGTATTTATTAACTTCTGCCATGAAAAATGAGAAAATATACATCTCTTATAACTTCCCAGTTTTTATAATTATATTATTTCTCTATTGTTATATCTAATGACATTGACATTATATTCTGTGTATTAGAGACTACTCAGAATTCTCCATGATCAATATAAGTGAGAGTGAAGTGATACTTTCAGTCTCAGGCAGTTAACAATGAGGATGGCTTCTCTACCCTTTTTCTCTCTTCCCTCTGTCTACAAGCTGGATGGGTCCAGGGTCACCCTAAAACTGTACTTAAAATGGTGGAGCTACACAAAGGAAAACATCAGAGTCCCCAGATCGCTGCATGGAACAGAGGGTCCCACTCAAAAACCCTCATTAAATAGTGATATGAGTTAAAAACAAATTTTACTGTGTTAAACCACTAAGATATGGGTTTGTACTGATGCATATATGCTGAAACCACAATTTCTACAGTTCTACAGTGATAGTAATATATTCAAATGGATTCAATGCTCATGACCAGTCTTCTATTTTTAGAAGGTTGTCACCATTCTTGAATTCTATATTTTGATGTATCTGTTGTTCAGCTGGGTTTCATATCAAATCGCTTCTTTCAAGTGAGGCTCATGAGTGCTCCGTTTCCTGAGGCGTTAAATGTTTGTGAATGTATTCATGGTGCTTTTAACAATAAATAACAGCTTGGCTGGATATTAAACCACTGACTCAATCTTTCTTTTTTGTTTTTTCCCCCTCTTTGAACTCTGCTGCTATTTTCCAATGCCTTCTGGCACTGAGAGTTGCTGTAAAAAATACCCTGGCCTGAGGCAAATCTGTCTTGTAGATCACTTGCCTTTTCTGTTCCTCATCTCATAAGAGCGTTTACCTTTAAAGTTACAAAACTTCACCAGGATATTTCTTTAGGATGATAGTGCCTGTAATGTGGTATGCCCTTATAGTCTACAGATTCCACAGCATATTTCAGTAATATTTTCCCCTACTATACATTTGAATGATTTTTCGTCTAAACATTTTGGTCTCATCTTCAAAGACATCAATTATGCAATTACATACTCTTTGGCTATCTCACTACATTATTTTATGTGCTTATCTCCCTAATTTGTATGTCTTTATTCACCTAAAATACTCTCAGTTCTGCACTCTATGTCCTTATATTTTTTCAGCAGAATCTTTTCTACTTCTTTTGTTTTAAATGTGATTTCAATTTCTCTCATGGTTTTTTATTACCTTCATTTATCTTCTGAATTCTGCCAATTTATTCTTTGTGATTGTTGTAGACAATATATGGACTCTCCTGATTGTATGAGACAGGAGATGACACAAAACTTGTGTTTATAGTTTCTTGGTATTTTGCATTCATTTTTCTTTTTTTTTTTTTTTTAAAGACAGACTTTTCACTCTTCCTGGCCAGGCTGGAGTACAGTGCTGTGATCTTGGCTCACTGCAACCTCCACCTCCTGGGTTCAAGTGATTCTCCTGCCTTGGCCTCCCGAGTAGCTGAGATCACAGGCATGTGCCACCACACCCTGATAATTTTTTTTGTATTTTTAGTAGAGGCAGGGTTTCACCATGTTGGCCAGGTTGGTTTCAAACTCCTGACCTCAGGTGATGCGCCCACCTTGTCCTCCCAAAGTGCTGGGATTACAGGCATGAGCCACCGTACCCGACCCTGCATTCATTTTTAAATCTATTTTTTTTTTTCAGGAGTTCCTCTTCTGTTTCTCTCTTAAAATGCTCCAATAACTTTCTAACCTGTGTAGAGCTAAATTCCATCATGTGGGCTCAAAAGGCCCTACATTATCTGGCTCCTATTAGCTCTGAGCTTCATCTCAGAGACCTTTTTCAAGCCACTCTGTCCTTTTCCCAGTTCCTCAAGCCAGCTATGCTCATTTTTACCTTATGGCTTTGGCATGCACCTGCCTGCTGCCTGGGGAGGTGTTAGCCATTATTTCATGGTGGCTCCTTCTGGCCATTCAGCTCTGTCTTAATGTCACTTCCTCACAGAGGCTACCCTAGCTTGACCACATTCTATCACATCACCCTGTTTTCTTTTCTGCATAGCATTTATCACTATCTGACAGTTTATTGTTTATTTGTTTATTGCATAATTTTACTTTACGAAAATGTGAGATCCATTGGCGTGGGGCCTTGTCAGTCTGGTTCTCTGCTGTCACCTCAAGACCTGAAACAGTGCCTGGCACAAAGTGAGTATTTAATAAATCCTTGTGAAATGAAGGAACACATGAATCATGATAAGGAACACATGAATCATGATAACCAACACTGGGTAGTTACCAAGTGAAAGAATCTGAGTCATATGATAGGCTTGGAAAGGGTAACAAACCCAGGCCTTGGACTTGAAGGTAAGTTCAGTTTAGTTCACCTGTAATACCTAATAATTAAAAACATACAGATTTGATTTAACATAATTTTGTATTTGATTTAGAATTAACATGTCTCTGAGACTTTGTCCACTACAACATTTAAGAGTGAACAAAATCAAAAGTCGCATCAACTTTTTGAAACTCACTTCTAATAGACAATATCAATATATATTTTATGCTATATTGGTTGTAAATCAAATTCAAATTTACCCAGTGTTAATGCTCATTTCTTGCTAATTTGAGAGTTTTAAAATTTACTTTTCTAATTATGTAAGTTAATGCACATGATAGAAGATTTAGAAAATATAATGAATTAGGCAAGGTGTGGTGGCTCACACCTGTAATCCCAGTACTTTGGGAGGCTGAGGCAGGTGGATTACTGGAGGTCAAGTTTGAGACCAGCCTGGCCAACATGGAGAAATCCTGTCTCTACTAAAAATACAAAAAGTAGCTGAGCGTGGTGGCAGGTGCCTGTAATCCCAGCTACTCGGGAGGCTGAGGCAGGAGAATCACTTGAACCAGGCGGGCAGAGATTGCAGAGAGCCAAGATCATGCCACTTCACTCCAGCCTGGGCATAAGAGAAAATCCACTTCAAAAAAAGAAAGAAAATACAGTGAATTAGAAAAAAGAAATAAGTATTATTCATAATCATGTATCCCATTACCCTGAGATAAGGTTGTGGTATTTTTAGTGTTAGTTTTTTTCTGATACACAGGTTATATCATATAATGTACATATGCATATATGAATATATTACATATACCAACATATATCATACAAATATTTATCCATTTTCATGTGATTCTATAACTACCACATTTCTATAGCTTTCCCCTTTCTATGATTTTTGGAGGAAACACTTTATTCCCCAGTCCTGCTGTTTTATTCTGTGTGGTAGCAGTTTTAGTATAATAATACTCCTGGATTCTTCCTCTTGTCAGTCTCCCCAGGATACGGAAATTGACTTGTATAGCTGGTGCATTTGGAATAATATAGTGGGACATCTGTAGCTCTGTGCTTTCCTTTAGGGGTCTGCCTGCCTATAAAGATTGTATAATCTGGTCTTTTCTTTGCAAGTGGTAAAGTAAGCCCAAAAGGCATTGTCCCTGCATGGGAGTGCTGCAGTTTACCATTGCTGATTGTGACTTGTGAGAAAATCTGCTTAAGAAGGAGATGCAGTCATTAAAGAATATCACTTTCATGCTTTGAAGTCACAAAGTCAGCAGCTCTATCAGCAATAGAATTGACATTTTGATCCCCTTAGCCCTGCTTCCTCCATCTTTCTCAAGCAGGAAAGAACTGTTACGTCTTGGTCCACTAAAACACCAACACGTAGCACCAAAAAGTCAGACAAAAACAATGGGATCCTCAACTTTACAACTTTTCTTGATAGTTGGCCTTGATTTCAGCACAGATATCTGTGCTTGTAGAAGGGTCAGAGAAACATCATGGCAAATAATGTTGTGAAATCATGAGTAGAGGGTTTCCAAAAGAGGTTTCTCAACAGAGGAAGATACTGCTGGAGGTTAAGAAAAATGTGAACAGAAATAGGCTGTTTGATGGTTAATGAGTAGGTAATTAGAAGCCTTCAAGTCCTGATTCTCAAAATGTGGTTCAAGGTGCATTGGGAGGCCATGTGATCCTCACTGAAACTCACTTGAAAAGTGCAAGCTCAAGGAAATTAGAGGGGACACAAACAGATGGAAAAACATTCCATGCTCATGGTTAGGAAGAATCAATATCATGAAAATGGCCATACTACCCAAAGTAATTTAGACATTCAAAAGCTATCCCCATCAAGCTACCATTGACTTTCTTCACAGAATTGGAAACAAACCACCTTAAATTTCATATAGAACCAAAAAAGAGCCCGTATAGCCAAGACAATCCTAAGCAAAAAGAATAAGGCTGGAGGCATCACGCTACCTGAGTTCAATCTATACTACAAGACTACAGTAACCAAAACATCATGGTACTGATACCAAAACAAAGATACAGACCAATGGAACAGAACAGAGGCCTCAGAAATAACACTGCATGTCTACAATCATCTGATCTTTGACAAACCTGACAAAAACAAGCAATGGAGAAAGGATTCCCTATTTAATAAATAGTGTTGGGAAAACTGGCTAGACATATGCAGAAAGCTGAAAACTGGACCCCTTCCTTACACCTTATACAAAAATTAAATCCAGATGGATTAAAGATTTAAACATAAGACATAACACCATAAAAACCCTAGAGGAAAACGTAGGCAACACAATTCAGGGCATAGGCATGGGCAAGGACTTCATGACTAAAACACCAAAAGCAATGGCAACAAAAGCCAAAATTGACAAATGGGACCTAATTAAACTAAAGAGCTCCTGCACAGCAAAAGAAACTATTAGTACAGTGAACCAGCAACCAAAAGAATGGGAAAAATTTTTGCAATCTACCCATCTGACAAAGGGCTAATGTCCAGAAGCTATAAAGGACTTAAATTTACCAGAAAAAAAACAAGCAACCCTGTCGAAAAGTGGGTGCAGGATACGAACAGATGCTTCTCAAAAGAAGCATCAACAAACACATGAAAAAAAGCTCATCATCACTGGTTATTAGAGAAATGCAAATCAAAACCACATTGAGATACCATCTCACGCCAGTTAGAATGGCAATCATTAAAAAATCAGGACACAACAGATGCTGGAAGGATGGCAGAAATAAGAATGCTTTTACACTGTTGGTGGGAGTGTAAATTAGTTCAACCATTGTGGAAGACAGTGTGGCAATTACTCAAGGATCTAGAAACAGAAATTCCATTTGATCCAGCAATCCCATTACTGGTATATACTCAAAGGATTATACATCATTCTACTATAAAGACACATGCACACGTATGTTCATTGCAGCACTGTTCATAATAGTAAAGACATGGAACCAATCCAAGTGCCCATCAATGATAGACTGGAAAAGAAAATGTGGCACATATACACCATGGAATACTATACAGCCATAAAAAATAATGAGTTCATGTCCTTTGCAGGGACATGGATAAAGCTGGAAACCATCATTCTCAGGAAACTAACACAGGAACAGAAAAGCAAACACCGCATGTTCTCACTCATAAGTGGGTGTTGAACAATGAGAACATATGGACACAGGGAGGGGAACATCACACACTGGGGCCTGTCGGGGGGTCAGGGGATTGGGAAGGGAGGGCATTAGGAAAAATACGTAATGTAGATGACAGGGTGATGGATGCAGCAAACCATCGTGGTGTGTGTATATCTATGTAACAAACCTGCACTTTCTGCACATATACCCCAGAACTTAAAGTATAATAATAATAATAATAATAATAAAGATGATACTTCTTAGAGTGAAGGTCAAATACGGTGAACAAATTTTAGAGAGCCAGGCCAGAATGTAGCATTATCAGGCCTAAAATATTATAATAAAATATAGTGTATATCATATAACTGTCCACTGTTATTACTTTAACATGCAAATGTAAAAAACAGTTATTTGTTTGAAATTATGTGTTATTCTGTTATTTAATGTTGTTATATAAATGCTATTATTTCAGCATTTAAATAAAACAGTAATAGGATAAAGTAACAGTGGCAATAAGTAGTAACTAACAGTTGGACTAATGATGTGTGGAAAATAACAAAGAAGTGCAAGTGCAAGTTCCTTGTGCAGCAATATATGTGCATTCTGTACAGCTGCAGCTCTCCCAAAAGGTTACCGAGTGAGTTTTTAAGGGTTGGTACAATTCAATATTAGTAAACTAAAGTTAGTATGTTGTTAGTAGATACTGACCCTTTTACGCAGTGAAGGATCGAGGTATAATGAAGAAATAGGCAGAACACCACGACCAATTTGCTCAGAACAAAAGGGTACAGATAGGATGGTAAACAGAGAGAATATACTCTTTCCCCATAGTTTAAAGAACTATGACATTTATACTACAGCGATAGTACTTAGATGACTTAATCTTCCTTCTTAATCTCCCTACATTACTGATGAGCTACCCCCTTTAACACAAGAAATAACTAACAGTATTGGTAAGAGGAATACATTGAGACATTTCATAAACAGTTGCAATATCAACGTAATCAGTTTCTGATATCCTTGTTCAGTTGTTGTTATGATCAGTTGATCAGCTAATTAAAACATTTCACAAAAGAGCTAAATGAGTATTGATAGTGAGAAAAGATACCTAAAT
Source organism: Sapajus apella (assembly GCF_009761245.1). Classification (NCBI taxonomy): domain Eukaryota; kingdom Metazoa; phylum Chordata; class Mammalia; order Primates; family Cebidae; genus Sapajus; species Sapajus apella. The sequence goes on from NW_022436942.1 coordinate 30,011,105, forward strand.
TTCTTTAAATTTAAATATCTTTTAAATTTTAAAAGGGTAAGACCTTATAGACAAGGACAATATACAGGAGCTTCTTGAATTTTGTGCTCACACATTTAAAAGTGCTTGCATGTTTTCTAAATTGCTAGGGAGCCTGAACACAGCTTAACAAAATAAATGTGTTTGTATGTTCAGATGTTGCAGGTGGGTGAGCAAATACCAATAAAAAACTGCCACATTATCAAATAATAGTTAAAATAGGGGTTAGTAAGGCTGACTTGGGTCCAAATTTGGGTTGAGTGGCCTTGGTCAAATTTCTTAAAGAAATTTCTTGGTCAAATTTCTTCTCAGCTGAAAAAAAATGAGGTTCAGTTTCTTCACCTGACACATGGGAATAACTACATCCCTTTCATAGTCTTTAATGTGGACCCTACATTAGCTGTTGATACAGGATCTTTAGGGTGTCGATTTTCTGGCCAGAAACTTCTGTGTCTGGTGGCACCTTTGCTCGAGTTCTTGTCCTGCATTGAGGAAGAATGAGGTATGCAGGCAAGTAAAGGGTGAACAACTCAAAGATGAGCTTTATTAAGTGTTAGAACAGCTCAGAGGAGGCCCACAGTTGATAGCTCCTCTCTGTAGCTGGTCATTCTGTCCTCTCCTACTTTCAGCAGAGAGGATAGCTCCTTCCTGCAGCTGGTTGTCCCCTCCCCTCTTTATTTCTCCATCCTCTGCCTGCTCTGGCTGAGCCAGGGGCCTTTATGGGCCTCAGAGGGTGGGGCAGTGTGTGCTGATTGGTTCACGGACAGCCACTGCGGGCCCAGGTACAAGCACCACGAACTGCCGCTTTGGGTCTGCAGGACTGCCAGCTCCCACCCCCAGGTTTTACTGGGGACCTGCCCTTCTCTGCTCAGGAGCCTGTTTGCCTCCCATGCTCATCCATGGTGCCCAGGCAGCTGGCACCAAAAGGCACCTGCAGGTCAGGACACAGCTGCTCTCAGTCCCCCTTCAGCTTCCCCTCTTTTTGACACCCAAAGTCTGGGGGGTCCAAGGCCATGGGGGCTGACATGTCAGCACTGCCCTAAGCCTGTGAACACAGCTCGGGCTGTGACAGAGCCTGGGCTCAGCCCCAACCCTGCTCCTAGATTGGAGTGTGTGCCGGGAATGGGGAGAGGCCAGGTGGAAGAAACAGGCACTCCAAGCCTGCAAGGGCAAGAATGCAGGTATGCCTGGGTCTGTATCCCCGGTTTGGGTGGCTACAGCTGGGGGAAGAGGGGGTGGCATTCCTGCTTGCTCTGTGGAGCAGGAGGCCTAGATCTGCAGCCTAACGCAGGAGGGTGGGGCTGCTGCCTACTCCTGGCTCCCGAGATCACAGGGGTGCCCAGGTTGCAGCGGTGCTTTGTACCTGGGGACCTCCCACCTGCCAACTTGGAAGGGGCGGGGCTACCGCTTGTCCCAGCTCCTGAAGGCTCCGTGGAGCAGTGCACCTGGCCACGCCCCCTGGCGGCCTGGGGCGGGGACTCCAGGTCCTTGCTGGACCTGGCCAGTAGCTGGGCTGGAGTGACGGTGCCACCTGTGGCCCCGGAGCTCAGGGGCTAGCCAGAGCTACCTCTTGCCTGTGGTGCAACCCAACCCCACCCCATTGGGCAGTCCCCAGGGCAGCAGGCTGCTGCTGGGGGTGGGGGGGTCTGTCGGCCTCTTTCCCATACCCACCCTAGAGCGGCCAGCCTGATGGCAGCAGCTGCGCCAGATGGCTGGCAGCTATCATCACTATTAGTTATAAAGCAGCTAGAAGTGGCAGATAAAAAATGTTCAGTAAACATGGCTTAAAGGTGTCTTTGCTACACATCGATGTTGAAAATGATTAATGTAGTGACTAGCTTCTTTGGATACTCAGTACTAGAGAAAGTGGAGTAACAACTATGTTGATGAAATGAAGGTCTTGATATTAACCAGAACAGTAACGGTATCAACATTAAGAGTGGCCTCATTGGATTTGCCGTGTTTACAGTTATAGATTAGTACACTTGTCAAGGAGCTTTCACCAAAAGTCAATCAGAAACTCTAGGCCCCAGGAAAAAGCAATGGTCAAAACAATTTGGTTTTGCTGAAATGCTATCATTTGTTTCTGGAGAGAATATATATATATGTGTATATATATATGTGTGTGTGTGTGTGTGTGTATATACGTATATGTATATATACACATATATACACATATATACGTATATGTATATATACACATATATACACATATATACGTATATGTATATACACACACACACACACACACACACACACACACACACACACACACATATATGGGATTAAAGGTCAAAATGGCACATTTTAAGAAGAGTTATTTGAGTTCAGAACCTCTGCTTTCATTCACTCTCCATTCTGCCCCTTCACTACGGCTCTGTGATCATGCAACTCAAATCCTAAATTGTGTAGAAGATCCTTTAAAGACTTTGAATTAAATTCACATTCACCTTGCTTTTCTTCGTTTTTACCACTACCAATTAAATATTAATATTGAAACAAAGCCAAATTAATGATTTAGAAGCCCTTATCCTACTCATTTGAAATGCTTTTCATAACCTAGTTTTTCTTTCATTTCATTAATCTGTCTTCTATTTTAATATTACCTCTTAATTAGTGTCCCCTTTCACATCCCCTAGTAACATTTTCATGATAAAAACTTTGCTTTCACCTGCAAAGACCTAAAATTTAGAAATTAAATGAAGAACTTTTGTACATTGTTCTGAAAACTTTAAATTCTATACAATTTTGAGTAAGCCCCTATCCTTATAAGCTGTTTATAAAAATTATGAAATGGTGAAGGTCTTCACTCTTCCAAGTACAAATTCACTGGAGGAAATAAAGCTTCTATAAAATATAAAATAATACTCTATATACTTTTTATGATAGTATTATTTCTATACTTTGTGATTTCATGTCCATTTATACTTGTAAAAATATTTTTATAAAAGGTACAGGCAAGGTCTGTGGATGAAATAGAAGAAAACAGAGATTTAATACAAAGTTCTTTAGAGACAGGAGAAAAATCATGATTTAACCACAAATACATATCCTGGGTACAGTAAAAAAACATAAAGCCAGTTACTTGCTTTTAACAAAGTATTCAATTCTCATTATTATATGTTTTAGTCAAGAGAACTTTCCACCTTCCCCTCCCCTGATTATGTTTTCTATCTTTTACTGGGATGTGATTTTTCCCAGTTATTCTTGTTCTTTGTTCTCTTTCAGCCTCCCCTCTTTATTACTCCCTGCCCCTTCCTTCAGTATTTCTCATGCTGAAGGCAGAACCCAGCAGCCAAAGCTTGACTTGAAAATGATGGAATCAGGGTCAAGCAGAAACCCTGTGTGGACAAAAGCTCAACACTCAGGCAGATGTCTGAAAAAAGAGGTCAGACTAATTCAGGTTTCTACATCCAACCCCATCAAAATAACAAAACTCTCATCATCACAGCCCAGACTTTTCCATTCATGGAGCTTTTCTGAAAGGACAGCGAAGGCTTCTCATTACAGTGTTGAGTAAGAATTGAGACCAAGCTAGCTTCGAAGTAGCATTTAGGGATGCTTAGAAGTAGATGTCCAAGGGCAAAATAATAATCCTTCAACCCTCAATGCCTTTGCATTCTAGTCATAAACTGATACTGTCCTGAGCCATTGAATATATAAATGCTATTCTTTTCTTTAAAAAAATGAAGATATTAACAATGCTTACAGGTTGTTGGAGCTTTATTTCAGATGTGGGTGAAAAAAGGAGATGGCTACCTTTATGTGCTTATATTCAGTCAACAGGAATATATCCTTTTGGGACTTTCAACTGATCACATGCAGAACCTTGAGCTCTGACGGGGCACAGAGACCACAGAAGCTCTAAAACATCAGTCTGATCACAAGGGTAGTTTGAAGTCTAATGCTACATGGAAGGGTGTTATACAATTTTATTTCTGTTCCCCCCATGAAGTAGTTTATGTTTCACTTCAATGGCTGTAACAGGATTCTGTGTTTTCAGTCTTCTGGTGAACTACACAATTCTCCAAGAAACACAGTAAAATGAAATGAGATTTATTGGCATCTCCTTTTGAGATGCAAATAAAAACTCTATGATTTAATATCTTTCAACTTTTATTCTGAGTAGTTTTAATTTTTCTGTCACGGGGGAATAAATAATTTTCTGCATAAGTAAAAATGAATAAAGACAGAGTGTGGAATAAGTTTTAGCTAGTGTTTTTGTGGTCCTTTCATCTGAAGAAGGATATGGCAAAATAACAATAAGCATATAATTTTCCACAAGGTGTTATTTTAGTGATTAGCACCTTGAGAACCATCTCATTTTTAGAAAAGAAAGATTCTAAGTGATGTTGTCAGCAGCATAACTTTAATGCACAACATGACTCTGCCTGTTTCATCCTGTTATTACTTCTCAATTTTCACAGTAAGATTCTTTTTTCTCTTTTAGCATTATCGGGGTCATGGTATTTATTAGGATTGCTCCATCTCTGACTAATTATTAAATTGTTAGATATAAGTACATATATTGACTGGAAAAACAAGGGATACTATTTATAGCTTATTCCTTTTTGTGACAGGTAAATATAGAAATGGCTAATTTGATATAACACAACCCAGCACCAATTATCAACTGAGTAATTCTCAATAGCAATTAAAAAAAAATACCTTGAAGACTCTGAATCCTGTAGGGTAAGCTATTTTTGTGTATAAGGCCAAGAAGCCGTATCTTCTTTAAAGCTTAATTTCTTTTAAATGAAAGATTTAAACAGGTTAGTCCTCCTCATATTCAAAACTATATATACAATAAACATTAAAAGAAAATCACTAAAAACATTCCTTTCCCTTTAGTCTAAAATCTTGCTGCTAAGCCCTGAATCCTGCTTGGAAATTCTTGCTATCATTTGGCATTATTACCTGCTCAAGTCTCACACCAGAGACATAAGTGAAAAAAGAAAAGAAAATCTGGTAGCTCTATATTTTGTGAGAATCTTGGTGACTGTTTTCTGCAATATTGAATCAGACAAAGTTAATCCAATTATATTATTAAGATGGATGTAACTACCAGATGCATTGTTTTTTGACATTGTTATTCATCAAGGATCACAGACAAAATTAAAATTATCTATAACTTTGTATCAATACCAGAACCATTATATTGTTTTTAAACACGCAAACTAAATTCTTATTTTTAATCTTTGTATGTACAGAACTTTGTGCAATGCCTAGAACACAGTGGGAACGAAATACATATTTTTTGAAATAAACTTAAGTGAAACAGACATTATGTGACGTTTTTCACCTGAGGATAGCACTTTCTATACAGATTAACTAATGAATTTATGCATCATTTTTAACAAGAGCCATATTTAAGCCAAGGTTAAAGAGTACGGTTCTTGGTTTACTAATGAAAAACAACAAAGCTGAATTCCCCAGCTGGGAATTTGGCTGACAAGGTCTCATAGCACCGACTTTCACTCACTGGTTCCCCACATGCGATTATAACGGAAGATACTGACTAGTCTTTTAGAGAAGTCTGCACACAAACACAGGGTACCTGAGTTGCCATTATTATAAAAATGTCTAGATTTAGTGAATTAACACACTGTAAAGCCCTCTCTCAATATTCTTTTCTAGTTATAGTCATCTTTTGTCCAATGTCAGTGTGGGAACCACACTAAACAAAACAGAAAATAACTGCTTCATTCAATGTCTTTTAAGAACTTTTGAGTTCTGTTCAAGTGAACGTATTTTTATGATTTGACAAGAAACTTCTTATGATGGTGGTAGGATCTTTATTGTTAAGATATGTTGAAGGACTGCATAGCATTGTCTTTTAATTTCAGACTTTTAGGCTAAAGATATTTCCCTAGATATCACAGAGGTTCTATGATGACTCATTTATCTATATTTACATGAATAGATGTAGACATAAATCTTAATATTTACCCGCCTAAGCTGGCAACATTACACAGAGGACCCTCTGCTTATCATGATAGATTATCTTACCTGTTTGGAAATTGACTGGATATTTTGATGAAGTCGACTTCCATTTGTACTCTTTTTCGTGCTATATCCTCACCATAGCAAGCTGGACTGATTGTAAAGCTTTCTAAGCTTGTGTGCTGAGATGAAGCCTCATTTAGTCACCTGAAGGTAACCGCCTGGTGCTATTTCTAGAGACACTGCAGATCCCAGGACTACTGTAGCAGCCTGTGCTTTCCCAGGAGATATCCCAGGTGCTTGCTGTTTCAACAGTTTACTAGAATTGAAATTCATGAGGATTTTTTTTTCCATAGGAAGTATCAAAACTGCAAGATGATAACTTTATGGGCTGTGGGCAAGGTGTGTTTTATGAGGAATGTTTTTATCTTCCTGACTTAAAAAAATATTAAATGCTCATAAACTATTTTCATAATACACATAAATTTCTTTTGGAAGTTCCACTATTTTCCACCAAAATTTTCTTACTTGGTACTAGGGGCTTTATAGATATCTTATTTTAGCAGTCTAAATGACTTAGAAACAAGTATTATTATTAATTTTTATATTGATGGTGAAATTAAAGTGACTTAAGCAAAGGCAAAGTAATAAACCTGGGATTCAAATACTGGCTGCTCTGATTCCAAAACTGATGATGTTTTTTTCTCACCATAACATATACCTACCATTATGATTGAACACAGAGGGATTTCAGATAACTTTTGTAATTATTATTACCAGAGAAATATTTGGCCTAAAAAATAGATGGCAACAAAAAATTGAGACATTATCTCTGTCTTTTAGAACCTAATAGTCTGACAGAAAAAGGGTACTTGAAACACTAGGAATTCCATGAATTATGGAATTCCATAATTTATATGGCATAACTCTAGCAAGGTTGCAATAAAACTTTATCATTTATACATTACTGGTAACATTTAATTGATTTTAAAGCAATAGGGCAGTGTTAAGAGTCTTAAAAATATTCATGAACTTTAACCCAGTAATTTCCCAACTGCAAATTTATCTTAAGAAAATGATCTCAATAATAAAAAATAATTAGGCACAAATATTTTCTTTGCAACACTGTAGTAAAAAATCAGAAGCAATTAAATGAACATCAACAGTAAAAAGATAAATAATGTTACATCAACATGAGATAATTGTTGTCTAATTCTCCCTCTCATCCCTGCATCATTAGTTCACCCTTTCTACTAGATCTTTCTAATCTACATTCAAGTGTGTTATGATATTTCTCATGTTAGAACAAAAGTCAAATAAACCCAAATATCCTGTTACCCAGCTACCATTCCTTTTTGTTAATCTCCTTTTAAACAAAGGGTCTCAAAAGAGTTGCCCGTATTTATTGTTTCTAATTCCTCTTTCCACCTCCCATTCTCCCTGTATCAGCTTCTGTTAAACTAAACCAGGATTGCCACATCCCATGTTCAATCCTCAGTCTTCCTCCTGCTGACCTTCCTCCTTAACACAAAGGATTCCTTCTTCTACTCTGATGCCCTTCCCTGCCCAGGCTTCCAGGATGCCACACTTTCTTAGTTTTGCTTCTCATTGATTATTCCTTTTCAAGTTTCCTTTTCTTATTCGTCCTCACCTTCCTTACCTCTACACAATGGACAGCCAAGTGCTCAATTCTTAGTCTCTTCTTTTCCTCTAAACTATAGTCTCACATTAAGCAGGATCTCTCCTTTAGAACTCAAGACTCATGCATCCAATTGCATCCTTGACACACTCCCTTAGAGAACGAACTGTATCTTGTCCACACTGAACTCCTCATTCCTACTTCAGTCACCTCTACCCTACATCTGTTCCTCTGTCTATTCTCTTCCTCTCCATAACTAGCAACTTCAATCTTCCATGTGTTCAGGCTAAAAAACCAGCCATCCCAGGTGGCAGAGGTTGTAGTGAGTCGGGATCACACCAGCCCGAGCAACACAGAGAGACTCCATCTCAAAAAACAAGACAAAACCAAACAAAACCCAGCCATCATCTGGTCTCCCATCTTTCTTTCAGGCTCCAGAATTGGTAAAGCCAGTTAGCATTACCTATGAACAATATTCAGAACAAGACCACTTCTACCACTTCCACGTCTATCATGGGCCAAAGTCACAGACTCTGAATTGATCTCCTTGCTTCTACTCTGCCTTTTAATTTTCTGTAAAAAGCTGGAGTCGTTTTCTAAACCATAAATTAGATCATGTCAGTACTTTTTAAAAAACTCTCTGAAGGCTTCTAACTCATTCAGAGTAAAATTAGAATCTGACATGGTCCTATTTGGTCTCTAATAGCACTCCCCCCATCTTCTACCACACCTCCTCCTCTCCCATTTCATTTATTCTAGTCTCCTTGCTGCTTTTCAAACACACCAAGCTCCCTCCAGCCTCAGAGCCTTTTTAAAAACTGTGTTTCTGTTGGAAATCCTCTCCCTGAGATATCTGCAGGGCTCCCTCCCTCCATTCATGCAGGTCACTACTGAAACATTACCTTTCCAGAGATGACTTCCCTAATCAGACTCTTTTAGAATACCACGTTTCCTGTCACTGTCTGTCTCCATACCTTGCTTTATTATTTTTTTCCTTAGCACTTGTCATCACTGATGTGTTATATTCTGTCCCTACTAGAAGACATGTTTCAAAAGAGCAAGGATTTTGGCTGTGTTGCTTACTGATGATCCACAGAGCCCAGGCAATGCTTGGCTTATGGCAGAAGCTCAGTAAGTATCTTTTGGATGAATGAATAAAGCAGGTCTATAATATTATGTGAAATAAATATAATGCAAATATATGTATATGATAATTACAACTACATAAATATGTTAAAGTCTATAAGATGCAATGGTTTTGTAAGATACAAAAAATGCAAAATACTTGTAGGTGGTGGAATTTGAATATTATTTTGTTGAGCTAATTTCAAATATTTTTAAAATACAAACTTACCATGTGTATCTGGAAAATGATTGCAGCTGACAGTTGCAGAGAATGCAGTGGCTATTTTAGAGAAATGACTTGCTTCAACCACATATCTCAGAGGAAAATGACCACAGTGATTTCAGAGTTAATACCATTCCCCTACATTTGGACATCATCTCCCATTAGGTATAGCACACCAGTTAAATGCTATGATTCAAAGTCAGACTGTTTGGGTCTGAAACATAGCTCTTCCACTTCATAGCTGGATAAACCTGGACTAGTTACTTAACCTCTCACAAGGTCAGTTTCTTCATCTGAAAGAGAAGATAATGGTCTACTACGTCAGAGGTTGTTAAGGGGATTGATTGAGAACGCTTCTAAGATGTGTAGAGTGTTGCCTGGAACCTAATATGTACTCAATAAATGTTACTATTCAAAAATTTTGTTATTAAATTGAGCAGAGATTTTCACAGATGAGGAAACTAAAATTCAAAATGGTTAAATGATAACTAATAAGTGGCAGAATTAGGACTTCTTACCCCATGTTTAATTTTTCAACTATGTCAGGTGGCTATTCTTCAGGATACAAGTAAAGATTGGGCTCATTCTGCTTAGTATGTTTGTCTCTTGGTGAAGTTTTCTGTCATATCTCACATCTATGTCATAATTTACTAATAGTGGCATCTCATAAGTGATGTAAATTTCAAAATTATATCTTAAAATTAGCTTATTTGAAAAATGGATAAAAAGAGGTAATTATTTTAAAGATAGTTTAAAACCTTTAAGTTTCAAATAATTTTAAAATTTTCATATAGGGGATAGGTATTAAGAAAAACACTAAATTTTGTATACACACTGACTTCTGTTATATGAGGGATCTTCAAAATCCTCATGGAAAATGCATGGAAAAAAGAGACATAAATTTCAAAATGTGTTTTTGCATCAAAATAAACTCAGATGAACTTGTTATAACATGTCTGAACAGGATCTAATTTGAGGCACTAAGAAGAATGAGGTATCAGTTTGAAAAGAGCCCCTGTCAGAGAAACATTAATTCTGCCAAAATTGAAGAATTTTAGCAGAATTCTTCTTTCCATTTAAGGAAAGACAAAAACCAAATTTATGGTGAAGTTTGGATAGAAGAATAGTGAAATCATTAATGATCTACTAAAAGTTTGTTAGGACAATGTACCAAAGGAATCAGCAGTTTACCAATAGGTAACTGGTTTTAAGAAGGGATGAGACAATGTTGAAGGTGAAGCCCGCAGTACAGATCGTCATGTCAATTTGCAAGTAAAATTTTTATCTTGTTTGTGCCCTAATTGAAGAAGGACAATGATTAACAGCAGAAACAATCACCAATACTATAGACTTCTCAATTGGTTCAGATTACACAATTCTGACTGAAATACTGAAGTTAAGCAAAGTTTCCATATGCTGGGGTGTCAAAATCATGCCCAGATCAGAGCAGTTTTCATGGAAATTCTAAATAAGATAAAAATCCTGAAGCATTTATTTGAACAATTGTAACAGGAGATTAAACATGGACTTACCAGTACAGTCCTAGAGACAAAGCATAATCAAAGCAATGGCTACCAAGAGGGAGAAGTGATCCAGTCAAAACAAAAATAGATCAGTCAAGAGTGAAGGTTGTGGCAACAGTCTTTTGGGATGCTTGAGGCATTTTGTTTGCTTACTTTCCAGGGGCCAGAGAACAATGACATCTACCTATTATGAGAGTGTTGTGAGAAAGTTAACCAAAGCTTTAGTAGAAAAAACACCTGGGAAAACTTCACCAGAGAGTCCTTCTTCACCACAATCATGTTCCTGCTCATTGTTCTCATCAAACAAGGGCGATTTTGTGAGAGGTTTGATGGGAAATCATTAGGTATGCACCTTACAGTTCTGATTTGGCTTCTTATCACTTCTTTTGGTTTCCTAATCTTAAAATATATTTAAAGGGCACCAATGTTTCTTCAGTTAATAATGTAAAAAATACAGTATTGACATAGTTAAATTCCTAGGACCCTCAGTTCTTTAGGGATGGACTAAATGGCTGGTATAATTATCTGCAAAACTGTCTTGAACTTAACAGGCAGCTTATGTTGAGAAATAAGGTTTATATTTCTTATTTTTATCTTTTAATTCCATTTTCTATGAACTTTTTGAAGTTCTCTCACATACCACAAGCTAACCACATTTCTTTACTAATGAACTATTTAACGATGTTTAAAGAAATGAGGAAGAAGATGGTAGCTAGTTAAGCCAGACACTTTGGCTCTAGAATCCCCCCAAAAACAACAGATGAAAATTCTGGAATCATATGTGAAATTTTAAAACTGTACATGTAATCATGTTATAAAAATATTTTTAAAAAGATGTTTGTTGCCTAACTCAATTGCCAAAAATACAGACCCAATATGAGAATGACCACTGCTAGAAATAATGGTGTGTCCACCTGGGGATTCAGGAAAATCTGGTATAACCAGAAGATCTATGAGCTAGAAATAATTGTGTGTCTATTTACCTGAATGACCGAAGAACTTCTTGGAAAGGAATTTGGCCTATGTGCCGTGAGAGCTAGATCTCAAAAGAGTAATTTAAGGACAATATACTGGTGTGAAATGGAGGGGGGGGAACAAGAAGAATGTAGGTCAAATTTGTGTCAGAACTCTGGGGAAATAAAGCCTGAAATAAAGCAAAACCTAACGAAAACTCTACAACATTTTGGGCAAATATATAGCTAAGGAACACACACAGATGGAAGAAGAGACGCTGGAGAAGACTCCCTTTCCTTTGTTGGTATTTAGTGCAGAGCTTCAGCCCAGAGGGGCTTTGACAGCTAATCAATACACATGGGTCCTCAATACTTAGACACAGGACCTTGAACCCGAGCAGCAATCAGAGAAGAGTGTCCTTGGCACAGATAACAATGACATCAGGATCAGTCCAGGAAACCTTGACATAGCCACAGGCAGATACTACCACTGCCAACAGCTATGGCAATTTCCTATGCACAGGAGACCCCATAGCAGGTGACTTAGAGAGTAAGGGCAGAAAACTTCACTTCTGAATATGTTATACAAAACTAAAAGAACCATTCCTATAAGAGAAAGTGGATGCCTTTTAGAGATTCAGGCTGGGACATTGAGAAAAGCTAGAGATCTGGTAGTAGTTGATGTGTAGGGGTGTGCTAAGGGAGAGGGTAGGGAGATTATATAATCTCTGTTATATTGCAAGTCTTACTGCCATGCTGGTATGGCTAGGGCAATATGTTTAGTTTTTTTTTTTAAAAAAACCTTTTAGGATGCTGCATACTTTAACATATTCTCCTGGTCATTTTTCACCGGGCTTACTACTTCTCAAAATTCAGGTTTCAATTCAAACGATCCTTTCTCGGGGGCTCCTTTGTTACACACCCAACTTATATTAAATTACACCTCCTATTTCCTAAGGTGACATTTTAAATATGATAACTATAATAAACTATTCTTTAAAGACTCAAGCAAATTCAAGTAAATAGAATGTTGGAATAGCTTCTAAACAGAAGAAATGTGATCAATCTTTGATGATTTTCCAGAAAGCCACAAATGAAAATTTCATGGTAACCCTAAAATAAGCTAAATCTTCATCAATTTAATGTGTGAGAATAAATTTACTGTTTGTTATTAACTCATAAGAATTCTTCTGAGTATATTATTTTCAAGTTTTGTTACCATAATATAGCTGCATCATGTATTATTCATACAGTCCATTAGTGTATAAATATCATTTCTCAAATAGACTTGTATTACAAACCAGAGAAATATATGAGTACCTCAAAATTTATTATCCCATTTACCCTAAAGGCAGTGACAAAGTCTGAAGATTTGTTGTCATTGGTAGAATCATTCTTGATACAAAAAGTAAACAAAAATCTGAACTATGTTTGGTTAGCAAATGCATCCTATTTGATGTGCATACTTTACAGTTCTTGATTTTGGAGCACTGCTGTCATGTAGTTTGAGGAAGGCACTTGCTAAATAACAAATTGTCAAAAACATTTAATTGGGTCCCGTATGTTCAAAATGTATTTAGCAGATTTTTAATAACAGATGATCTGTCTTCAATTTCATTTGACTACCCTGACATAGGCACAATAAAAGTGAGTAAAATGAGTTTGTGTGTCCCTTATGAGAGTACACACTTTTTTTTTTTAAACATTATAGTTTCCCTAGCCTTGTAAACAAACACTGACTCTATGACTGTGAATTAAATGTTAACAAGTGCCAATTAGCATGTTTAAGACAAAATAGATATGTCATTTGTAAACATGTGTTAGCTTTAACATAATCAGTAATTTTATCAGTGCTAAAGATAATCACGGAAGCTAAGGAAAATTACATGCTTCTCAAAAAATGTATTAGATCCCTGCCCTGTGTCTGAAAATGAATTGCCAAGGTAGAAAATATATCTCTTCCATTGAGAATTTACATTTTTAGGGCATCACAGTAGACGTAAGTAAACCATGAAAAGGAAATCAATGAAATGCCATACTGGCTACATCTGTAATTTTAAAAAAGTCCAGTGTAATTAAAAAAATTTTTTAACTAAATTGTCTAAACACATTATAAAATAAGCAATAGCTCATGAAGGAGTATGGATGAGTCATATCCTTCTCTTTGCTCTTGACTACACTTCGCTCTTTCAGGCTCTCTCTTTGCCTGTACTGCTTGTTTTGTTTCCCCAGCTTGGACTGAATCAAGTAAACACTTGATTCACTCAACAAATATTTATTGAGTTTCTAATACATGCCAAGGGCTATTGGGCATATAGTAGTTATGAAGTCCTCGTCTCTGCCCTCACAGTCCTGTGGAAGCTCTTTCCCACTCTTACCAAAGGCAAAATCCCTCCACTATGCTCCCATCCCCTACTGTGTTCTCAAGAATTTTCTTCCCTTTTCATTTTCTACATTATCAGTTTCTCCTTCACTACTGAGTTATTCCTAAAGCATATAACTATATATAAGCTACCCTGAAAATTAAACTTTTATAGGTTCCACATCTCTACCTGTTGTACCATTTATTTGTTTCCCTTCACATAAAGTATTTTCAAGCAAATCATCTACAGTTTGTCTCATCCTCATCTCTATTCTGCTCTTCAGTCACTCTCATCTGACATTATCTTAACAATAGAAGGAAACTAATCATGTCAATGGTCTCACCAATGACCTCCATACTGCCACGTCCAATAGACACTTGTGTGTCCTTATCTAATTCTCAGGATCTTTTTGGCACCACTGAGTACTCTTCTCTTCTTAAAACTTTCTTCTCTTAGCTTCTGTGGCATCATATATTCCTGGGTTTGCTCCAACGCCAGTGGTGTTCTTTCTCATCTCCTTCGTTGGCTCCTCTTCTACTCAACTTCTTAATGCTGATAAGACTTAAGGTTCCTGCCTGGACACTTTCTATTTTCTACTCTTTCTATTTTGTATACTCTTACCCTAGGCATTTTCATCCAGTCCCATGTTTTATACATTCTATGTACTGATATTTTCAAATGTCTGTATCTTCAGTCAAGGTCTTTCCTCTGAGTTCCACAGACTTTTATATTTAACTATTACCTGATATCTCAGTTGGGATGTCTAAAAGGAATCTCAAATTCAAGGTGCCCAAAATTGAGAGTGTGACAATTTTTTAAACCTGTTATTTTAACATTCCCATTTTAGTAAGCAGAACTACTAGTTATTCAATTACACAAGTAAAAACTTGGGAAGTACCTGTGAATCATGTTCTTCCCTCACCACACCCACTCCATCCTCAGATCTGTTAGTTCTACTTCCAAATATACAAGAAAATGTGCCATTTTTATCTATCTCCACTGTCAGGATCAAATTCAACTACTGTCATCTATGTCTTGGGAGACTATTACAGCATCCCTGCTTCCATTCTTGTCTTTTTCCAATCCATTCTTCATATGTCAAGAGAAATATTATAAAAATATATAATAAATCACATCTATTTTATATATTCCACACAGAAACTCTTTAAGCTGTCTTTTCCTACTGCTTTTATAACAGGTTCCACAGCTCACCCTGGCTTACACAGCCCTGCATATCTATGTCTCCAGCTCACTTCACTGCCTCGTTTTTCTCTCTTTCCAGTGCTTCAGACATACTGGCCTAGTGTCTGTTTTGCAAATCCCTGTCCTGGCTCTTCCTTCTCTTTATAATGTTGCTCTGCTAAATCTTGAAATGCTGCTTACTCTGATTCATCAGGTTTTGGCTTAAATGTCCATCCTCATGAAGGCTACTCTAATCATTTTACCTAAAGAAGCACCCCACTTCCACCCTCATCACATTGTCTATCACAGCATCTGGTATGTATCTTTTATACACCTTACTATAGTCTCTAATAACCCCATTTGTGTGTGCTCATTTGTTGTCTCAGTGTTAACTCTTTGAGGAGTGAGCCACTTTGCCTCATTTACCCCAGTGCCTATTATAGTCCTGGTACATAACTAGGTGCTCAATAGGTTTTTGTTGGATAAATAAATGCAGGCAAACAGAAAATAACAAAAAATGGAATGAAATAGTAAATAACAAAAAGTGGTCTAAGCACCTTATTAGAAGTATAAGGGGCTCCATGAGCAATCTTTTAAGGGCACCAAATCCCACAATCAGAGAAAGAGAAGTCTAAGATCCACTTCTCTCCCTGACCATACCTGTATATATTAATTTTTATCCTCAAATAACAGTCCAGAGTACCTATAGGTTGAAGTATACCATTTAGCCATGAAAGATACATATAACATTATGTCTATGTTAGCTATGCATACCACATGTATATATATCTATATTAAATAAAACACTCTTAAATCTAGACATACGTCAATGTATTATTTTATAATTAAGTATATTGTTCTTGATTCCTTGGTTGAGGTCCCAGTGTCACCTGTTTATTTCCTCTAAAATAAAGCTTCATCTTTATACATTCAGTTTTGGCAATATGACATTTCAAAGAAATTAAGAGCCATGAGAAAAATCAATATGTGCTTTTTTTATGTACACAAAGGAAGGAGCTTTAGTTGAGTCATAGTTCTGCAAGGTTGGGGAGACCTCAGGAAACTTACAATAATGGTGAAAGGTGAAATAAGCATTTTCTTCACAAGGTGACAAGAGAGAAAAGAGCAAGCAGGGGAAATGCCAGATGCATATATAACCATCAGATGTCATGAGAACTCACTATCATGAAAACAGCCTGGGGAAAACTGCCCCCATGATCCAATCACTTCTCACCACGTCTCTCAACACCTGGGATTACAATTCAAGATGAAATTTGGGTGAAGACACAAAGTCAAATCATATCAACCTTCTAGTCAAAACTGAGGTATTCTATCAGAAATAGTATTTCACATTATTCCCATTAAAAAGTACAACATGTTAATATTGTAATCATTAGAGTGTTCAAACAGCTAAAAAAAATGACTAATTGTTCTGTTTCTCTACTGAAAATGTTAGAAAGGTGATCAAAGTTCTCATATAATGATAAAGATAAAAATATACAGAAAAGGTATTATTGAAATGTGTACAGATCTTATGAAGTATGTGTAACATACAAACTTTTCAATTTTGAAATGAGATTTTTCTAATTTTACATAGATGTTCATTTCATGCTTAATTTTATGTTTGTAATCTTGTATTATTTTTTATTATTATACCTTAAGTCCTTGGATACATGTGCAGAACGTGCAGGTTTGTTACATAGGTATACACTTGCCATGGTGGTTTGGGGCACCCATCAACCCATCATTGACATTACTTATTTCTCCTAATGCTATCCCTCCCCTAGCCCCCCAACCCCCTGACAGGCCCTGGTGTGTGATGTTCCTCTCCCTGTGTCCATGTGTTCTCATTGGTCAACTCCCACTTATGAGTGAGGACATGCAGTGTTTAGTTTTCAGTTTTCATGTTAGTTTGCTGAGAATGATGGTTTCCAGCTTCATCCATGTCCTTGTAAAGGACATAAACTCATCCTTTTTATGGCTGCATAGTCTTCCATGGTGTATATGTGCCACATTTTCTTTATCCAGTCTATCATTGATGGGCATTTGGGTTGGTTCCATGTCTTTGCTATTGTAAACAGTGCTGCAATAAACATATGTGTGCAGGTGTCTTTAAAATAGAATGATTTATAATCCTTTGGGTATATAATCAGTAATGGGATTGCTATGTCAAATGGTATTTCTGGTTCTAGATACTTGAGGAATTGCTACACTGTCTTCCCCAATGGTTGAACTAATTTACACTCCCACCAACAGTGTAAAAGAGTTCCTATTTCTCCACATCTTCTTCTGCATCAGTTGTTTCCTGACTTTTAAAGATGGCCATTCTAACTAGCATGAGATGGTATCCCATTGTGGTTTTGATTTGCATTTCTCTAATAACAAGTGATGAGCTTTTTTTCATATGTTCCTTGGCTATATAAATGTCTTCTTTTGAGAACTTTCTGTTCATATCCTTTGCCTACTTTTTGATGGAGTTGTTTTTTTTTTTTGTAAATTTGAGTTCCTTGTAGATTCTAGATATTAGACATTTGTCTTATGGATAGATTGCAAAAATTTTCTCTCATTCTGTAGGTTGCCTGTTCACTCTGATGATAGTTTCTTTTGCTGTGCAGAAGCTCTTTAGTTCAATTAGATCCCATTTGTCAATTTTGGCTTTTGGGCCATTGCGTTTGGTGTTTTAGTCATGAAGTATTTGCTCTTGCCTATGCCATGAATGGTATTACCTACGTTTTCTTCTAGAGTTTTTATGGTTTCAGATCTTACATTTAAGTCTTTAATCCATCTGGAGTTAATTTTTGTATAAAGTATAAAGAAGGGATCATGTTTTAGCTTTCTGCATATAGTTAGCCACTTTTTCCAACGCCATTTATTAAATAGGGAATCCTTTTCCCATTGCTTATTTTTGTCAGGTTTTATCAAAGACCAGATGGTTGTAGACATGTGGTGTTATTTCTGAGGCCTCTGTTCTGTTCCATTGGTCTGTATCTTTGTTTTGGTATGAGTACCATGATGTTTTGGTTACTGTAGTCTTGTAGTATAGATTGAACTCAGGTAGCATGATGCCTCCAGCTTTGTTCTTTTTGCTTAGGATTGTCTTGGCTATCTGGGCTTTTTTTTGGTTCCGTATAAAATTTAAAGTAGCTTTTTTTCTAATTCTGGGAATAAAGTCAATGGTAGCTTGATGGGGATAGCACTGATTCTATAGATTACTTTGGGCAGTATGGCTATTTTCACAATATTGATTATTCCTAACCATGAGCATGGAATGTTTTGGCATTTGCTTGTGTCCTGTCTTATTTCCTTGAGCAGTGGTTTGTCGTTCTCCTTGAAGAGGTCCTTCACATCCCTTGTAATTTTTATTCCTAGGTATTTTATTCTCTTTGTTGCAATTGTGAATGGGAGTTCACTTATGATTTGGCTCTCTATTATTGGTGTATAGGAATGCTTGTGATTTTTGCATGTTGATTTTGTATCCTGAGACTTTGCTGAAGTTGCTTATCAGCTTAAGGAGATTTTAGGCTGAGATGATGGGGGTTTTTAAAACATATCATCTGCAAACAGATAGTTTGACTTTCTCTCTTCCTATTTGAATACGCTTTATTTCTTTCTCTTGCCTGATTGCCCTGACCAGAACTTCCAATACTATGTTGAATAGGAGTAGTGAGAGAGGGCATCCTTGTCTTGTGCCAGTTTTCAAAGAGAATACTTCCAGCTTTTGCCCATTCAGTATGATATTAGCTGTGGATTTGTCATAAATAGCTCTTATTATTTTGAGATATGCTCCATCCATACCTAGTTTATTGAGAATTTTTAGTATGAAAGGGTATTGAATTTTATCAAAGGCCTTTTCTGCATCTATTGAGATAATCATGTGTTTTTTGTCATTGGTTCTGTTTAAGTGATTATGTTTATTGATTTGCATAGTTTGAACCAGCCTTGCATTCCAGGGATGAAGCCAACTTGATTGTGGTGGATTTTTTAGTTTATTTGTGTAGAGGTGTTTATAGTATTCTCTGATGGTGGTTTGTATTTCTGTGGGATCAGTTGTGATATCTCCTTTATCATTTTTTATTGTGTCTATTTGCTTCTTCTCTCTTCTTAGTCTGGCTAGTGGTCTATTTTACTAATCTTTAAAAAAAATCAGCTCCAGGATTCATTACTTTTTTGAAGGGTTTTTTTGTGTCTCTATCTCCTTCAGTTCTGCTCTGGTCTTAGTTATTTCTTGTCTACTGCTAGCTTTTGAATTTGTTTGCTCTTGCTTCTCTAGTTCTTAGAATTGTGATGGTAGGGTGTCGATTTTAGATCTTCCTGCTTGTTCTTGTAGGCATTTAGTGCTATAGATTTCCCTCTAAACACTGCTTTAACTGTGTCCCAGAGCTTCTAGTAGTTGTGTCTTTGTTCTCATTGCTTTCAAAGAACTTACTTAATTCTGTCTTAATTTCATTATTTACCCAGTAGTCTTTCAGGAGCAGGTTGTTCATGTACTTGTGTGGTTTTGAATGAGTTTCTTAATCCTGACTTCTAATTTGTTTGCACTGTGGTCTGAGAGACTGTTTGTTATAATTTCCATTCTTTTGCATTTGCTGAGGAGTGTTTTACCTCCAATTATGTGGTCAATTTTAGAATAAGTACAAGGTGGTGCTAAGAAGAATGTATATTCTGTTGACTTGGAATGAGAGTTCTGTAGATGTCTATTAGGTCTGCTTGGTCCAGAGCTGAGTTCAAGTTCTGAATATCCTTGTTAATTTTTTTGTCTCGATCTAATATTGACATGGGATGTTAAAGTCTCCCATTATTATTGTGAGGGAGTCTAATTCTCTTTGTAGATTTCTAAGAGCTTGCTTTATGAATCTGGGAACTCCTGTATTGTGTGCATATATATTTAGATGGTTAGCTTATCTTGTTGCATTGATCTGTTTACCATTATGTAATGTTCTTCCGTGTCTTTTTTGATCTTTGTTGGTTTAAAGACTGTTTATCAGAGACAAGGATTGCAAATCCTGTTTTTTTTTTTCTTTGCTTTCCATTTGCTTGGCAAATCTTTCTTCATCCCTTTATTTTGAGCCTTTGTGTGTCTTTGCATGTGAGATGTGTCTCCTGAATACAACACACTGATGGGTCTTGAATCTATACGATTTGCCAGTCTGTATCTTTTGGGGCATTTAGCACTTACAGGGTTAATATTGTTATGAGTGAATTTGATCCTATTATGATGTTAGCTAGTTATTTTGCCAATTAGTTGATGTAGTTTCTTCATAGCGTCAATGGTCTTCATAATTTGGTATGTTTTTGCAGTGGCTGGTACTGGTTGTTTCTTTCCATGTTTAGTGTTTCCTGAAGATTGTAAGGCAGGCCTCGTGGTGACAGAATCTCTCACCATTTGCTTGTCCATAAAGACTTTATTTCTCCTTCACTTATGAAGCTTAGTTTGGCTGGCTATGAAATTCTGGGTTGAAAGTTATTTTCTTTAAGGATGTTGAATATTGGCCCCCACTCTCTTCTGACTTACAGGGTTTCTGCTGAGAGATCTGCTGTTGGTCTCATGGGCTTCCCTTTGTGGGTAACCTGACCTTTCTCTCTGGCTGCCCTTAACATTTTTTTTTTTTTCATTTCAACCACGGTGAATCTGATGATTATGTGTCTTGGGGTTGCCCTTCTCCAGAAGTATCATTGTGATGTTCTCTGTATTTCCTGAATTTGAATGTTAGCCTGTTTTGCTAGGTTGGGGAAGTTCTCCTGGATAATATTCTGAAGAGTGTTTTCCAACTTGGTTCCATTCTCCCAGTCATTTTCAGGTATATCAATCAAAAGTAGATTTGGTCTTTTCACATAGTCTGGTATTTCTTGGAGGCTTTGTTCATTCCTTTTCATTCTTTTTTCTCTAATCTTTTCTTAACATTTTATTTCATTTAGTTGATCTTCAGTCTCTGATATCCTTTCTTCTGCTTGATCGATCAGCTATCGATATGTATGTAGGCTTCATGAAGTTCTCTTGCTGTGTTTTTCAGCTCCATCATGTCATTTATGTTCTTCTCTCAATTGGTTATTCTAGTTAGCAATTCCTCTAATCTTTTTCGAGGTTCTTTAGCTTACTTGCATTGGGTTAGAACATGCTCCTTTAGCTCGGAGGAGTTTGTTATTACCCACCTTCTGAAACCTACTTCTGTCAATTCATCAAACTAATTCTCTGTTCTGTTTTGTTCTCTTGCTGGCAAGCAGTTGTGCTCCTTTGGAGGAGAAGTGTTCTGGTTTTTGGAATGTTCAGCCTTTCATGCTGGTTTCTCCTCAACTTTGTGGATTTATCTACCTTTGGCCTCTGATGTTGATGACCTTCCAGTGGGGTTTGCAAGATGAATGTCCTTTTTGCTGATGTTGATGCTATTCCTTTCTGTTTATTAGTTTTTCTTCCAATAGTCAGGCTGCTCTGCTGCAGGTGTGCTAGAATTTGCTGGAGGTCCACTCCAGACCCTGTTTGCTAGGGTATCACCAGTGGAGTCTGAAGAACAGCAAAGACTGCTGCCTGTTCCTTCCTCTGAAAGATTTGTCCCAGAGCAACACCCACCAGATGCCAGCCAGAGCTCTCTTATATGAGATGTCTCTCTCCTCTATGAGGTGTATGATCCTTCCTATATGAGGAGTCCCTGCTGGGAGGTGTCTCCCAGTCAGGAGGCATGGGGTCATGGACCCACCTGAGGAGGAATTCTGTCCCTTAGCAGAGCTTGAGCACTGTCCTGGGAGATCCACTGCTCTCTTCAGAGCTGACAGGCAGGAACGTTTGTCTGCTGAAGCCGCACCCACAGTCATCACTTCCCACAGATTCTCTGTCCCAGGGAGGTGGGAGTTTTATCTATAAGCCCCTGACTGGTGCTGCTGCCTTTCTTTCAGAGATGTCCTGCCTAGAGAAGAGGAATATAGAGAGGCAGTCTGCCTACAGTGGATTTGCTGAGCTGTGGTGGGCTCCACCCAGTTTGAACTTCCAGGAGGCTTTGTTCACACTGTGAAAGGAAATCTGCCTACTCAAGCCTCAGTAATGGCAGACATCCTTCCCCTCACCAAGCTTGAGTGTTCCAGGTTGACTTCAGATTGCCGTGCTGGCAGTGAGAATTTCACAGCTGTAAATCTTAGCTTGTGGGCTCCATGGGGGTGGGATCCACTGAGATAGACCACTTGGATCCCTGGCTTCAGCCCCCTTTCCAGGGGAATGAACAGTTCTGTCTCACTGGCACTCCAGGTGTCACTAGGGTATGAAAAAACAAACTCCTGCAGCTAGCTCGGTGTCTGCCCAAATGGCCACCTAGTTTTGTGCTTAAAACCAAAGGCACTGGTGGCATAAGTACCCAAGGGAATCTACTGGTCTGTGGGTTGTGAAGATCATGGGAAAAGTGTGGTATCTGGGCCAGAGTGCGCTATTCCTCATGGCATAGTCCCTCATGGCTTCCCTTGGCTAGGGGAGGGAGTTCCCTGACCCCTTACACTTCCTGGGTGAAGCAACACCCCACCCTGCTTTGGCTCACCTTCTATGGGCTGCACCCATTGTCTAACCAGTCCCAGTGAGATGAGCCAGGCACCTCAGTGTTGGAAATGCATGAATCACCTGCCTTCTTCATTGATCTAGCTGGGAGGTGCAAACTAGAGCTGTTCCTATTTGGCCATCTTGCCAGCTCCAATATGTGCTTCTAACAAGCAATGCTTGGATGTAGTATTTATATTTCTTTGTCATTAAAGATGTTATAGCACTGACTTTTTTACCCTATGGGCATATATTTTCACTTGGATATGTGGGTGTTTTCTTACCAAAGTTCTATTTAGTAACAAAAAATCAGCTCTTCCTTGGAAATAAACATCAGAAAATATCTTTGCTAATGAGAAAAAGAGGAGCACTCTAAATGTCTTATGTGCAAATCATTTCAAAGAAGAGGTGAGTTTTTATAAAATAAGCCCAGTCCAAGCCCTGTTTTGTAAATTTATAACACACAAAATAATCCATGCCACAAGCAGTTTGTCACACAGCAGGGCAGGTCATGGGGCAGAATCTCAGAGACAGCAGCAGCCGGCATGCTTCTCAGCCATCCCTTTTAATTAGCAGCTCATCATAAATATTAATAACATTGTAACAGGTGATTCAGAAGAAACCACTAGTCACAAAGATATGGTTAAAATACATGACAGCCGAGAGAGTTCTGGACTCTTTGATGTTCAGTCTACCTATTTACCTGGAGGTGCAGCCAGCATCTGGGAATTTGACACCCACATTTGAAGGTGACACAGGACCGCACAGCTTGAGATTGTAATGAATGCGGGCACACACACATTAGTTTAGCTATTTCGCTAAAACAAAATACCAAAAGCTAACGAAGAATAGGCATACTAAAATACCTGGGTTGTGTGATCACTTCCTCTCTCTCAAAACTTGTCTAAACCCTTTCCTTCTTACCCACTGCATTTTAGAGACACTGTTCTCTTTTTTGGGGGGCTCAAGTTATACAGCTTGATGTGGAAATACCTGAGCACTTAAAAAATGAGATATGGTATCAAAGAGAGACAGGACCCTGCTGACACACTAGGCCAATGATTATGGCAAAAAAAGGCTGGGACTAAAAGGAGCAAAAAACAGAAACTTGAATATGTAGTTTCATATGAAGAATAATTAAAACAGCTAACACTTAGGTAGCACTTGCTATGTCCCAGTCACTGCTAATACTTAACACATTGACCCAATTAATCATTACAACAAACTCATAAAGTAGGCATCATTTTCACTTACTAATGAGGTAACTGAGGCTCAAAAGTATTAATGAGGCCAGGTGCAGTGGCTCATGCCTGTAATCCCAACACTTTGGGAGGCCAAGGCGGGTGGCTCACCTGAGGTCAGGAGTTTGAGACAAGCTTGGCCAATGTGGCAAAACCCTGTCTCTACTAAAAATATAAAAATTAGCCAGGCATGGTGGCAGGCACCTGTAAACTCAGCTGCCCAGGAGGTGGAGGCAGGAGAATTGTTTGAACCCAGGAGGCAGAGGTTGCAGTGAGCCAAGATCGTGCCATTGCACTCCAGCCTGGGTGACAAGAGTAAAACTCTGTTTTTGTTTTTTTTTTTTAAAAAGGTATTAATGACTTTCCTAAGGTCACATGTCTATTAAGTCATGCACCTTCTCCCCCCAAACCTCACCACACATGGTATTCATTAACATGGAGAAGACAATATTTAAATTAGTTTTAATAACAATTTTAAAAAAGAACTACTATAGCATAGAATGAGGAGTTGAATAAAAATAGAGTAAAAAGATCTATAATAACATATAAAGATTTAGGTTATGACCCTGAATCTCCTCTAATTGTATAACCTAGGCAGTTCCTTTATATACCTGGTGTTCAGCATTCTTAGTTGGAAAGAGATGGAGTTGGGCGCAACCTCCTTAAAGTCCACTGTGATGGTTAATTTTAAGTATCAACTTGGCTGGGCTTTGGGGGTACCGAGATATTTGGTTAAACATTATTCAGGATATGTCTGTGAGGGTGTTTCTGGACGACATTAACATTTGAGTTGTAAAACAGTAAATCAGATTGTCTCCTGTAGGTGGGCCTCTTCTAATCTGTTGAAAGCCTGAATAGAACAGAGGACTTACCCTCCTCTAAGTAAGGAATAATTTTCTTTCTCTGCCTGACTGTCTTTGAGTTAGGACAGCAGTTTTTTTCTCCAGCTTTTGTATATGGATTCAGATTGGAAATTACACCATTGCCTGTCTTGGTTCTCATGCCTTTGGACTACAACTGAAACTTGTATCATCAGCTCTCCTGATTTCCAGGCTTTTGGACTTGGACTGGAACTATACCATCAGTTCTCCTGGATCCCCAGTTTGCTGACTGCAGGTCTTGGGACTTCTCAGCCTCCATAACCACATGGGCCACTCCTTGTAATCTATCAATCAATCTCTCTCTCTCTCTCTCTCTGCCCCCACTGACCCACCCTGTCGCCCCACCTGCCTGCCTGTCATTGGTTTTGTTTCTTTGGAAAATCCAGACTAATATATTCAATATTACTGACAATTCAGAATAAACAGCTTTTCCAAAGATATTATGATTGAACTCTTTCTTCCATATCCTCCTTATAGAAAGTGTTGGCTTTCATCCTACATATATGAAGGTAAAAACAGATGGTGCAGGGGTGTCACAGAATGGATTGTGGCTACCAAACTGAAAGAATATTTATTGGAAACATGTAAGAATCAGTTTGATTTAGCCCATATTGCTGAACTGAATGACTGTACAGTATAAATAATTATCACTCTCTACTTTAGCTCCCTTGCCTGATAGCAAAGAAATAATATTAGATTACATGGAGTTCTCATTTAAATAAATAATACTAAAAGAATTATTGAATTATTTATAAAATACAAACAGCACCAGCTTAAAACAGCTGTCTTTGCAAACATAATTTGTTAAATTAATGCAACATCATAAAGAGTAATATTTTCACAGATGTCTTTTCACGATTGATGAAATACTGTCTCATGTACTCAATCAGGCAATGATGAGCAAATTATGTTGAGAACACTTATGTAGAAGAAGTCATATTTTATCAGATTTTAATCAATATATGGTTATGGGAATTAGGTATAAAATACAACCATTGAAATGGCTCTAAATATTAATGGCAATGACAGGGCAGTGATTTTGTTATTTACCTCCAAATGTCCTGTTGTACTTCTTGTAAACATCTGTTAGATAATAATTAGGAAACAAGTCACATTAAAGTGTTGGAATTTTTAGAGATTATGTTGTCTTATCTCTCTCAATTTTCAAATGCGTTTTACCAAATTGAGAGTAAGTTAGTTTCCAATTTGTGGCCATGAAGCTATTGGAAGACCTGGGCTTAGAACCCAGGTTTTCAGATGTCCATGCCAGGGATCTTTCTCTTTGTTTCCATCACTTATAATTGGTGTCTATATCTTGATATGTAACTTTGCAAAATGTGATTCTGTGAGAACATAAATAATTACTTTCAGTATTTAATAAAATTTCTTCCAATATGGTGCCTTAGAAATAGTTGATTTAAGAAAAGTTAGGCCTGAAATGTCAAGGTGAATGTAACTTTTGGTCTACATATGTCAAAGTTACCTACTTTAACTCATGAGAATGAATATCTGGGCAAAATATTATCACGTAGACTTGGTTCATATTACACGCCCACATAGAATAGAAGCCCATTTGATAAGGCTACCTGTTAATTTTACCTTCAAAACCCAAATTTAGAAAGACTATTTACCATATCTTAGTAAATTTTTGATTGTTCAACACTCACTTATGAGTGAAAACATGCGGTGTTTGGTTTTCTGTTTGTAGACACAGGGAGGGGAACATCACATACTGGGGTCTCTTGTGGGGTGGGGAGGCTAGGGGAGGCACAGCAGTGGTGGGGGGATTGGGGAGGGCTAACATTAGGAGAAATACCTAATGTAGGTGACAGGGGGATGGATTCCACAAACCACCATGGCATGTGTATACCTATGTAACAATCCTGCATGATCTGCACATGTACCCCAGAACTTAAAGTATAATAATAAAAAAATAAAGTAAATTTTTGATTTAGGGTTGTGAAGATTTTGTCACTGAAGCAGTGCTATCAACTCATGTGTCAAATTGCTGCATTGTGCCCCCAATCTCTGCAGCACTCCTGGGGGCACAATACAGTAATTCACGATTTCAAATTTTAAAAAATATCATTTCTTTGAAAACTTCTCCTGGCCAGTAGAGTCCAGGGGCAAGTTCTGGGTATAGAGAGTTAGCACCTGCAGATCACAGAAATAAGATTACAGAGCCTTTACCAAAAGAAGTTCTCTTTGGGTCTGTCAATACCAGGTCCAGATGTCCAGAGTTGAATACTAAATCTAAGTGGAAACACCAAGAAGAAGCAGTATGTGCATTCAAGTAGCTAAGAGACCAAGAAGTACTTCACAAACATGGAATGACTTGAAGCTTGTGATAAAAAGATCAGTTGGAAGATCTCACTGGACCACTGGATAGGTGCTCTGGTGGTTTCCCATACAGTTCCCACAGGTTCTATGAGGATTCTAGGATCATGCCAAAACAGTGATGTCCACGGAGAAACAGAAGGAAGTCATGCAGAAGTAAAATAAGGAAAATATAATGCCTGAGGAAAGAGATTCAGTTCCCATAGGTTCTATGGGGACTCTAGGATCATGCCAAGACAGTAATGTCCACGGAGAAACAGAAAGAAGTCATGCAGAAGTAAAATAAGGAAAATATAATGCCTGAGGAAAGAGACTCTCTATCATTCTTTACTACCTATCAGAAGGCAGATCAGTTTTTTCTTTCTAAGTATGGTTAGGTCATTTGTATCTATTTGATGAGGAAACAGAATTGAGCATCATTCTCAAGAACTATTTGCAATCGATCTTTACAGCTGCTAAGGTGTGCATGCATGTGTGCATGTGTACATGCCTGCATGGGTGTAACATGCATGTGCAGGTTTGTGTATTTATGTATTCAGGTGGATGGTGAGGTCTAGGATAAGAGGCACATAGGATGAAAAATTTAAAGAGATACCCACTGTTAGGGGAGTGCAAGCATTTAGCATTTTGGGGATTTAGAAATGGAATTAAAATCAGATAGTCTGTTTGTATGTCCTTGAGATTGTCTTCTTAAATTTTGTGGCCTCAATGCCTCTCTTGTTTCACCTGTTCGTGTGTGTGTGTGTGTGTTAAGGTTAACTTCAAATTTGGGTCTTTATTTCTTGTATGCTTTTTATAGTTAGGTTGGTTAGCTAGCTATTTTATTTATCATTTGAAGACCTCTGGGCCAGGTGTGGTGGCTCACTCCTGTAATCCCAGCACTTAAGAGGCTGAGACAGGTAGATCACTTAAGCTCAGGAGTTTGATACCAGCCTGGACAACATGGCGAAACCCTGTCTCTACCAAAAAATATACAAAAATTAGGCAGCCATGGTGACTTATACCTGTAGTCCCAGATACTCAGGAGACTGAGGTGGGAGGATCACCTGAGCCTGGGAGGTTGATGCTGCAGCTGCAGTGAGCTGTGATCGCACCACTGCATTTTTGCCTGGGTGACAGAAAAGAAAAAAAAAAACACAAGACTTCTGATGCTAGCTAATTAAATAAGAAGTAAACTTACCCACATCTTCATAGCAATACTATATCAATATCCATATGGCTCAATACAATTTAAGAAAGTTTGCTCAGGGCCACACAAGAAGTTAATGACAGAAATGGGATTAGAATCAGTCTGTTTCCTGGTTTCTGGCTTCCACCACACTACTCACTGACTTCACATGCAAAGACAGACTGTTGACAGCCTTGATGAATGTGCAAACATGCTGCAAACCATGGGTCACTGCACTGGTGTTTACAGAAACTCAAGTTTCAAGATGATCACTGCTACAGAAAGCAAGCTTTCATCTTCCAGATTGTTCATTGTGAAAATTTGAAAAATAGTATGAAGAAATAAAGACCATGTCCATATATTCACTAAAAGATATCAATTAATATTCTCTCTCCCCATGCTTATTTTGTCACACATGAACAAGATATTATATATCCTTTATATCATTAATCTTTCTTTCACAGAAATAGTCTTTTACTTTCTAGGATGTTATTCTTCTGTTGTCAATATATGATGCCATCCTCTAAGCCAAAATTGTAGGTTTTTCTTAGTATTGTATAAATATGTTCAAATTTATTTAATTAGTTCTTTTGGGGACAGGATCTCATTCTGCGGCCCAGGCTGGAGTGCCACACTTGCAATGTGTGCTCATACCTGTAATTCCAGACAAGATTAAACGAGTTGTCTCATTTAATCCACACAATAACCAAATGAGGTAGATAATATTATTGTTCCCTTGGTAAGGATAAGGAAATTGGGATGCACTGCTCAACATCATATAGGTTGTAAGTACGATCACTGCTCACGAAGCCTAGAGTGAGCTATGATCCTGGGCTCCTCAGCTCAAGTGATCCTCCCGCCTCACCCTCCCAAGTGGCTGGGAGTACAAGTGTGCACTATCATGGTGAATTTTTTATTTTTTAAGCTCGTACAGAGACAGGGTCTGCCTATGTTGCCTAGGCTGGTCTCAAACTCCTGGTCTCAAGCAATCCTCCTGTTTCAGCTGAGACTTTTTGTAATTTTGCCAAGTCGCCCTTCGGGGAGGTTATAAAATACGAATTTCCATCAGCAGTTTATTAAACATGAGTTGGTTGTCTCATTTAATCTTCATAACAACCAAATGTGGTAGATAATATTGTTCCCATTGTAAGGATGAGGAAATTGGGATGCATTGCTCAAGAACGTATAGGTTGTAAGTGGTGGAGCTGACATTTTAACTGTGGCAGTTTGACTCTAGAGCCTATGCTCTTAACCTCTAGGTGCTATCTATCTATCTATCTATCTATCTATAAAATGTTAGAACTATATATGTACATATATATGTATATATGTGTATATATATACACATATATACGTATATGCGTATATATACACATATATATGTATACGTATATAGTTTTAATACTAGAAAAAACATGTTTTCATATACTGTGTGTGGGTCCTGGCCAGAAACAAAATGTGGAATATAATTGTGTCATAGCATAAAGTTCTTTATATATAATATACAGACTTTGAAGTTCTGATGTGGTCTGCCCCCTGGCCAAGTGGTATAAAAGGCATTGATCTGGTAGATTTCTTACTCTCACAGGTCTGAGTTGACCAACTAACCAACTACAGATGTGTCTTCAGGAGGGAACAGGGAGAAATTAGAGCATTAGATCCACTCACTTGCATCCAAATCCTATGTTTATTGACTGCCTGTTTAGAAATAATCTCAAATGCAAGTAACCTTGAGTTGGGCCTGAGTCATTATTCTAGACAGTATTTGAACCCAGACTTGGGAGTTTTTCATGCTTTTCAACAAAGGACCATAAAGCTCTGTAATTCAAAAGTGAGTGACTGAATGCAGTTAAATGACCAGAGATAATTCCACACACAGGGGGCATTTGAGATGCCCTCAAATGATGGGTAGAACTTCAGGTTAAAAAGAGATGGGGAGAACAGGGTGGGCACAGTGGCTCATGTCTGTAATCCCAGTAGTTTGGGAGGCAGAGTTGGGTGGATCTCTTGAGGCCAGGATGTAGAGATCAGCCTGGCCAATGCAGTGACACCCCATCTCTACTAAAAATAGGAAAAATTAGCTGGGCATGGTGGCACATACCTGTAATTACAGCTACTCAGGAAGCTGAGGCAGGAGAATAGCTTGAACCTGGGAAGCAGAGGTTGTGACAAGCCCAGATCACATCACAGCACTCCAGCCTGGGTGACAAAAGTGAGTCTCATCCTTAAAAAAAAAAAAAAAAAAAAAAAGGGGCTTGGCGCGGTGACTCACACCTGTAATCCCAGCACTTTGGGAGACTGAGGTAGGTGGATCACAAGGTCAGGAGATTGAGACCATCCTGGCTAACATGGTGAAACCTTCTCTTTACTAAAAATAGAAAAAATTAGCTGGGCGTGGTGGCACACAGCTGTAGTCCCAGCTACTCAGTAGGCAGGAGAATCGCTTGAACCTGGGAGGCAGAGGCTGCAGTGAGCGGAGACTGCGCTATTGTACCCCAGCTTGGGTGATAGAGCAAGACCCTGTCTAAAATGAGAGAGAGAGAGAGAGAGAGAGAGAGAGAGAGAGCGCGAGAGAGAGAATGAGAATGAGAAATATGTTTCAGCATTTCAGTACAACCCACAGTAGGAAACATTGTGCGGCTACAGGAAACTTGTTTGAGCTTAGTACTGGTGATAAGATATTCGGTTTGACCATAGATATTGGCATATATACAAGACATAATGTTTGGGAAAAATGAACAAATAATGCAGGTTAGGTCCAAATCATCAAGAACCTTGATTGCTGGGCTATGGAGTTTGAGTTTTATTTTGTAAGTTCTGGGAAACCACTGAAAGTTAAACCATTTGTCAAAGCAATGAAAGTCCTCTACGAATGAATCTCAAAATCTCTTTGTAAATTCACAGCACATAACTTCCTCATAAACAAACTTTTACATTCTCTTAGATCCAGACATATCATACTACCATTTGCTTATTCCTCAGACATGCTGTGCCATTTTTACCCCGACTGCCTTTCACTGTTTATTCAGTTCTGAACGTTAGCTTCCAATTCCTTTACCAAACCTTACTTATCCTAAAATCCCCAACATAAATGCTACTTCCATGACATTTTTACTCTAAATCAGAAACTCCTCTTTTCCTCTCCTACAAATGATTTCTTTCTGTTTTAGTTGTTCTTTGTGGAGATGGTATTGGGAGACTGACCCCAGAGAAATTCTAAAGTCCCTTCTTTTCTCTTGCCGTTTCCCACCAGAAGGGTTGGAAAAACTAAATACTCTTTTCTGCAGTCTTCCTTATAGCTAGGTGTGCACACATGGCACAGTTCTGACGTTTCTGCAAGGAACTTAATAGGAAATGTTTCCTTATAAAAAAGACAGGCAGTAGAGGGGAGCTCTTTGTCTCTTTCTCCTTTCTTCCTTAAACACTGACACGATGCTTACAGATGTGCAGCTATTTTGCAGCTACGAGGTAGAAAGTACAAAGCCAGAAGGCACATGCCAAGGATGGAGAAGTAAAGAAAAGGGACATTGTTGAACTACTGTGTCTACTCAGGATTGCTCTGCTCTTCTGTAGACTTCTTAATATGCCAGAAGTTAAAATCATGCATTGCATCAGCCTCTTAACTGAATTTGTTTGTTTTTGCTTCTGAATTCATTCCTAATAAATGTAACCTACTTGTCCATCTTTAAATAATGCATTATTATGAATTACAGTCATGTCATACAACAGATTGCTTGAACTTATTCCTCTTCACCAAGTATTGTACCTTCTAACCAATATCTTCTTCCCCCACCCAACCAGATACAATGTACTTGTTCATTTTTACCACTAGGTTTCACTTCTGGTACAAATCCTCAATAAATGCTACATTGATTAAATATGGTTTCATCTATCAACACAAACAATTCAAATAAAAGTGTGAGACAGAAACTAAACATGACCCCTAAATAAACACTACTTAAAGGTGTACTTTTAAAAAAGATACTCTGTGAAGCTTTTTGTTTAGATTTTAAAATTTCCCTTGTTGATATATTATCTAATTTTGGACAAAGCTGAACTCAGAATGTTACTGAGCCAGTTTCTGCTTTATTTAGATGAACTTTGAAATGGAAGGCATAATTAGTAATTTGTTTTCATAAGGTATCTCACAGGGAAAGAATAAACAATCACCAGCAGTCATGTAAATACAGCTGGACTTTTCTAGTGATGTCATCATGCTTCACTATTTATCACTCCTCATTTGGACTATTCACCTATATATACCACTAGGTAAGCATCAGATGGTTTGTGAAGCCTGAAAGATCTACCCTGAAGTTGTTTTCAGCTCTGTCCCAATAGAAACTTAATCTAAAATTAATAAGCAATTGGTGTGGTTGAATGGGATGACTCGACGTACATACAGTCCCTAGAATGTGCTTTGCAAAGTCAGGTATAAACTGTCAAGTGGTGGGCCAGGTGCGGTGGCTCATGCCTGTAATCCCAGCACTTTGGGAGGCCAAGGTGGGTGGATCATGAGGTCAAGAGATTGAGACCATCCTGAACAACATGGTGAAACCCCAACTCTACTGAAAAATACCAAAATTAGCTGGGTGTGGTGGTGTGTGCCTGTAGTCCCAGCTACTTGGGAGGCTGAGGCAGGAGAATTGCTTCAATGCAGGAGGCGGAGATTGCAGTGAGCCAAGATTGCGCCACTGCACTCCAGCCTGGG
The DNA here is from genome assembly GCF_009761245.1 of Sapajus apella. Lineage (NCBI taxonomy): Eukaryota > Metazoa > Chordata > Mammalia > Primates > Cebidae > Sapajus > Sapajus apella. The sequence goes on from NW_022436942.1 coordinate 30,043,922, forward strand.
TGAGAGAGAGACTCTATCTCAAAAAAAAAAAAAAAAAAGTCAAGTGGTAGAACTGATCAGCATATTTCCTAACATTAAGTAGTTACATTCAAAACATTTAGTCTTTAAGAATGTAGACATAATATCACTACTTTTACAGAGGTCTTTTCCCTCATTTTCTAGGTACATGCAAAAATTAGTGGCAAAAGGTCAGTGCATTAATCTCTTTGAGAGCAATCATTTAAGTTATCCGAATATCAGTTTTAAAAGATCATTTTCTTGAATACTGAATTAATGCGACAATGTTGCTCTTATGTATAATAAATATGAAAATCATACCAAAAACTTAAGTTGCCTGGAGGTGCTTACTGAGAAAACATTTCTCTGATAAATTGTTTGGAAGCAGTTTCTCAAATACAATGAGAAAGCCCTAGTGAGAAATGTACCTAGAGTTTTAAATGACAATGGCAATCTCAGTGCCATGCCTATTTCTTTTTCCTTAACAAAATAGCATGATTATATGTCAATCTTTCATAGGAAGACAAAAGCTCTCTGAACAAATTACCTTTAAGACCTCATATGTAAGAAAAGCAAACCTAATTGAAATGCGCTATGGCAATTCTATGACTGCACATCTTGTCAGCATTAACTAGGATTTGATTTAACTGATTATTCTAAAGAGAAATGCATATTAGTGAATGTTCAGTGAAGCATTTAACAAAGTCAGGGTGCCCTCAGTTATCTTTGTGATTTCTCAGAGACAGTGAGGACTGTCAGATGTAGATTCCCTACAATGAAACCTCACATCAATAAAAACACAAGATAAAAAAAGTATCTTCAGCATAAATATTAGATGTTTGCATTTGATGGACGCCACTGCAGTTTCTCAACCAATGCAAAATAGACAAGGAAAGGTACTGTTCTGAAATAATAATTTCATGAGACATTATCATGAACTGACAGGTGCCTATAAAATATGACATTCTCATCTACATTTTATGCTGATTTTATTTCCTAAGTTCAGTAAACATGCTCCCAAATGTGAAATTCTTCAAGCAGCTTTAAAAGCTAATGAAGACTGATATGATATTCACAGTCTGGCTTGTTAAATAGGTGAAAGTATGCATTTTTAAGAATGCTTTGGAGGTTTTCTAAGAAAAAACTGCCTGCAAAAGGTTCAAAAGCAAATGCTATAGCTCTTAAAATAAATGCTTCTAAGTGAACACCATTAGATAGAGGCAGGCCTCCATGCAAAACACAGTAGAAATCTTAGACCATCAACTCAGGCAACACTGGTCTCCAGGCCACTTTCATCGTATATTTGCAGATACTTGAAGCAAATGTAGGTTGTGCTGGATATTTATGATTATTAATGTTGCCAACATTTACTGTATCTTTTGCATATACTAGTTCACTGGATTGTTCCCACACCCTCATGCAGTATTATCTATTACCATGACCACATTACCAATGAGGAAGCAACAGATGAAGGGCAGAGAAGTCAGTGACTGGCCCAACATAAAATAGCTCTAAGTAGTGGACATAAGGCCAAACTCTACTGCTAGAACATTATTAATTGCATTTTCTCATAGACACTTTGCCTGATTCCAAAGCAGCCAAGAAAGCAAAATTTTAAGGATTTTCATGTTTTTATGATAGTACCTTTTTTTAGCTTTTCAGGCTCACTTTTCTTTAATCAAGAATTCCTTACAAGAGACATTGCTCAAGTGATACAGATTGTCAAAGTGATCTCTCAGTATTTCTGCTACGTAAGGACAATTAAAAAATCTGCTTTCCTATTAGTTGATCCTTATTGATCACTGTTTTTAGATTAGAAAAAAATTAGATAGCCACAAAATCTCAGAGGTGTTAGATTATAAGATGAGTCCACAGTTCTGTAAGATGCTGTTGTAAATGGCAATATAATTGCACCACAGACATTGGCAGCAGAGTGGGTGAAAGAGGCACTTCAGTTATGCATGAATCATTACCATGGGCAGCCATGTGACACCCAAAAGGGCAAGTTTCAGAGGTGCAGCAATGCAAATTGTTCCAGAACATGAGAGTTTTCATGAAACATTAACACTGATTTACTATCCCAGGTGGACTACTCAAGAAAATGCTTTAAAGGACAGAGAGGGAAAAATCCACAGGCCCACTCCATTTAATTCCTTAAGGAATGGGTTTATTTTCTGCCACGTGATCATCTCTTTTAGAAAGGATGGATATGATTTCCCTAACCCACATTTCCCATCTGAGAAACTGCAATAACAATTAACTATTAATGACAAGAAGAAAATAAGCTTTCTTTTCCCTTGGCAATCTGTCACACTGAAAGCAGTGGGTAGCTTGAGAAGCAGTGCGATGTGTTTATCTGTCAAAAGGATATTATCTTAGAGGTAAAAAAGCACACTCTTCAGAAAAATGCCCTCCTTATGGATAAAACTAGAGCAAAGTATCTTTTACTCTGGCAGATAAGTTTCTATTTTCATAAATCACAGACAGATTGAAAATTTCACAGAATAGAGTCGGCAACAGGAAAATTGTCCCCTTGGCTTTCTGTAGCCATAAAATCAGCCCCCCAGTTTAATTGCTTGCTAATTGAGCTATTCTACTTTCTGAAAATCAGTTTTGAAGTATCAAATTAGTTTTAAGTTTTCCAATCTGAGAGAAAGGCTTTTAGAACTCTCTTTGACATAATTTGCTGCACTGTGGATTGTCTCAAAATCATGATTGGAAAACACTTTCTCCAAACTCTCTCTTGCATAATATGTGACCCCTTAATTTTTTAATACATGCAGCAGGAACTAAGCTTTTCACCTTTTTGCCCAAGCACATAAATTCATCATCTTGTTCATGGATGTTGCCTAATGAGATACTATACCTTTTACCTAATTTTCTTCAAAATGTTGATATGCGATGTATAGTAAAATGTTAAGATTAAATGAAAACTCTACCATCTTAGCAAAGCCTTCTAAAAAATGATATTTTTTTTGTGTTGACCTATTACATGTCCTTGGAAACCTTCTAAAATGAAACATACCTCAAAATAATAAGAGCTATTTGTGACAAACCCACAGCCAGTATCATACTGAATGGCCAAAATCTGGAAGAATTTCCTTTGAAAATCGGCACAAGACAAGGATGCCCTCTCTCACCTCTCCTATTCAACATAGTATTGGAAGTTATGGCCAGGGCAAGCAGGCAAGAGAAAAAAATAAAGGGTATTCAATTAGGAAAAGAGGAAGTCAAAATGACTATTTGTGGATGACATAATTGTATATTTAGAAAACCCCATCATCTCAGCCCAAAATCTCCTTAAGCTGATAAGCAACTTCAGCAATGTCTCAGGAGACAAAATCAATGTGCAAAAATTACAAGCACTCCTATATGCCAGTATCAGACAAAACAGAGAGCCAAATCATGAGTGAACTTCCATTCACAATTGCTACAAAGAGAATTATATACCTAGGAAAACAACTTAGAAGGGATCTGAAAGACCTCTTCAAGGAACTACAAACTACTGCTCAAAGAAATAAGAGAGGACACAAACAGATGGAAAAACGTTCCATGCTCATGGTTAGGAAGGATCAGTATCATGAAAATGGCCATATGGCCCAAAGTCATTTATAGATTCAATACTATCCCCATCAAGCTACCATTGACTTTCTTCACAGAATTGGAAAAAACTACTTTAAATTTCATATGGAACCAAAAAAGAGCCTGCATAACCAAGACAATCCTAAGCAAAGAGAACAAAGCAGGAGGCATCACACTACCTGACTTCAATCTATACTACAAGGCTACAGTGATCAAAACAGCATGTTACTGGTACCCAAACAGAGATATAGACCAATGTGACAGAACAGAGGCCTCAGAGATAACATCACATATCTACAACTATCTGATCTTTGACAAACTTGAGAAAAACGAACAATGGAGAAAGGATTCCCTATTTAATAGTGTTGGGAAAACTGACTAGCTATATGCAGAAGGCTGAAACTGGATCCCTTCCTTACACCTTATAAAAAAATTAACACGAGATGGATGAAAGACTTAAACATAAGACCTAAACCCATAAAATCCCTAGAAGAAAACCTAGGCAATACCATTCAGGGCATAGGCATGGGCAAAGACTTCATGACTAAAACACCAAAAGCAATGGCAACAAAAGCCAAAATTAACAAATGGGATCTAATTCAACTAAAAAGCTTCTCCACAGCAAAAGAAACTATCATCAGAGTGAAGAGGCAACCTACAGAATGGGAGTAAACTTTTGCAATCTACCTCTCTGACAAAGGGCTAATATCCAGACTCTACAAAGAACTTAAACAAATTTACAAGAAAAAAAAACAACCACATCAAAAAGTAGGCAAAGGATATGAATGTCTTCTCAAAAGAAGACATTTATGCAGCCAACAAACATGAAAAAAAGCTCGTCATCACTGGTCAAAAGAGAAATGCAAATCGAAGCCACAATAAGATAGCATCTCACGCCAGTTAGAATGGCGATCATCAAAGTCAGGAGACAATAGGTGCTGAAGAGGATGTGGAGAAATAGGAACACTTCCACACTGTTGGTGGGAGTGCAAGTTGGTTCAACGACTGTGGAAGACAGTGTGGTGATTCCACATGGATCTAGAAATAGAAATACAATTTGGCCCAGCAATCCCATTACTATATACCAAAGGATTATACATCATTCTATTATTAAGACACATGCATACATACGTTTATTGCAGCACTGACTTGGAACCAACCCAAATGCCCATCAATGATAGACTGGATAAAGAAAATGTGGTATATACTCCAAGGAATAATATGCAGCCATAAAAAGGATGAGTTCACGTCATTTTCAGGGACATGGATGAAGTTGGAAACCATAATTCTTGGCAAACTAACACAGAAACAGAAAACCAAACACTGCATATGTTCACTCATAAGTGGGAGTTTACAATGAGAACACATGGACACAGGGAGGGGAACATCACACACTGGGGCCTATTGTGGGGGATAGGGGAAAAAGAGCATTAGGAGAAATACCTAATGTAGATGACGGCGTGATGGATGCAGCAAACCACCATGGCACATATATACCTATGTAACAAACCTGAATGATCTGCACATGTACCCCAGAACTTTAAGTATAATAATAAGAATTAAAATAAATTAAAAAAATTATCTGCATCTCAATGTGGATGTTTTACTTTTTTGACAAAATAGAACTGAAACCTGTTAGAAATTTCCCTTTGAAATTATATATTCATCTCCTTTGAACTCAAGAATTTTACAAATACACAAAACATATTGTGTTTCTTGAAATGTGAGGAGTTAGGAATTCCACCTGCAGGTGTCTAAGAGTAACAAGAACTGTGAAGTGATCCTTCTGCCTTAAATGAGTATAAAACTAGAATGTGCAAAGCAAAGGTTTTCAGACATTGGACAACAGGCTGCACAGTACAGCGATCCTCGAGAGGAGGAAATAAGTAGGATGAGTGTCACCAGCACCTCAGCTTACTGCCTGAAGAGATGCCAGAAAGCTCCCCAGGTTCAGAATTCAGGGAGGCCAAGGAGGCTAGAACTCTCAGGGCAAAATACCAGAGAGCAGAGTGCTGTATGGAAAGGAGAGAGCTACATAGAATGATAGCTTGCTCTACAGGGTTTTCTTGCAGTCTTCAGCCGAGTCCTGGTCAGCACAAGGATAGGAGGAAGCTTCCTGAGGCAGAGGGAGAAAGAAACCAGAAAAGAACACGGGGAACAGTCCTCAAAGCTCACACAGAAATGGGAATAATTTCCAACAGCCAGAGTGTCAAAACTGTGTCATATACAGGATACTGATGGAGTATTCAGAATGACTTAGGCAAAATTAGTCCTATCTCAGTGTCCACAAATTTTTTTCTGCAAAAGCTTGTCTAATTTTAGGCTTTATGGTCTAAGAGGCAAAAGCTAATTAATTTTGTAGGTGCTTACATAACGAGAGAAAATTTCTTTTCTCCCCCTTCCTCATTTGACTTAGGGTGGGTTGTCCCTGTATTGGGAATGCCTTCTCCGAGTTGTCATCTGCGGATGTTCTTGGGCTGAAAGTAACCAGCCTTAATGGGGAACACCTGCCCTTAAGATTGTGTGGGAAGGAAAGGGTGGTCACCTTGTGCAATTTTGTTCTCTGCCCAGTGACACCTATATCCTGGTGCCCCTTCCTCTCCTCTTCCTCCTGGCTGTCTTAACAGGGAAGGCAAGTTGCAAAAGGGAAGTTAGCTTGTGAAACTGCCCACTCCCAGATTGAGATTTCTACTGCTTGATGTTTGGCAGTTGCCAACAGGGAGGACCCAGCTTCTAGTGGGGATCCATGCTGGGTCTGAACAGCAGTGAGGCTGAACTATTGTTCAGCAGGGTGGCAGGCTCTTGGAGTACAGGGGGCTGGCCCGGCTTTGTCTTTGTCTCTGTTGTTCACAGTGCTTAGAGATGCCTTCAAGACATGAAAACAAACAGTAGGCTGAATATAGCTTCCAGGGTACAGTTTGACAACTCAGCTTTAGAGTAAACGGCTCTGGTTACACTTAGCGAAGTTTAATGTAAGTCTCAAAAGAATTAAAATGGTTTTAAGTAACTTAATTACTTGGAAACACAATTAAAAATTTTAATAAAGCACAAAATATTCAAAAGCATAAAAATATTTAGCATCCAACAAGGTACAATTCCCAATGTTTGGAATTCAATAAAAATTCCCAGATATACAAAGAATTAAGAAAATAAAACCAAGAACGCAGAGAAAATTAAAAAAATAGAAAACAGACCAGAAATGATACAGATGATAGAATCAGTAGATAAGGGCATTAAAACAGTGATTACAACTACACTCCACATGCTTAACAAAGTAGATGAAAGTAAGAACATTCTAAGGAAAGATTAAAAAAAAGGTAACAAAAAAAATCCCAAGTGTCACTTCTAGTGAAAAAAATGCAATGTCTAGAATAAAAAATGCAGGAGACAGGATTAACAGCATATTAGACACTGTAGAAGAAGGGATTGATGAGCTTGAAGACATAGCAATAGAAACCATCTGAAATGAAATTGAAAAAGAATATGAGCAAAGCCTCAGTTAGTTGTGAGACAACCATAAGTGGCCTAATAAATTGGGGTGAGAGTTCTTAAATGTATTTTAAGACATAATAGATGAAAAGTCTATAAATTTAATAAAAGTCTTATAACCACATATGCAGGAAGTTCAATGAAACTAATGTAGAAATGTAAAGAAAACCGTAATATAGCACCTGATGTACCATATGGTTTAAAAATGTTGGAAGTCAGACTGTCATAATTCAGTTTACCATTAACATAAGGAGTGTGAGGGGAGTACAAATGTATAAGACTACTTGGGGGGAGAGATTTATCATCATGAAAATGGAGATGTCAAAGAGAATATAAAACTTTTGGTAGCTTGTATGTGTTAAGCATTCAGATTGTTACTTCTGACGGAAATTATCTGTATCGAAGCTGGAAAATGATGTAAAGTCTCATTCATTCATTAATCCACTAACCCTCATTTAGCACACATTTGAGCTCTTATTTCTACAAAAGCACATTAGGACACATTAAAAATGAAGAGCACCAGCACTGGCCTCAGACAGCTGATAATCTAGTCAACTTCCCAGCGCTATGAACAAAACACTTTTACAAGTGTTTGGCAGACATATACATAGCTTTTAGCTGTTTTCCCATTTCCTTATGACATACTGTGCTGATCATGAAATTACAACTAATTTAGAGGAAATGCTCTTTCCCGAGCTATCTCTATCTTCTTAACGTGTGAAATCATCCTTTAGGAGGACTGAGTGAGTGGTATTGTTTACAGTAAAAATAGTTTTCCATTTAGTCACCTCTTTGACTCATTATTCTTTACCTTGAGCACAAATGTTTCCTGAAACGTCTTATCTAAAATTTCATGACAAGCAAAAAATGTAACGTCACACTGTTGTGCACAAATATTTACAAACAAATATGAAATAAATGAGTATGCCACAAGAAACAAGATCTTTACCTAAGAATATATGCAAATATAATAAATGAGCATTTCTCAAGGAAAAAAAAAATGACCTTTAATCAAGTCTATGTACTACAGTAGTAGTCACCACCATAAAACAATAACCTGGAATAGATAATAAGGCTTAAAGTAGTTCAGCCTTGAAGATAAGTCCTGGCCGAAGGAAAACATGGTTCAAGAACCCCAAGGATTGTTCAAGATAACTGACTGAAGTGGAAACAAATCATTCAAAATTTATTCATATTTATTTTTTTCGACTCTTTAAAATTTTATTTGTGGTAAGTTTTATAATGAACATTTAATACTAATACACTAGTATAAACTTTTATAAATAAATGAGCACACACATTAGAGATATAAAAAAAATTTAAACATATGGGGTGTGTGACCAAAAACTTCTGGAAACCACAGGTCTAGACAAGTTATTTCTAAGCATTATTAGAAACAGAACCTGTTTTTTATACAAAATCTTAAGTGAAATCCCAGTAACAAGAGATAAAGAGTATTTATTTTAAAATATTTAAAAATAGAAACCATTTGTTTTCCAACTTCCAAGTTATATGTTTGATTTTAACAAAATCAATCCAGAAATTGATGAAGATGATTTGATTTTAAGTGAATGATTATGGACAGTTGTAGTATTTTATCAGCCTCAGCTTCTAGATTTATTTCGATGTATTCTGCAATATTTATAGAACGATCACAGTCTATGAACAGGTCATCTCATACTGTTAATGTCTTATCCTGTCTCAGTGCTATACAGATCACCAACACTACTAGTACTGCTGAATAGATGGGTGAACAGATGAATGAATACTATTATGCTGTTATGCTTTTTAATCCAATACAGATAACTGGAGATAGTTTAAGGTCACTTTAAACTATTTTTTAAAAATAATACATATGTTAAAGTTTGACACATGGCAGCCCACAAACACGTTCACTTTTAAAAGTTATTTAAAGAGCTTAGAATATATAAAAAATTAAGTAAAAATCAAATATTTGCAGATTTTTCCCTTTTTGTTGCTATAAAAGATAGTATAGAGAAAGTTGGCAATGGATAAGGTCTGTATGTTAAGTAATAGTATCTATCAATGCTATTTTCCTGATTTTAATAATTGTTTTATGGTTATAAAAGAGAATGGTCTTGTTCTTAGGAATCATACACTGAACTATTTAGGGGTAAAGAGCCATAATATCTGCAACATATTCTCAAGTAGTTAAAATTTTTTCACCTATTTTTAATTCAACCTTCATAACTTTATGTTGAATGATCTGCACAGGAGCTATTAGGCTCCACTCTACTTTGGTACATAGTCATGCTCAAAGGCCGAGAAAAGATTGAGAGCGATTCCAAAGGAATTGCCGGTTCAAAATGATGATTTTGAAGAACACCAGGCTGTTTTTCAGACAGTTCCATATCCTCTAAGAAAGGAGATATGAATATTTCCAGAGCTATATTCGTCAATAAGAGATATATTTAATACAGACCCACAGGCACACCCACATATAACAATGTGTCACTCAGTTTATTTGATCGAAACCGTTTATAGCTTTCTTTGATAGCTTTCTGAAATTATCTTTTTAAAAATTAGTTTATATCTTTATTGCCCTTCTACCCCCTACTTGAAAGTAAATTTGTGAGACAGGACGTACACACACACACACACACACACACACACACACACGGAGAGAGATTTATGTGCCTGTATCTATCAATCCATCTATCACCTACCATCTATTTATTGAAAAAGAAAAAAGAAGAATAGGGAGAAGGATAGGTAGCTGATAACATCAATGTAAAGTATTAGCAATGTGAAATCTAAATGAATATAAGAATACTATAGGAATATGAGAGCATTATTCTCACTTTTCAGAGAGCTTGAAATTATTTAGAATCAAATAATTATTTGAAAATTATTTGAGATCATTGGAGAAGAAGGTTGAACTTGAGAATCTTGAAAGGAGATACATAAAATGAGGCTAATATGATTGAAAATTATGAAGTTTCTCTATGTCTTACAGTTATTTAAGTCATGGTTGGCTCATAGCTGTCATGTTGCTTTAGAAGCCTGTTTCATTCTACCTTATAGAATAGTTTACCAAGAGTCTGTATCAAATCACTTTAAAGGTAACAGATACTCAATCAATTTCAAGACATTTGTATTAAAGATATTTTCAGAAAAAATTAAATAATTTAAAAATTCACTTCATAGTTATCTATTCCAAAAACAAACAAAAACAATTCATGGCAAATCAAAGATCAATTTTAGTCTTTTTGTCTTTTCTCTACTTTTGAATGAAAGCGAAGAGCCTTATTCAAGTTTGCAATTTGATTAAATTCTACAAAAATGTACAGAAATGAAGAAGCATGAACCTTGTCTACAAGGAGGTTGCAGCCTTCCACAGAAGAGGAAGAGTAAAATAGGATAAAGAATAAAGAGGAAGCTAGGTACAGTAGCTCATGCCTGTAATCCCAGCACTTTGGAAGGCCAAAGGCTGGCAGATGACTTGAGGTTGGGAACTCGAGACAAGACGGTCAACATGATGAAACCCCATCTCTACTAAAAATACAAAAATTAGCCAGACCTGGTAGTGTATGCCCATGGTCCCAGCTACTCAGGAGGTTGAGATACGAGGTGGTACAGGTTGCAGTGAGCTGAGATTGCACCACTCCACTTCAGCCTGGGTGACAAAGTAAGACCCTGTCCACCCCGCCACGTTCCCCCAAAAAAATCAAAAATAAAATAAAATAAAGAGGATAAAGAGAAAAAAGTAGATATTGGCCCATAGAGGTATTGTCAAATTGTGCATTTATGGGCTTCATTATTTTTTGCAAAGTATTTATTGTCAGGGTCAGAAGTAGAGTCAAAATTACAAATCAATGAGCTGTAATTTGAGGGGTTGGTGGAAGACTCCATTTGCTCAAAATTTTCACTTCAATTTATTATACATTGCCTGAGACTAATACAGAATGCAAATGTCTCATAAGATGTAGACCAGTAAGTCATTATTCTCTCGTGAGACTCTCTTTATTCAGATGTTTTGGTCTTCATGATATCTAGAAGAGAATTTTAAAGAAAGGGCAATTTTCAGGAGGCGGAGGTTGCGGTGAGCCGAGATCGCGCCATTGCACTCCAGCCTGGGTAACAAGAGCGAAACTCCGTCTCAAAAAAAAAAAAAAAAAAAAAAAAGGGCAATTTGGGAAGATCAAGGATAGTTTGGGCATAGAATGGGAAGAATTACGTGAAACCCTGGAAGGAACAGGTTACAGAGACTCAGAAAGAGAGGATGGCCGAGAATACACATTGCCTCCTTTTGCATTGTTTTTGGTCAAACCTGTTTGTACGATGGCATTAGATTAAATTGTCCAACAATATAAAGGTGTACACTTTCTATAATGCAGACTAATGTAGAGATATTTTCTGTGTTCAAACTACAGCTATGAAGAGAAGTCCTTCAATTATGACAATCTAATTTTATGAAATGTGAGAAAAGATAAACCATTTTTTGAAAGCTTAAGCCAAAAAAAATTAAATAAGAAGGTATATTTATGGTGAAGAATATTAGATATAGATTGAAATAGTATGAGAGAAATGCAACATCTTTTATGAAAGCAAACTGGCTGTGCCCAGAAACATACGGAGGGGTGAGTATATTTATGCATGTATTAACAACAATGCTTGGTATTTACAATTTAAACCATAATGACTTGCTTAAAAATAATCACTGGACACCACTCTGTTCTATTGTCTTGGCAGAAAATGAAACTCAATAGGTTGGGAAAAGACTGACAGTGATTCCTAACAGAGACTCTCTTCTTGACAGAACTTTAGATAGGCTCCCCTGAGCTCTTTTTTCAATGAAGTCTCATCCTTGGGCCCTGCCTTTGGCTTGGCAAGAGGAGTTTCAGCAAGAATCCTGTTCAGCTGCTTTAGAGAGTATCCCCACTTGGTATCTTATCACCTTCAATTTCTGATCAAGTTCCTCATTCTTTGAGTCCTTAGCCTGCCTTCAGCAAGAGTCCTCTTGTAACAAGAATCACATCACTCTGCTTTTCCTATCTCACTCTGCTTTTCCTATCTCATCTGAGTAATTTCCTATTCACTGACCCCTCACACTCCTTGTTGGCTGTAAGTCCTCAATTCTCTTTGTTGTATTCAGTGTTAAGCACAATTTGTCTCATCTTTCACAACTGTCTTGACATCAATTGCAGTAGTTCTGAACAAAATTTTCCTTACTGTTTTAACAAGGGTCAAACTAAACTTTTCTTTAGCACTCCAAAGTAAATGTGAATGCAAAAAGATTGATAAAAAAATACTCGACTGGTTGTCCATACAGGAGTATGTCCTCCAAGAAAGGAGATATGCATCTTTCAGTAGATACATTTGTCAACACTACCCATGTAAATGCAAAACGTGTTGAAAGTGATCGCTCTTTTATTGCCTTGACCTCAGGCAGGAATAAGTTTGGTGTGCTTGAGAACTGGGGGAAAGGCTTGTGCAGCTGGAGCTTACTCTGCAAGGGAGAAATTAGGGGAGAAACCTGTGTAATTAATAAGTGAGGAAAGTATTTGTTGACATGTCTGATTTCTGTGGTTAATGTGTAGAATTCCAAATGCCAGTAGAAAGAGCAACCTTAACATTCCAGGAAGCTCTTACTTATTTAATAAGCATTTAATGAGCATTGCTACATATAAGGCATGGTGTTGGATACTGCAGAAAATGCAAAGGAAAGACTGTATTGAACGTATGACATTTTAACCTAATGTGGAGAACAGAGAACATAGAAAATGGTATAAAACATGAGCAGTCTGGAATTATCAAATGGAATCCATACAAGTAAGTGGTAACAACAGCAGACAGCAAGGATTTCCCTAGAAAATGGATTAGGCTCGCAAAACATACTACAAAGAGAGTTGTTTTTCTGCACTGTAGAAACAAATAATTTGTGCTGCCAGAGGAAGACAGTGGAAATTAATGCCAGAACTCAGGTTCCATTTTCTCTCAAATAAAAAATAATTATAATATTTGTGAAAACATGTGTCATGTCGTGTAGAGGCTGAGCCAATTATTCATAATTTCGTGTCTCTGGTTTCAGACACATGGTGGGGAAGCAGCAAGAGGTGCCAGGATTCTACATGCAATTAGACGGCAAGCCATGGAGCCTCTCCCTCCTAGCTCACATCGATATAAATAACTCCTCCCACCTTCCAGGCAGGATTTGAATGAACGCAGAGGAAGGAAATTAAACAACTCTATCCATCTATACCAAGGCAGGGTTGCCAATAAATGCATCCAAAAGAAAGCATTTTAAAATGCTCTTTTGGCCTTCAGAAAATCACCACCATGGAAAAAGACATCGACTTCATATGACCATAATTGATTGAAATGTCCTCTCATCTCTTAATTTATTGGTTGATTAGAGTATGTTAATTAAATTAAGGTCATAGGGCATAATCCTTTTTTAGAGCAATTTTTTGGGTGTACATTTATCATCCTTGGTGTACATTTATCATTCTTTTCTCTAAAGCACAGTTTAAAAAAAAAGTCAAGTGAAACTAAGCATTTTGGGGGCTTATCTCCTTTTCTCTTAAGTTTTTCTTTGTCTTTCCCTCAACAACACAAAGTATTCTCACTCTCTGTCTCACACACACACACACACACACACACACACACACACACACACACAGAGTAGTTGTTTTTCTTTCTGAAATAATGTGACTGGTTCTATAGGATTACTCAGTGGTTTATGAATATCTTTTAGTCAAACTAGAATAAGAGTGAAACAAAAGAGATTGATCAAAGAAAGGGTAGCAGGCTCCTGAAACATACTGACCCACAGCAGGGCAGAGCAGTGACAGAAACATACACTCTCTGGAAACCTGGACACTGCTGTCAAGTGACATGGAAGCATTCAGCCTAGCTGACCACCCTATCTCATAGCAAGTAGAGAAAGTGATTAGCAGAAGAACTGCCCTGAATTTAATTCTGAAAAGTGTCAGAATTACCAGCTACTTCCTCCATATTCCCAGAGTGCCCTACATTTATTTTATGTTAGTTTGTTTTTTTTTCCAAAAGCAACTTGCACTTATGATATCCGTTTCCTAACTCTCTTTGCTTAGCTTGGAGCTCCCTCTCCCTTCCCTACAGTTTCCGCAGTGTGGGGCAGCAAGAATGATGGCCTAGTTCTCTAGAAGATAACCAAGGACTGACCTTGCTTAGGGAGGTGGCAGCTGCCTCCCAGGGGCCAGATCCTTGCCTGGGAGAGGTAGGAGCACACGGAGGACTCAGAGGCAGGAAGGCAGGGCCAGCAGCAGCCAAGAGAGGCCTGGTGAGGGCAGAACTAGACAGAAAGTGGCTACTCCTGTGTCTTGTAAGTGGGATGTACTTGGCCTGTGGGCCCTAGTTCAACTGTCAAAGGGGCCACAGTGGGGTGGTGGGGCTCTGAGGAGTGGGCTAGTAGTGGCGGCAACAGGGCAGTGAGGGAGAGACAGGGCAAGGTATGAAACAGGGTTCTTCTCAGCCTGGGAGAAGAAACCCCTCCTTCCTCAATAACAGTTCACAGAACCTTCAGCTTTGATACACTACTCTGCACCAAAGGTTCCAACCTTAGCCAGACTTTATCTGAGAAGCAGCCACCGGGTTAGGTGCCCTTCTTCTGTGTCCTTATATTGCTTAGCCCTTAGGCAGCAGCTCAGCATGCTGTGTTGTAGTTGTATAATTATAAACCTTTTAAGAGAGGGGTTGAGGGGCCGGGCGCGGTGGCTCACGCCTGTAATCCCAGCACTTTGGGAGGCCGAGGCGGGTGGATCATGAGGTCAAGAGATCGAGACCATCCTGGTCAACATGGTGAAACCCCGTCTCTACTAAAAATACAAAAAATCAGCTGGGCATGGTGGCGCATGCCTGTAATCCCAGCTACTCAGGAGGCTGAGACAGGAGAATTGCCTGAACCCAGGAGGCGGAGGTTGCGGTGAGCCGAGATCGCGCCATTGCACTCCAGCCTGGGCAACAAGAGCGAAACTCCATCTCAAAAAAAAAGGAAAAAAAGAGAGGGGTTGTATTGTATTCATTCTTGTGTCCTTAAAGCCTCTCATGGTGCCTGCCATATGGTAACCACTTAACAAATACTTTTTTCTTCTCTTTTTTTTTTTTTTTTTTGGTAAATGCTTCTCAAGTAAAAACAAATATTTTTTTCAATCAAAGGAATACATAGTTTTGAGGACAATCCTTTAAATATTTTTTAAAATGTAAGAAATAATCATACTATAAACTTTTTCATCTCCATCAAGAAACCATGGTAGCTAAAGGCTACTGTGAAGTGTATTAAGTAAAATTGTATTTCATTGTCTCGAAAGAGCATTAACATACATGTGAAAATACTATCCCACCTACATTTCAGCATGGATTACAGACAATGTCTGGTTTCCAGATGGATCAGGATTCCCTTGGGTGACCCTGATTTTAGTAGTTGCCCGTCTAGGGAGAAGCCACAGTGTTGCTGGTGGTGCCAGCTGCTGTGTCTTGTTGCTTTCCTTATCCTTCCAGTGCTCGAGAGCAGGAACTTGGTTGCAAATATCTGGCTATGCCTTTCTGGGGTGGGGTTGGTGGGGGCAGAGTGGGACATCTGTGTAAGAGTCAGGATGAAAAAAATCACCATTCCATCTGGACTAAAAGGACCTGACTCTCACACACTGCTTTGACAGTGGGCTTGCTAGAATTAACAATTATGAACATCTTAAGTGCTTATTAAGATTTCATGGACTATTCTAAGTGCTTTAAATACTCCTTACAATAACCCTACTAGGTAGGCAGTATTATTGCTCCATGTGCAGTCAAGAAAGCTGAGTCGAAATGTGAAGTTACTTGTCAAAATTCACTTCAGAGTAAGTGATGGAGGCAAGATTCCAATCCAGACAGCCTGGCTCAAGAGTGCTCACTCACAATCACTATACTATCTTGCTGCATATGCAAACTGCATCTGAATCCAAACACATATCTCACGATCCCGCAGAGAGGAATGAACCTTCTACCACCCAAAATGTGGATTTAGCGCTGATGGAGAAAAGAGGCCTGGGGCTGCCTGAAAGCGTTTAGCGATGGTATCATCAGATCTTTTCTCAAATCCCTTCTCATCTATTAGACCTCCTCAAGGCCTGGGTTGGAATTACTCTCCTGCTCATTCCTCAGTGTTACCTCCCTAAAATCCTCGTTACAGACTCTGTCCCATGGTGCTCCCTTGTGGGCTCCCTGTTGTCACATTGGATGTTTACTTCTAAAGGGCAGAAAGTGTGTCTCTACATCTTACATCACCCTCAATATCTACCACTGTGCCTGCATGAAAAAAGTCTTCAATAAACTGGGGGAAGAATCAATGAATATAAATAACAATGTAAGGCAGAGTGGCTGCCACATTACAGCTGGTATGGTAGCAACCCTGCTATTTTTGGGATGAAAAACATACCACAACTCTCTTTTTATAAAATATTTTTAAGCCTTTGTAAGTCTTCATCCCATGATATACAAAAATTCATTATCAAATTTTCTTTTTCAGAAACTACATTTCTCTATCATGGGATTTTAAACATTTTTAATATGAGAGTTTCTGGAGTCCTGAGTGAGCCTCTATTAGAGAAAGAGTCGTTGAAAGAGGGAAGGAAAAAGGGAGAGAAGGAAGGAGGATAGGAAGGGTAGAAGAGCAAGAGAAATATCAGTGCTATCAAAATCCTAGACTGTTAACTGAGAAGAAAGCTGAAACTTTGGTAACACCTTTCCTCCAATTAACCCGGAAATGGAATAGTGCTAATAGGGTGTGAAGAGAAGCAGTAAGGTGCAAATGCAACAGAGCTAGTGGGAAAGGTGAGAAGAGGGTGGGAAGGGCTGGGCATTCACACCCATCTCATTGCAGCCCAGTGACAGGGATAGGACTCATGCTGAGCACAACTCGTGCTAATGAGCACTGCTGCCTTATCTGCTCCCAATTCCTTCTGGGAACTCCTTGAAATTGCTACTCAATAGCACTCAGGAAACACTTTCTATAGATCACAGAGCACTAAGCATCCAGCCCCATGACAGGATGCATACAGCTAGGCACAATTAGAGATGATTTTCCCCCAAACAGTTCTGATCTAAAATATACTGTCCTGGTCACCCTTAGAAGCACACATCAACTTGTCAATCCACGAGCTCTGATTTTGATTTAAAATATAGTCAACAGAAACTAATGATATGACTTCTCGGAGATAGGAGTGGTTGCAAAACAGCGTTCACTAGTCCTTTGCTCCAGATGATGTCAATCGTCTGCCAAAATTCTCCATTGACTCTCACTAGCTCCAGAAGAAAATCTAAAATCCTTGCCTCATCCTCAAGGCTCTACCTGATCTAATTCCTACCTCCTCTACACTTTAATCACCACCTCCCAGTGACAGTGGCCTTTCTGTCCTGTAACATGCCAAACCTGCACCTCGGGGGCTTTGGTCTTGCTCTTCCACCCTCCTAGAATGTTTTTCCACTTGAAGCCATTAACAGTGAGCTCTTCCTTATGGTGCAGGCTTGGATTCACATGTCAGCTCCTCGGGATGCCTTTCTTACAGCCAAACCCTTCCCCAAATACTTTCTTGGGCATGGCCCTCTAATATCACCTTCAAGGCATTTATCATTATCTATAATCACCTTAGTTGCAGGTTTAGTTGTTGATTTTCTGTTTTCCTTACCAGAATATAAGTCACAGGAGGGCAGGGTCCACGTCTCTCCAGCTTCTAGATAAGCGTCTAGCACAAAGCTGGTACTTAATAAATGAAGAGTAGGTATCTGTCTTAGTCATTTTGGACTGCTGTAACAAACTAGACTGGGTGACATAAAAACAACAAAAATGTATTCTCACAGTTCTGGAAGTCCTAGATCCAAGTGCTGGTACAGTCAGCGATTGGTAAAGGCCCACTTCCTGGTTCACAGTGTCTTCTTGCTGGTCTTCATATGGTTGAGGGGGTAAGAGAGCTCTCCAGAATTTCTTTCTTTCTTTATTATTATTTTTTTTAATAAGACAAGACTCTTACTATATCACCCAGGCTGGAGGACAGTGGCATGATCTCAGCTCACTACAACCTTCCCCTCCCAGGTTTAAGCAATTCTCCTGCCTCAACCTCCTGAGTAGCTGGGACTATAGGTGCCTGCTATCACACCTGCCTAACTTTTTTTTTTGAGATGGAGTCTTGCTCTATTGTCCTGGCTGGAGTGCAGTGACACGATCTCAGCTCACTGCAACCTCTGCCTCCCGGGTTCAAGTGATTCTCCTGTCTCATAGTAGCATGAGCTACTATGCCTGGCTCATTTTTTGTGTTTTTAGTAGAGATGGGATTTCACCATGTTGGCCCAGCTGGTCTTGAACTCTTGACTTCAAGTGATCTGTCTGCCTCACCTACCCAAAGTGCTGGGATTACCGGCATGAGCCATTGTGTCCGGCCCAGAATTTCTTTCATAAGGGTGCTAATCCCAGTCATGAAGGCTCTGCCTTCATGACTTGATCACCTACTGAACACCCCACATTGGGGATTAGGTTTCAACATATGATATTCAGAGGGACATAAATATTCAGTCTACAACAGTATCTAATAAATATTTGCTTGATAAATACAACTGTCTCATCTCCTTTGGTAATTAAAAACTGTATCAAGGACATAATATGCCTTAGAAATTTGTCTCTACATCCCTCTTCTTTCCCCTTGATCTGATCCTTTGTCCTTTGGGAACTTCTCACATGTCCTTTTGGTTCCTCAGCCCCTGAACTAATATTGTCTTACTGAAAAGACACATTCTTCAGTCCACATATAGTTTGTTACAGTAACTCCTATAATATTCAAAGATTACGTCTAAGTGCCCTCTCTTGGGAATGGGGTAAGTGGGAAAAGAAAATATCTTTAAGTGGAAAGATAGAATTACTTGCATTTTGGCTTCATTTTTTTCTCTGTGTATTTCCACAAGACTCATAAACCACAGGCTGCAGGAAGACAGACAGGCTACTTAGCTGGCCATAGTTATTCCCAGGCTTACCCTTGGGCACGTTAGGGCTATTTCTCAGTATGTAGTACTTTCTTATCCATGCTATATTAGCTAGAAGAATGTGGTTAGCTTTCTGCATGTATTCAAATTCTGATATCCTCTAAGTCTGCCAAAAAATGCAAAGCAGCATCTAAAACAACTTGCCTTGTTATAAATTTCACAAAATGAATTGCTTAATGTTGAGAGTGTCTTGTGACTAAATCCTTTATTTCTCACACTTGTGGGGAGGGGAACTGAAATGAAAGCCAGCTCTTCTAATTCCTGATATTTACTCACTTGAAATAAGCATTTACTGTATACCTTCTACATTCCAGGCAACAGGCAAGGTGCTGGGGCTACGAAGTCTAATGAAATATGCTTCTTTCATATCTTCAAGGATCTTGTAGTCTAAGCCTATTAATATAGTACACAGAGGCTGAGATGGAGACAGGCATAGGGAGCTGTGGACACATGAAACATCAGTTCCCCTCAGACAGGTAAGCTCCATGTGGGCAGTAACTTGTCTATTGCATATCTCAATGACTGCATTACCCAGTGACTGGCACCTAATAGGCACTCAATAAATACAAAATAAAGAAAAGGAAAGGAAAGGAAAGGAAATATAAATCAAATCATGCTGTCCTGAGATTTCTAGGGCTGGGAAAAATGCTCAGGCTATTGCAAAACACTGTGTGTGATGATAAAGCACTTGTGAATACAACTTAGGGATAAATACATTTATTTATGTACTCTTTACATCAGAATTCTGTGTTCATTAATGGTGGGATCTAAGTGTTTCTTCCTTAGACATTGCCTTTCAAAGACTATTATAGTTTTATTTGGCATAGAAAATGTATCCCTTGAAAAACCAAGGGAAGTTATCAAGTCTCTTCTCTCTGCATGGCACTTTTGGACTAAGAAGTGTTTTTCAAGTAAGGATATATCAGTTGAGAACCTTGACCTCCCACTCACGGGCCAACCTTCTAAAGAGTCCTGCCTTTTGCAGTCATGTGTGTCAATCAATGGTGTTGGCTGACGGTCTCATAGGTACAGGATAGTCAGGACTTTCTATGAGGTTACAAGAACTAGAAATGATTTTCTACATTAGTATCAAGCTTTATAAGGTGCTTCCTAAAAACAATTTTGGATACATTGAGTGGATACTTTGGTATTACTTTTCCTGTTTTACCAAATAAAATTGAGGCTCTGATTAATTGATTTGCTCAATATAATAAAGCTAAATAATGGGAGAGTTGGGTCTTAATCTGAGAGTTCGGCTGTAGGTCCAGCACTCATTCTCCTACTCTGCATTCCCTTCAAGGGAACAGCAAGACCTGATCCCCCAAGGACGTAAACAAAAAAGTATGCTCTTGGGGCAGTATTAGGTCCTGGGGCGGAAATACTGATATATTTGTTGATGTTTTCTGGCCATCAAAGCAACCAGATTTACCTGTTTGTGATGCGTGAGTTAAAGTAATATAGATTATGTTGCAGTAATAAATGATTTCAAACTCTCAGAAGCCTTAACAGTAAAAGGATTATTTCTCACTCATGCACTCCATGTCCACAGGGAGTTCTGCTCACTGCCCCAGTCTGAGGGAGGCTCCACCTTGACATGCTGCCATAATAGGCACTCAATAAATACTTGAAACAAATACATAAAAGGCAGGGCAAAGGGTATAATTAGCTGTGCCTTGGCTCTTAAAGCTTCTGCCTGGAAATGAGAAGTGTCAATGCACTACCATTTTGTGATGAAAGCAAGTCACATGGCAAAGTCTGTCATCAGTATTCTCCTAGGAAAGGGCAATTAATATGCATGCACAATAGTAGAATCTAGCACAGTTGCTCAAGCAGCTTTCATTATCTTTTAAGCCATGAAAGCGATGGACAATGCCATTGCCAAACCAATACCTCTGCATCTGAAAGATGGTCACCTGACAAGGCTGTCAACACTTTGTGCTTCTGCTGGAGGATACCTTTGTGCAGGGATATGCTCTCTTTGCTGGAGAAAAAGGAAGTCGCTGCTAATCAGGGCTCTGAGTTCTCTGTGAATGCACATGATCTGCCTGAAATAGTTGAATCAAAGTAGCTATGAAATATCTTACACTTTTTATAGCCCGCCACTAGTCTAAGGTCCATGAAGGCAAGGACTCTCTATATTATTTATCAATGAATATTCAGTGCCCAGCACAATGCCTGATATCTATAGTGTTGATAATAGCCAATATATGTCCAAGCTGCTTTTTAAAAACTTTATTGTATTAGCTCTTTAAATCCTCAGCACAACTCAACACAAGAAGGAGCTACTGTTATTGTTCCCATTTTACAGATGAGGAAACTGTAGGACAGAGAGCTTACATGACAGGCTGGAGTTCCTTAGAATATTAGTGACTAGGAATCTGAACAGAGTTTACACTTTTAGCACTATTATTTCCTTGACTGAACAACAAAAAAAACCCCTATATTATAAAGAAAAAATGTTGAATCTATTGAGCATTCGTTTTCATTTGTGAATTTGGTGGTAGGCGTCAGGTTAAAAGTACTTCATTGGTAATTTATCAGAAAGCACTACTTCATTATTTTGAACCCAGCAGTCTTACTACACTAGCAGTCATAATCATCAATCAATAGCCTAAGTAAAGTCTCAATTAAGCTTTTCAAATATCATTTTGGCATTCTCTATAAAAGAGGAGCCAGGCTGTTGAGAAAATTGAAAGGTGATTCACTGAGCTGGCAGGTGGAGAAGACATAATCAGAGAAAATTAGGGGTCCAACCCATCTAATCACCCGTGGAATGTGCTGGCTTCATTCTATGTGAAGTGTTCTGTTGTTACAAATGCTACAAAATAGAGCAGCCCACACAAGTGTTACCATTTTCATTTTGGCTGGTGTTCTGAAGAGCAAGCACATGAGGACAGATGGCAAGCTGTCATTTCAGGCCTGCCTTCTGGCTCACCTGCGTGTAGCCACATAAAGCTTTCTCATTTCCTAAGAAAGCCTTTCCTATCTCAAGTCATATTTATAGCCTCTGACTCATTCTCATTACTCCTCCTAGATATCTTAAAGTCTTTCTTAAGGTCAGAAAATCTGCCAACATAGAGCTTGCCACTTGAACTGAGTTCCTCTTGTAGCACTCTGATTATATCAAAACCTGGAGCCCTGATTTTTACTCAACAACAGGTCTAGTTTTAATGTTCACATTCTGAAATAAAATCTCTCCCTGTTTCAGTGTTCTCTTTCAGGATCCATATAGATATAACTTGATCCTAGCAAATTTGTTATTCTCAGTGTCTAGAATATGTAAGAATAACAGAGAAGAATTTCCTGATCACTAAAGCAGCACTATTCATTTATGTCATAGTGTTCCAGTCGTTCCATGTGCTGGAAGCTCTGTGATTAACTGGCAAATGATTCTGTGAGATTTTGCGTTTCTATAGATCAGGGGTTGTAAATTTAAAAACGAATGGTGGCCAGAGAAGTATGTAGGTAGAGTAGGACTTGGGCTGCTGCCCCAAAGCTCCGCCCAATTTTTGCTGTCTGGGGAAGTTGGCTGTATGCTGCTAAATCAGTTTTTTTTCAAGAGAAGGTCAAGATACAGATTTTAAAAAATGTGCAATCTTCTGATTTTTAAATGTTATCTTAATTTTAACATATTATGGAGAAAGGGCATTCCAGGCAAAAGAAACTTGAGAGAACATGATACATTTGGAGAAATTCAAGTCATTTGATGTGATAGCTTGGAGACTGCTTAGTGGTGAACAGCAGGAAATGGGACTGGACATTCACTTGGATTTTGCTTGTAGGTGACATGGTTAGATGTACGTTTATTTTAGAATGGTAAGAGGAGGTCTGAGAGGAGAAAACTGGGGTGGGGATAGGAATCAGGAGGATATCAGAGCAGTCCCAGGGATTGTGTTGGTAACAGAACATAGGCAGCGTGTTAGTTCATTTTGTGTGGCTATAAAGGAATACCTGAGACTAGGTAATTTATAAAGAAAAGAGATTTATCTGGCTCATGTTCTGCAGGCTGTCAAGCACCCAGCATTGGATGGGCTTCTGGTGAGGCCTCAGAAACCTTCTACTCATGGTGGGAGGTGAAGGGGGAGCAGGCATGCTACATGGTGAGAGTGGGGGCAAGTGAGTGTGGAGGAGGTGCCAGGCTCCTTTAAACAACTGCTCCTTTTTGAACTATCAGAGCAAGAACTCATTATTGTGGGCAGAGCACCATGCCCTTCATGAAGAATCTGCCCCCATGGCACAAACACCTCACACCAGACCTCACCTCCAACATTGGGGATCACATTTCAACATGAGATTTGGAGGGGGCAAATATCCTAACCATATCAGGCAGCGACTTTGAGGGGAGATGGACTTAAGAGATAAGTAGGAGGAAAAGAAGTGATGGATTCAATATGGTAGTGAGGGATAAGGAAGCATAGAGGCTGTCACTCAGATTTCTACGTTGGAAAGGTGGGTCTTGACTCTTGTCATTTGTTGAGACTGTAACAAGAGGGGCAGGAACAGGGAGGCTGGAGTGGTGGGTGGGGGTAAAAATGGAGGTGATGAATTCAGTGTTTGATTAGTTTTGTGCTTGTTAGAAAGCCAGGTGGGCTGGAGAGAAGTTCCTGGAAGACATCAGTGTAAAGGTGGAGCTTGAACTCATGGGAGCAAATGAGAAACCACCTGGGAATGGAAGCTAGAGCGTAACAATTTAAGATGGAGAACAGAGGAGGATGACTTGTGAGATTAATGAAGACATGGTAGTCTGACTCCCATCATTGTTCTTCCTCACAGACTTAAATCCCACCACAAACCTCAACTGGTGGATAAAAACCATGCTTCCCCCTGCCTGCAGACTGCAATGGTTTGGATCTAAGCTGACAAGTGGCAAGCTCACCTTGCATGTGGGAACCTGATGAAAGACTCCGGGTGGATCTAAATGTGACATCTGTAATAGTCCCTGAAAAGGCCCCAGATGACATATATTGAATACATAAAGAACTGCAAGTTTTCCTGGGGCTGCTCATTCCCTCCCATGCAATTCTTCTTCAAAAAGCAACCCCAGCCAGGCATTTTATCACACTTTTAAAAAGGCATACAATGATCTTGGCTCTGACTCCATCAGTGGGCTTTCTAGATATTCAGGCAGTTATCGATTTCTGAATCTGCCCTGGCACATATGTAGGGAACAGGAACCTTGGATTTTGCTATAGATAACTGCCTCATGGACTTGGGTTACAGTTAACTGAAAATATCACTTAGCACTGGGGAACCAGAGACACCTTTGTGTTATTATGGGACACACAGTACCTTAATGGCTTTTAGAATATGGCAACCATACAGCATCTTTGAAACTTACTTCTAGAGATAAATCTATTTACATTTTGCTTATGTAATCTTTAAGAAATGTTTTATTCATTTTATGTTTTTATTTTTTTACAGGCCTGTGGGCTTTTGCTCCATATTTATGGCAACAAGCTTGCATATCTGTATACCACAGCCACATGGATGACAATGTTCTCAGCTGCCAGCTACTGCATATCCCCACATTTTTTGGACCACCTAAATGAAAGTTTCCATATTTGACATCTCCCTTGTTCAATCTCGTCAGGCTGATCAAATAACATGGTTAACGCAAAATGCAAAATTGGTTCACTTCCTCAAATTAGTTTGGTGTTGGCACCCAGTAGAGACATTGCTTTCGTTATTCAAACCACTAGACTTCAAGTGGTGAGAACGTTATTAACTGCTGTTTTGTTCCATGGTTAGAATCATGCCTAGGACATAGCAGGTACTCAATAATATGTAATCACTGAATAATAGAAGGAAATTATTTCCAGGAAATCCTTAAGAGTAATTCTCTTGAAAAGAACATTTTTAAGAAGAAAAATCATATTGTTATTCAAGGAGGCAGGATTTACCATTCTACAGATAAGGCATCCAGATCATTTGCCTTCCTGGCTGGAGAATATTTTTCTAGCATCTCTTATTGGAAGTAGTTGATGCTCAAAGTTACATTAGAGCCAAACAATATGTCTACAATTAGTTGTGATGAAAAGAGCACTGACTTACAGTCAACGACTTGGGTTTGATACTCACCCCTTCTTATACCACTGTGTGCTCTTAAGAAAGACATTTAACCTCTCCCAAGTGGACTTTCTCTTCTGTAAAAGGGGAAAATAGCTCCCTTAAAGCTTGTGACATAAATGAGTATAAGTGCTTCTTTTCAACTTTTCAGACTCAGAAACAAAGCAAGAGGAAAAGAGTTAAAAACAATTAAGAAGACATTCTATGTTTCTGCCTACCTTTCCAGATTGTTTTTATGATTAAAAGAGACTCTACATATAAATGTTCTTTGTATAGTTACAATTGCTATTTGAAAGGTCAGGCAATTGCTTACTTATAACTAGTGTTTAGTAATTTGTAATTAGTGCTAAGGGATCACTATACATTCACTTATAATATTGTTATTTATAGTAGATTCTGATTAGGATTTGAACAGGGTTTCAGTAATTTCAGATATACTTTCTATAAACTCTATGTTCCATTTAATAACTGATGGTGACTGAGCAGAGAGACACAGCCTGAATACCTATTAAGAACATGGAAAGTGGCAGGTGAGTATTCAATATTATCAGGAGACGTTGTTACATTGCCAGCCAAACTACTCATTTATTCCCATAAACACTGACTAAAAACTGACTACAATGTATTGAGCATGTGGTAAAGAAAACTAGTAGAGTACACATGTTTCTCTACTTTAATAGAGTCTCTTTAGGTACCGAAGACAAATATTCATTTCTATTTCCAAGCTTTCATGGTAGAAAAGTAAAATCTTAACTTTTGATTTTTTTTTTCAAATTTTTTTCTAGATGTGTCATAATGAATACTGATTTTAATAAAATAAACATTTTATTACAAACATAAGTAAATTAATTGTTGGGGAAAGTAGGCCCAGATATTTTCATTTTTGTTTTACTCTTCCCAGTACACTTATTTCACTGAAACAGCAGCCCAATTAACTCCTACTTAGCTAACATTTTGCGGAGGGGGCCATTCTGGCTCATAAAGTCATACTTTATAGACAAGATCTCCCCAATACCTGTCCCCTTTTCCACTTTTCACTATGGCTCCTACAGATTTGGCCAGTATTTTCCCTCTCCTATTGGGATGCCCATTGCACTGGCTGTCCTGTCTGTATCCTGTCTTCCACATTGCTGCAGAAGGACCCTGCTGATACTTGAACCTGGTGATGTCATTCACTTGCTCAGATAACCTCAGTGGTTTCTCATCACCTACTGGATAGAATCCAGGCACCCTAGAATGGCACGTATGAGTTGGTACCTGTCTACCAGAGCAATCTCATCTCTTCCTGTCTGCTCATAAACTGGGAATAATTCTATTGACAGTATCTCAAGATACATGTTTTTTTCTCTGTGGCTTTTAGTCAGTGAAATGAAGGATGCTGAGCTGTATAATCTGTAAGTGCTTGTCTATTTCTTATTTTTCATGCTGCTGAGACCATTTGGCTGCCTTTATAAGTACTAATCATCTAGTTTGACAAAAAATTCCTCAATTCGGTGGATCTGAGAAAACAGTAATAAACAGTTTATTCTACTAGATATACTCACAACATACTACTGACACGAGATACGTGGGGGTTTTCCTCCATATATCAAGCAAGAAATCAATTCTAGAGCAGCTCACGGAACTCAGAGAAACATGTTTACTGATTTATTCTAAAAAGTATTACAAAAGAAACAGATGAAAAGATGTATTGGGTGAGGCATATGGAAAGCAGTGCTGAGGTCTCATGCCCTCTTTGGGTATGCCATCCTCTGGAAACCTCCACATGTTCAGCTATCTGGAAGGTTATTTTTTTGGGGGGGGGGGGCGGTTTATGGAGGCTTCATTACATAGGCATGACAATTAAGTCATTGCCCACTGGTAATCAGTGTAACCTTCCGACCCCTCCCTTTACTTGAGGTTGAAGGTTGAGGCTGAAAGTCCCAACCCTCTAATCCTGCCTTGGCCTTTTGGATGACCAGCCCAAATCCTGAGCTACCTAGAGGTTGCCAGCCTTCAGTCAACTCATTAGCATACAAAAGACACTTATCACTCTGAAGATTCTAAGGATCTTATGAGTTGTAGTCAGGAAAGGAGGATAAAGACCACATATGTATTACACACTATTACAGTGGAAAACTATGATTTTCCCACCGTAAGTTCAATTTATGCATTTCTTTTGCTGACTGTTACAGAAAAGGCTATCGAACTGAAATGTAGTTTCTTTACTTTGATCCTGAAGACTGGATCTCATTTTCTCTGTATTCCTTTACAAAACAAAAATTTCCAAATGCCCACAAAGCATCTTAAGGATATTGACAATAAGTAATCCACTGAGGGTTGTATCCTCAAGAGTCACCCACATCACTACATTAGGATTGATGTGCTTTCATGAATGAGGTTGCATATTTACAGCCTGACATAGATTTGGTCTCAAAGCAATTTAATTTAAGTAGGGCTACTAACCATCTAGCATTAGCTTTATCTACTCTAAATGTCAATAACACTAAAACATAAGACCTGCTGATGTCATTCTTTCCTAAAGCATCTTGACAAAGGAGCATAAAGATGATTTGCATCATAAGTCACTGAGACTATTTGGGAGTGGAAGAGAAGAATCTGGGTTTTTTGGAATTTCAGGTTATTTGGTTGGCTGGGAAAGGGACCACTTAAATTCAGAATATGGCAAAGGCATATAACCAGAAACAGAAATAAATAAAAATGATATCACAGGAACATAGTGAAGAAAAAGATTATAAACTGGTAGCAAAGGTTAGTGGAGCTACCATGGGCATTTACACAGAATGTAGTATAGGGACAATAAATGTGCACCTAGAAATGAATCAAAGTCAGGAAAATTATAGCAGAAACCAGATGAGGATACACCTACAAATGCCTGGCACCAATCTTGTTGACTAATGGGGATTGTTCTAGCCCTGTGTACAGAGATTGCTAATTGATTCTTCCAATGCTTTCTCCAGTTTTTGTTAATAGAATCTTCCAAGTGTCCACTGAACATATGGACACAAATCTGTAGATTACACTTCCCTGACTCCCTTGCAGCTTGGTATGGCTACGTAACTAAATTCTGGCTAATGGGGTGTTTACTGAGATCATGCATACACTTTCCTGTATACATCAAATAGAAGCTGTCTGCTGTCTACTTCTTTTCTTTATCTAGAAAATGTGGATGTTGTGATGCTGAGCCATGGGAACATGGGTTATCCCCTAAAACAAGGTAGATCAGCAAGAAAGACAACACAGGGCTCTGGATAAACTCATAGATCAGAACTGTACTACCCACCTGGTCTGCCTGCCAGGACAACTTTTTGTAAGAAAAAGAAGTAAAGACACTGAACTAATATCACAACTCGTCATTTTTTTCCTCTTTATTCAGGGGTGTGTGTGTGTTTTAAAGGTGTCCAATGCATCACTATTTGAACAGCAATACTACAAGTCAAATGACTTATATTACTTAAAATTAAGAGAAAAAAATCTTAGAAACATGCAACTGCAACATTTTCTTCTGTAGTTGCAGCATTTGCTTCATTTGTGAAGTTATACAGACTATTTAAACACTGTTATTATATCCAGTGTAATTGTGTCAGTATTGGTTTAGGTAATTAAAGTTTTGAGGATAAAACACTCCATGAGACATTATCCACATATGGTCTGTAACTACCCTTTCTTTTAATGGTATAGGAATACCCATAGACAGCAAATAAAAGAAATTAGTGGATTACCAACTTTGTGACAAATCCAACAGAACCTGGCTATTGTGTGCTTCTGGGCACCCCCTTTTTGGTAACTGGCTGATTGTGCTCACATGTAGGCCAGGTACAGAGCTTCACTTCTGTCCTCCTGTGGAGCCTGGAAACTGGTTGCTACTCTGAGCTTAAAATTCCTTTCTTAGAATCAGGTAAAACTACTAGTTGTTCAAAACCAAACTGCTGAGGCTGTCCTGGAACATTAATACCCTCTTCTGGACTTGACTACTTCCCTATAAATGTCACCATGATTTTGGATTTCAAAACACGAATTAAATAACTGTTGGTCACTGGATTCTGACTCTGTGATTATTCCTGAATGCCACTGTATTAATTTTCTATCACTGACATAACAAATTACCTCAACTTTTATCGGCTTAATTGATACAGATATAACTTATAGCTCTGTAGATTGGAAATCTGACACAGGTCTTACTAGCCTAAAATTAAGGTATCACTGGTTTCTTTCCAGAGGTTCTAGGGAGAAATCTTTTTTTTTTTTTTTTTTTTTTTTGCTCATTTCAGCTTCTGCAGGTTGCTGTGTTCCTTGTCTTGTGGCCCCCTTCTTCCATCTCCAAAGACAGCATTGCTGCTATGTCCTGCTCACACTGCATTATTCTGACTTACTCTCCTGCCTTTCTCTCCCACTTCTAAGGTCCCTTGTGATTGCTTTGGGTTCAGAAATCCAGGATAAGCTTCCATGTCAAGGTCAGCTGATTAGCAACCACAATTCCATCTGCAGCCCTTTGCCATGTAAAGTAACACATTTGCAGTTCCCAGGAACCAGGACGTGGACATCTTTATGGGGCCATTATTTAGCCTATCACAGCCTCTTTTGAGCTAAGTAGCTTAATTTTGGGGTTTCTGATTCTATAATAGCTAGATCGCTTTTTTAACTTGACCTTTCCCAGCAAAGGGCAGAGGTTTAAGTGAGTGAACAACTGGGATAAAAGCATATGAGAGGATTAAAAATGAATCGTCTTAGGAAAGCCACAGAATACATTTGCTGCGAATTTCTCACTATGTCAGGAGGTCTGGGACCCTATGGGGAGAGGTAGGAGTTGTCTTTGTGTCTCCAATTGAGCACATTAATACTTCTCACTGAATAGCAAAGAGGTAAGAAAGGGCATTCCAGAATAGTCTCTTCCACCAAAATCATCACAACAGGGGCCAGGTTCACTAGAGATACTATGCACCATCAATGTAGTCAGACCATCTGCCTGTCTTGAGTTTTTATGGCATTCCTTTCTTAAACTGGACCTACCTCAGAGATAAAACAGCACTGCAACCAAGTTCTTTTGCACTGTCAGCAACTAAGCCCTGAGTTGGTCCAGGAGAATTTCCTGCAGTAAGCCTTTTCCCTGCCCTAGAAAAGCTATATGGTCAGAAATTCCATTCCAGCTCATATTGACATTAGAGGCATTAGAATCAGACTCCACTCTACACCCCACCCCACCCCCCCAAAAAAAATTTCAATGCATAAATAGCAACAGCCAGCTTTATCCTGAATCACCTGTGAATCAGCAGGAAAGTAAAAGGCAGCTTCTCAATATGCTAGATGAAAAGAAGATTTGACTTTAAATTTATCAATGCAGTGTGAGCACTTCAATTTCCCAAAGAGGTATTGCATAGTTTTCCACATTTGTTTTCATTTGCATCACAGACTGGAAGTCCTGTACTTCTTAGCTTGTTCTCTCAACTCTGTTTTCCAGAAATGATTACTATTTCTACAACTTAAGTCTCACAACCTGACTCCCTGACTCTGAGTATCGGAGTCCATAGTAAATACCTGAAAACTGGTGTGATTGTACACAATCTGATGTTTAATGTTGTCAAGAAAGAAAATTTTAATAGGAATTGAAAACCTATTGAAAATAACTTACAGAATAAAAGTGAACATTAAGTCTGACTTTATACAGGATATTTTTAAAAATATTCAACATGTCCCAAATATTTTACTTAAGCTGAATAAAAGTAAAGACATCATTTTCCTAAATCTAATAGAGATTTCTAATACAAAATGCAATAGGCTTTACTTTTTCATTTAATTTCTCATGGCAACAGTTTTCACTATAAATTCAAAACCCAATAATCATTTTCATAATGAGAGTATATGAATGGGCACATGGCACTTATAAAGCAATTTACTAATACCTTGTGGATAAGCATTCCTCTTGTTATCCCTATGGTAGTCTATTAGCATTGTCAATTTCCTTTAGGTAATATCAGCACTCAGGCCCCGTATCTTCAAATTTAATTTTACCAAATGTTTTTTTCAAATAACAGTGTTAATATATTCCCTGAAGTAATTTACAGCCCTATTTCCTCTTAAAAAGCCCTATAGAGCAATTCCTACAAAAAACAAAAATGTATTTATGACCAACTGCTATGACTTTTTATGCATGACTTGTGAATTTTGTTTTTTAGATTACTATATTTTACCTTTTCCCTATAATTCTCTGTAAGCAATACAACGGATTATAATGAATATAATCAGATGTGTGGAATTATTGAATTGCTCAAATACTGTTCTTTTGTAACTGTCTGTTTAATGAGAACCCAAGTACCTGCTCTATGCTTAATCTTGGGTTGTTCCCAGCATAAAGATCAGGTGTTAGATACTCACTAGATTTATTTATGACATGCATTTTGGTTTCCTGTGACTGCTGCAAGAAGTTACCACAAATTAGGTGGCTTAAAACAAAAGAAATTTATTCTCACACAGTTTTGGAGGCCAGAGTCTGAAATCAAAATTTTGGCAGGGCTGCACTCCCTCCCAGAACACATGGAGAATCTGTTCTTTGCCTCTTCCAACTTCTGGTGCTGTTGGCATTGCTTGACTTGTGGCCATATCACTCTTATCTTTGCCTCTGTGGTCACATTGCCTCCTTTCCTATGTCTTGTCTTCTGTCGGTTTCAAACCTAACTCTGCCTTTCCCTTAAAAACACACTTGTCATTGGATTGAGAGCTTACCAGGATTGTTCAGTGAGACCTCTGCATGGCAAGAGTCTTAATCACATCTGCAAAGACTCTTTTTTCCGAAATAAGATAATAGTCACAGATTCCAGAGATTTGGCATAGATATCTTTTGGGGTACCATTTATTGGCCTACCACAGCAAGACATTTAAAACCATTTTGCTTGAAATCCTCTAGCTCTTCTGCCTTATAATTCCTTTGTTCTTTCAACGTATTTAATTTGAAGAGCTAGAAATAATTCTAGAACATTTTGTGAAGCTATGCCCTGCATAGATATCTGAAGAAGCTTATTCAAACAAGTTTGGAAAAGTATAAAGTATTTGACTCTAGGAGTTGAAATAAATCACCCACAAAATAAAAAGTCAAAGACATACTTGTACAAAAATGTGACAAGTGACAATTGTTAGTCTTTATATAATTGACTTTGTCACATTGAGAACAGAGGCTGGCAAAGAGCAGCCACTGAAAAAAGGATGTGTTGATTGGTTAAAATAATGAATAGAAGGAATAAACTAGACTTTGACTTCTGCAGTCTCACCATTGTTAGCCTTTATGCTCTCTGGTTATGGTTCCTCTTACCCCAAAATGTAGATTGCAAATGAAACAGGCCACAAGTCTTTAGAAACCGAAAACATTTAAAAATACTTAACTTCCTTGGGAAATGTAAATGGCTAATATTTATTGAACACTCATTTTGTGCTAAGACTCTCTGGACCTGAACTTAAATGTCTAAACATCATAACGTTTTATAACCATAGACGCTAACCTATCTTCATAGTTAAGTGCACTTTAATGAACTCTCCAATTGCTCTGTAAGATACATGGAGTGAAGTTCAGTCTGCTGAGTCCTGATGACAAGTGGATTAACTTCTAGTAAGACTGTATGATTCTGCAACAACTTGTTGTCTGTTTACTAGAAGTCAGATGTTTCTAAACCTGTTTATGCTAACTATCTTTATTATTGTAATTGATGTAATTTAAGAACTGTTGTGTAGGATGACTAATATGAGCACCCAAAGCAGATTGTTGTTATTTCTGTGAAAATTAAGTGGAAAGCTTTGAAAGATTTAAGACATAAATGTTGCTGAAAAAAGCTTTTTTTTTTTTTTTTTTGAGATTGAGTTTCACTCTTGTTGCCCAGGCTGGAGTGCAGTGGTACGATCTTGGCTTACCACAACCTCTGCCTCCTAGGTTCAAGTGATTCTCCTGCCTCAGCCTCCTGAGTAGCTGAGATTCAGATGCCTGCCATCATGCTCAGCTAATTTTTGTATTTTTTATAGAGACAGGGTTTCACCATGTTGGCCAGGCTGGTCTTGAACTCCTGACCTCAGGTGATCCACCCATCTTGGCCTCCCCAAAGTGGTGGGATTACAGGTGTGAGTCACCAGGCCTGGCTTGAAAAAAATCTTGAATTAGATTTAGGTAAGACAATTGTAACAGACAAGGACATG
This sequence comes from Sapajus apella, assembly GCF_009761245.1. Taxonomy (NCBI): domain Eukaryota; kingdom Metazoa; phylum Chordata; class Mammalia; order Primates; family Cebidae; genus Sapajus; species Sapajus apella. The sequence goes on from NW_022436942.1 coordinate 30,077,243, forward strand.
CTATAAAATTATTGAAGGATTCTGTACTCATTTTATCTTTGTGTTCTTACTCTATTTTAAAGAAACAAAAAATGAAAATTAGAGATGAGAAATTTTGAGCATGGTTTATACAAGAAAGATAACATGACACTAACTAGGTCATTCATATGCAAAAGATGGGTCAAGGGTTATGTGTTTGAAGCTAAATAAGACTAAAAGGTGTGTAATTTTTACTATTCCTTACTGTGACTGAATTCAAGTAGTCAACCTATGATCAGTTTTGATCACATTACATAAGAAGGTTTATAATATTATATATATTTAACATGTGATGTTACCGTCATATGGAATCTAGTAATGTTGAACTCATACAAGCAGAGTAGAACAGTGGTTACTCCAGGGACTGGGAGTTAGGGAAAAGGGGAAGATGTTGGTCAAAGGGAACAATCTTGCAGTTATGAGATGAGTAAGTTCTGGAGACCTAACATACAGTGTGATGTCTATGGTTAACATATACTGTGTTTGGACTTGACTTGTATGACAGCTTTAGTTCGAATTTAAGGTTCATCACTAAAAACATTCCTATAGACTTCAGTTGGGTACGATGGAAAGAGTGCCCAATTTACATAAAGTTAAAAAGTAAATACAATTTATCTCTATATGCTATAGGCCTAGTACTGCACTAGGTATGATGTGAAAATACCAATATAGTGTAAGTCATGTTTCATGCTCTCAAGAAATCAGAATTTGGTTGAGGGTAAGACCAAAACAACAATATCAAAAAGAATAATTATCAATACATGGATGTAAAAGTCTCAGGTATATTTTATAAGTATATAAAAAGGAAGTATAAGGAAGGATTTACGTGGGTTGTTAGACGAAGTTTCAGAAAGGAGACTGGCTTTGAACTGGACATGGAAAAAGGAAGATTTGCAAAGTTAGGGAAGACAGAGCTAACTCTAAAGACAGTGAATGCAGATCATGTGTGTTTTAGATGTTCACTTCCTTCTAGGAGCCTTCAGTGGTGGGTTACTGTTGATGGAATACAAAAGCTGAAGAGAAAGCAGCTTATAGGTGTGCATAGAAAAATCTCCCTAAAACAAGAGAAAGTCCTAAGTATAAAAAAGAAAAAAAACATATTTGGAAGGACTTAATTAGAAAAACAATCCCCCAACAAAAAAGGACAGAAATAATACTGAACCGTACTAGGGAGTGCTTTGGACAGAGCCTTAATATACATCATCTAAGAGTAAAGACTGAAAAGTCGGAATCACAGTAGGACACATTTAGAAAGGATTCCTTTATGAGCTTAGGGCAGGACATTTAGAGTGCTTTTTTAAATATCCCTTTAGGATGACTCCTGTGTGCTTCCAGAATTAATCCTATCTCTCTCCCTTCCTTCCTCTCCTTCTCCCAGCTCCCCACATTTTTAAATTAACCTAAAAAGTCTATTATTTCCTTTAAGAATGACCTCAACGACATCATGAATTTTAAGTCTTCATTGGATAATATGCCTAAGAAAGGAGAAGATCCAGTGCCCAGTAGTTACATAAGTGCTTGCATGAATGCAACCTAGGAAGTTAAAATTAGAAAACTCAGAAAGAAGGAAAGGCAATTCACTAAATCCCTACATCTTTCTCTGTGAAGTCACTATCACTGGTGTTTGGTGATTTTGTTTTTCTATGATCTTCTGGAAAAAGGTCATAAACCTGCCTTCCCTGAACCTAAGTGCCCTGAGTTTGGATTTATGATCAACTGTTTTAGACTGTTATTATGAATCATGGTGCTTCAGTGGGACAAAAGAAGACATTTTAATACTTAAAACGTAACAAAATGAAAAGAAAAGCAATTTCAATACTTGAAAACAACAAAATAAAATATACATCAAGAATGGAAAATAAATGGATAGTTAAATACAAGTATGTGTAATCCAACTATGCAACAACTAAATGATTATAGGATAATAATCACAAAATATTTGAAGAATCTAAATAACAAAGTAGAAAATAAATTAGTTGGCTTGAAGGATAGTGCTATGGTTAATTACCATGGAAAGAAATGAGCAAAGAAAACATTTCTTTTTACCAGCTAGAAACCAGGATAAAGCTTTAGGTTCACTCAAAAACTAGATTATGAGATCACATACAAAGAAAACTCATAGGAAGCTTTTTAGAGAGACCCGTAAAAATCTGGTTTATAAGTATCCTGGGAGTGGACTGGCATCTCACCAGACATGGCCCAGAGGAAGTGTACAGCCCTGAACATAGGTAGCTGGCCTGGGTAGGCCCTTAAGACTTGTTTGTTTTAAGAAGTGATTATTTTAGTTACGAAGAAGAAAGCATATATAGGCATTGCTATTGTGTGAATGTTTGTGTCCTCCCCAAATTCTTGTTGAAATTCTAACCCCCAAGATGATAGTGATGGGAGGCGGGGCCTTTAGGAATTGACTAGTCCCCTTACGAAAGAGGCCAGGAGAGAGGGAGTTTGTTTGCCCCCTTCCACCACGTGGAAATGCTCAGGAAAAGCACCACTTATGAACTGAGAGTGAGCCCTCACCAGACACCAAATCTCCTGGGTCCTCAATTATGAACTTCACAGCCTCTAGACATTTAAGAAATCAGGTGTCATTGATTAAAAGCTACCTGGTTTAGTGTATTTCATCACAGCAGCCTGAATGGACTCAGATAGGTATCTGTCTTTCCTCATTCTCTCCACAGCTTCCCTTGCTTGTCTCAGTGCAACATTTCTCTGAACTGAAATTATTTATGAGTACCTGCCTCTTTCCTCCCTCTCATGCCACTTGGTAAACTCCTGGCACGAGGATCCTTCCTGGTGTGTCAAGGCACCGTACATGCTAGTCCTTGACATATGGTGAAACTCAACGATGGAAGACTAACTTTCCTGCTTTGAAAGATGTCGAAAACAAACACCTGACACAAGAACTTGGATGTTAAATGCAAAAGTTTTGGCAAGAGACCTTGCTCGGCCACAGTTTATGCAGCTGTAAGAGCAATGTAACAATGCTGCATATATCACAGGAGTTGTGTGAGGCTTAAATGTAGCACAAGTAATGTGCTTTGTACTTTGCCTGACTTGGAGTAGCTCGTCATTAAATGTTAGCTCATTATTAATTATACATGCATCAAAGTTATGGTCAAATCACAAACATAATCAAAACATTTGGTCCAACATATCCTCTCTAAAAGCCAATAAAAATTATAATATGGTCAGTCTGGTTGGATCTGATATTTCAGATGACTGATATTATTTTTTCTGCCTGCATTATTGCAGGAGACTGATAAATTTACGTCTCAAAATGAGGTCCTGGGGTTGTGGTTGTATAATTGCCACCTCATTCAATTTGCTTGGTGAGGTTAAATTTTGGAAAGACTGGGTGAGCCATATTTTTCCTCTCCATTCTCCATTTAAACCAAGTTTAAAAAATTGTTGCTGTTTCTACTTCACCAAAATAAAAATGCCAATTAATGAGATTTGTCCATAATGAACTTCAGATTTAATCCTCTCACAACCCTAATGCTTAGAGAGAATTTTTAAACTTCAAAGTTTTGTGGCTCTAAGTACCAGATGGACGCTTAGAGGTTCCAGGAAGACTCAACAGAATGAAGAAATTTGGCTGTATTTTCACTTTAAGAAGTATTGTTCTATATATTTTTTTTTTTGTAAAGAACAGTTTAAACATAGTTGTAACATATAATCTATCTTACCTGATTTTCATAAACATAATGATTTTCACAGAAAATAACTTGTAGTCAGTTGCTTTTGGAGTATCCCCTTCATCTTTTCCCTGACATTCTGAAGAAAAAACTACTATGGGCATAATCATAATCTACCGCTGCCTAAATCTAGGTGTTTCCTGAGGTTCATTACTATGAGTTACAAGAGTTACAAGAGATTCCCATCCACTCATATTAGAGATAATGGGAGGAATGTCATTAAAATTACCTTAGTGCTCAGACTGACTCAGTATAGCCCTAAACCACCTGTCAAACAATTATAAAAATAAAATATAATGACTTGATGTGTAGCCAATTGTACTACACTGAATAATCTCCATTTTCAATAGTTACCCAGTTCTATTCTATGATCAATTTTTATTCTCATAGTATTCCCTCTGAATATGTATATGTTCATCTGTGTTCATTCAGATTAATGGTTTTTTTTTTTTGTTTTTTTTTTTGAGGTGGAGTCTTGCTCTGTCACCAGGCTGAAGCACAGTGGTGAATCTCGGCTCACTGTAGCCTCTGCCCCCTGGGTTCAAGCGATTCTCCCCAGTAGTTCAAACTATAGGTGCATGCCACCATGTCCGGCTAATTTTTTTTTTTTTTTTTTTTGGGTAGAGACAGGGTTTCACTATGTTGGCCAGGCTGGTCTCAAACTCCTGACCTCAAGTTATCTGCCCGCCTTGGCCTCCCAAAGTTCTAGGATTACAGACATAAGCCACTGTGCTCAGCCAGATTAATGAATTTTAAATTATCGTAATCATATTAGATAATTATCTATAATTTAAGAATAGAGATGTACTTTGAATGCCATTTGGTTACTCTAAAAATGTTTTAAATAATGTAAAATAATCATTCACAATTTAGATTACTTATAGCTATACCAAAACACTGGGGTAGAATATGTGACAGATTTGAATCTGGGAAAATAACTTCTAATGATACTTTCTGTGTAGTGTCACTCAACCAAACACAATTAATATATTAAATAACCTCCATTGTGACATATTAAGTTTTCACAAATAATAATAATTATTATTTTTGTGAGACAGAGTCTTGCTCTGTCTCCAGGTTGGAGTGCAGTAGTACAATCTCAGCTCACTGCAACCTCCGCCTCCTTGGTTCAAGTGATTCTTCCACCTCAGCCTCCCAAGTAGCTGGGACCACAGGTGCGTGCCATCATGCCCGGCTACTTTTTCTATTTTTAGTAGAGACGGGGTTTCACCATGTTGGCCAGGATGGTCTCGATCTCTTGGCCTCGTGATCCGCCCACCTTGGCCTCCCAAAGTGCTGGGATTACAGGCATGAGCCACCACGCCTGGCCCACAAATAGTTATTTAATATAATTTCTGACTACTTCATCATGACATAAGTTAAATAATTTAGCCGACATCCCCAATCACTTATAAATTTTTGTTTATGTGAAAATATGCCTTTTATTCAAATAAATTGACTAATTAGCAAACTTCGGGAACACAAAACACTTAGCCTGAAGAAGAAAAGATGCAGTTAGAGTTTATTAGCTGTTGAATTATTTGCATGACTATTATTTGGAAAAACATCCATTAGATATGACTTAAATAATTTCCAAAGGTAGAAATTTGAACCATGGAAGGTATATATAAGAGATAAACTTCTTAGCAAAGTAAAAATTTTCCAACAGGCAGAGCTGACCAAAAATAGACTGGCTGCTTCAGATGAGAGTAGTTTTCCTGTTAAAGAGAGCTCTTAAGAATAGGCCAGATAGCCACTCAAGAAGAAACGTTTGGGAGGAATCCAAGTCTGGAAGGAATGTTTAGACATAGCTGCTAACATTTTGTCATTTTGCAGTTGCCAAAAAGAATGGAGATTGACAGTGGGTTTTTTTCAACTCAACAACCAGTTTCTGTCATTAGCATAGCATGGCAGTTCTTTCTGTAGTAACACTTCACCAAATTTGAGAAGAGGGACATCTGGTGGATGAAATAAGCAAAAGGAGAGGAGTTTTGTTTTTATATTATAATTTACAACATATTTTGACGTTTCTATCGATTTTTTCCATGAAAAGAAAATCCATCAGTCTACAAAATAAGTGGTTGACAATGGACAAAAATTATTCATGACCAAGTGATTTGGGTAGGGCGATTGTTTCATCTGGCCCTTGACTGTATGTTTAATAAATGCCTTTTTAGTCATTTTTCTTTAATTAATTCAAATTAGGATATTTGACGATGAATTTGCTTGTCTTTATAAAACATAAGCATGTAACTTTCTTGGCCAAGTAAGATCTGTTATTTTTAGCTAAATCTCTCGATAGATGGAATGAAAAGCAAAGACCAAAAGACACCCGATTGAACTATAAATGCAATTGTTTTTAGCTTTTATAAAAATAGTCACTTGAGTTTTTCTGTCTTAATAAATTCAAAAGTAATTCAAATTTAAATATTTAAAGGTAGTAATACATTTCTCTATAAAAAAGTAATTTTGTGTCTATTTCCAGAAAAATCAATAGGGCACCAATTTAAAGCCGGGTTGCCTGAAATAAGCTGAATCCAACTCTACCAACTAAAACGACTACCTCATTAATGTTTTCCCATCACTGATTTCTATATCTAAATCACAAATAAGTAGAAGAAGCATAATTCTTGAGAGAACAATTATTTTATTCTTTATATCCTGAATGTAATATATTGTAGGCACTTAAATATTTGGTGGATGAATCTCTTCAAATCCATTGTGACTGGGAATAATTTCACCCTTCCTTGAGAACCTAGAGCTCTCTCTGTGTCTCTCTAAGCTTTTGGGGAATAAGGAATTGATGGACCCTTCCCTCTCTTCATTTTACTCAGTGCCAGGCCCAACGCAGAACACAAAAGCATTTTGCAAGTTTCCTTTCTTCTTCAGACCTAGCTATATGAAGAAAGATGCTGTCCCTGCATTGCTTTGCACACAATACAATCTCAATACATTTTTTGTTGAATACATGAATGAGTTAATAAATTGCTAACTCTTCTGAATGTTTCTCCTGTTTTTTTTTTCTCCCCTCTTTCTTTTCCCTTTTACTTTAGTCACATATACTATGATTTCATAAATAAGCCAACATTTGTTGTGTATTTATTATATTCAGGTATTGTTCTAAACATGTTATATATAAGTCACTTGATTTAATTCTCATGATAACCCTATGAGGTAAACTTAAAAAAAATACTTATTTTTTAAAAAGCAACAGGTTAGGTAATTTGTCCAAAGTGACAGGGCTAGTAAGAGGCAAAACCAGTATTTGAACCCAGTTAGCTTCTGATTCCAGAGATGGTTCTCTTAAATATTGCATTTATCCTGCTCTAATCATGACCCTCTGGTAAAATACCCAGACACAGAGACACAAGTAAGTCACTGTATATTGCAGTGACTTCACAGAAGATGATGGAATATTCTAAAAGACAAACCAGGAGATGGGAAAAGTGTCCAAATTCCTATATGGAAAGACCAGAAAAATGCACTGGACAGAGATTAAGAGCACTGCCTAGGGAAGGAGTCTGGGTTCATATCCTGGCCCCATTACTTACTAGATGTGGCACTTTAAGCAAGCTATTTCACTGCCTATCTCTCCTTGTGTCTCCAATCTGAAAACAGAATAAGAGACTCCATCTTATGCATGTTTTATGAAGGGTAAAGAAGTTAACATGTATGGCACACAATACTTACTAGTATTTCTATTATCGTATTTCACCATATTGAAGAAACATTCCATTATAAAATGATCCACTATTTTCTACATCGGCCTGATAAAAAAAAGTGCCTATTGGAAATGCAAGATGCCATTAATGTTTAGCTGCATCCTGATATCAGAGATGTTGAAATGTGAAAAGAATTACGTGTTGGAATTACATGCATAATAGACAAGAAAGAAAAAGCCCATTGGCAGAATTAAACATTTACATACGTTAACAATTTCATTTCAATTCTATTTTTTACTTTCTCTTCATTATTTTTCCAAATATGTTGTATCTGATCATGAGATTTCAGTACCATGGTTTGGGGAAAACTGCCCATGTTTAGGCTTTGTAGTTAACTGTGGTGCTAAATCCTTTGATGAAGACAATGTCTGGGGAGGAAGGCAGGCAGCATATGAGTGCACAAGTGGGTGAAGGGGAGGGAGCTGAAGGGTGTGAGGGAAATTTAATGTATCTGATCAGACAGGATGCTTTAAAATTTTTTTCAAGTCAAAATCCAAAGCCACTTGGCAAACATGAGAACTAGGAAGATGTAAAGTGTTGGAAAAATGAATCAGGGACAAATCAATTATTCAAATTATTCATTCAACAATCGTTAAACACCAATGTGAACTAAATTGGCTTTGCATGATATATAAAAGAAATTAAAAAATAAGATAGAAAAAAATTACAAAAGATTACAAAAGAAAAACACCTAAGAGAAAATTAACATTAAATTGCATTAAAAATCACATAGTTAACTGGAACCATGACCTACTTTCTGCACTGGTAGCATGATGTTTTCCTGATTAATACTATATTATTTCTTTTTATACTCTAATTACTATCAGAATAATCAGCAGTGAGCAAACAGCAATCGGATCCCTTCTCCGGAGAGGCTGATTCTGTCCTGATGTTAAGCTAAGCCCCTTCATGGAGCTTAAATCATCCCCTGAGGAGCTACCAGATGGACTGTGAGAATTTAGAAGAGGCAGTATTAGTGTGGAATAGTGGAATAGATAACAGAAAAGGAGTTCAAGTAATTGAGTTCAAGGATCAGCTTTGTAACAAACCAGCTGTGTGACATTGTGCAAATTATTTTCTTTTTTGGACTTCTACATTCTTGCTCATATTAAGCACAAACTAAATTGAGGAACTTACATTTTATTCTCCTTCTATTCTTTAATTTTCTAATATTGTGTTTAAGATGATAAGACAGGCAGGAAAGGAGCTGCTGTCAGACACTGGGCTTGGTGTGCATGCCTTATGATTTGCGGGCAGGATCTTGGGGCTTTTTTTCTTTGAGACAGAGTCTCATTATGTTACTCAGGCCGGAGAGCAGTGGCGCGATCTCAGCTCACTGCAACCTCTACCTGCTGGGTTCAAGTGATTCTCATGCCTTAGCCTCCGAAGAAGCTGGGACTATAGGCGCTTGTCACCATGCCCAGCTGAGCTGAATTTTTTTTTGTTTGTTTGTTTTGTTTTTTTTTCTTTAGTAGATACTGGGTTTCACCATATTGGCCAGGCTGGTCTCGAACTCTTGACCTCAAGTGATCCGCCTGCTTGGCCTCCCAAAGTGCTGGGATTACAGGTGTGAGCCACTGCAATCTTGGGGGTTTCAAAAGAATTTCTATCCTCATGGGAAATTATCATAGTAAATGTCTGCCTTATGTTCCTTAAAATAATCATGATTACTGTAGAGGAGGCCAGGTGCCTCCACACTTTATCTCATTTATTCCTCACTACAATCTTGAGGCAAGTGTTAGGACTTTCATTTTATGGGGGAGGAACAGGGACACAAAAGAGATTATTATTATAATAATGAGAAGAACAATTATTTGTGCTTACTCTCTGCAATTACTGTGCTAAGGGCTTTTCATATATCAATTGTCTCCATCCTTACATCCACAGTTTAAGAAAGATTCTGCTATAATTACCAGGCTTACAGCATCTAATAATTTAATAACCTGCTCCTGTCATCACATGGCCTGGTAGTGGGAAAACAGGGTTCAAATGTAAACAACTAAATTGCAGAATCCAGTACTTGACCACTGCACATTCTGCTTTAAAAATACATAAGGTCGCACTATATGAAGAAAAATAGAAATCCAATTTTGACTCCAAAGCATGGACGTTTAACCAGTAAGCAATACTGCCTTCGATGCATGCGCAACCATTTGCTCTTTTCCCTTGGATTAGTCCTTGGTTTCTGGCCTTTCCACTCACCATTGCTCAATCTTGGTCTCAGACTTGACAGGTGACATTGGCCTGATCCCAAATATGCATTTGTTTCTTGTACCAAGGCCTGGGGTCCCATTGTGCTTATACCAGGACATAACGATCCTCCATCCCATATCTGGTCACTATCTAAGGCCCCAGGCTTGCTATAGAACCAAAATTAGCCAGCCATGTCCCACCCCCAATCCGGCAAAATGAAAAACATTGATCACATTTGTTGGTGAAAGAACTTACTACAGATCAACAAGTGGGAAAGAAAAGGAGATTGATTAAATGCCAAGGGCCAAGGTGTTTCTACCCTTCCCTTACTATACGTCAAAAAGTGGGACATACAGAAAATATCATAGATGTGTGTTTGTGACTCAGCAACAAACCTCTGAGAATCAAGTAGCTAAAATATCGTTATCATTACTACCAGACTTAGTGTTAGTGTTCTATCAAATTTTAACACTTACAAACATTTGAATCGTGTTTCTTCTTACCCGTTCTAAAATTGTGCACAAGTAAGGAATAACATAATTATTTCAAAGGCATATATTGAAGAAAGAATTAATTTCTCTCCCCTTTTCTTCCCATGACCACAAACAATCCCCTAGTTTGACTGCTAAGAGTTTCTTGGGAATCACATTCAACTTCTGTGTGTCACTCAGCAATATTAAGGGCTGGCAAAGAAAAACAAAATTGCTAAGAAGGAAAACGCAGAGCAAACCCAGCTGCTCCTGCCAATGTACTAATTTACATTTTTACAAAATCAAAGCAAAACGAGACACATTGCATTTAGTCGATTTCATGAGGCCACTCTATGCCATGTGCCCTTTTCATCTTTGTGACTGAAGCAGTAGGCACATCTTTTTAAGGCTCTGAGAGTCTTCTGTGTCCAAAGAGGTATATGCTTATTACTGCACAAGCAAACATGGCATTCTCAGTTCATTTACTCCAAGGCTCCTTAGCTCTCTCTTCATTTAGAAGAACTATTCTTTGACTTCTTCTTTGCCAATAATCTGCTTTCCGTTTCCTTTCATGGATTACACAAAAGTTGAAATTCTATCCAGGCACCAGAGGGTAGAGGTTGGCTCTGGATCTAGACAGCCTGGGTCTGAATCTAGCTCTGCCACCCACCAGCTGTGTGACTGGGCAATTTCCTTAGTTCTCAGTCCTTCTATTTCCTCATTTGGGAACAATGAAATAGTGCTTACCAGGAAGAGTTATTTACCTATTAAGGGTTTGTTGTGAGGGTTAAATGAACTAATATCAGTAAAATGTTGAAGACAGTGCTTTGTCCATAGAAGATGCTTGATAAATATTAGCTGCTATTTTTACCCAATGTGGTATGTTAATATCGGCAGGAGTTGCAAACTCAAATATCTTCTGGGGTCAGAAATATAAAACAAATGACATGGTAGGGCCTACAGCAATTTGAAGAGTGCACAGTTTGCCTAAAGTCTTCCAAATTGTAAGTGCTTTTTAAAGCACTGTGAAATCCAAACCAAACACATCAGCTGCTGAATTTAGTCTGGTGCAGAGAAATGTGGGCTAGGAGAATTTTTCCATGAATGGAAGAATTCAATAAATATTCTAGCTCTCTTTGCAGAACTAAGGAATTTCAGTTTATCGTTATTTTTTAAGAAAATCACTCTGATGGTTGTTTTACATCCAAGATGGAACCATGCAGAGCTGAAGCTTAGACATAAACCCAAGAGCAATAATCATCATACGGGGTGAGTGAAAGGGTTTGCTGGTGCCAATAACTAGAGCTGGCAGCTCCAGCCTTAGCTTGGGCAGCAAGGAAAGCTGTTAAGGAAAAGCACTTGGAAAGTGAAGGAACTCCCACAACATCCATGATCTTGACACTGACTAGGGCCAAGAGCAAATTGAGCTGTACTCGTCCTGTATATAGAAATGCCAAGGAGGCTGTAAGGATAGAGAGAAGAAATGGGTTTAGCAGCCAGGAGTCCTAAATCCCAGCTCCAGCATCACCACACAGAAACTGCCAACCTTGAGCAAGCCTCACAGCCTCTCAGAGCTATGCCGTATATAAAAAGATAATCATTTTTGTTCTGACTACCTGAGATACTTTGACTACTGAACAAAAATTGGGTGTGAAAACTGCTCAGAAGCTTTAACGTACTATGTGAAGAAAAGTCATTCTTTTTCAAGGCTTTTAGGCCAAATTGCATTTAAACAACAAAGCACTGCTTGAAAACGTTCACATAACAATATTTTTGCAACATCCTCAAGCCCTACTTATACTGGGAATTTGTGATACAATTGAAGTTATTATAGGTAGTTGGAGACAATCTTCTGAAGTTGCTTATAATGGAATAAAATCTGTGCACTTTAGTAAACAGAAGAACATTTTCACCCAAAAGCCACAGCACTTTTTACCCCACAATATTTTTTTCTCCTATATGTCTTCAAGGACTGTTTTGCAATAACTTAGGAGACATACTAACTTTAAATTAAGAAAAAAATCTTCAAGGCTCAATTCATTAACTCACTCTCACTTATGTATTCATTCAGATACAAATATTATCAGGCACTGAAGTGCCATGCACTGCACCAAGCTCTGGAAATATACTGATGAAAAGATATAACCCCTGCATCTAATTAGTGTCATATATGGTGGGGAGAAAGACATGCCGATAACTACAGGACAATGGTACTGGCTACAGTGAAGGTGTGTGAAAGAAGTAATGGGAGAATTGAGGAACATCACCTAATCTGCCTGGGATGTGAGAATGCCAGGCTGGCAGATGCAGTGGCATATACACACAGGCAGGGCAGGATGAGCATGGTGACTTCTATGCCAGTAGTTCAGGTCAAATGAGGCACAGAGAACAAAAGTGAGATCAGAGGGAAATGAAATTGAACATATTTTCAGGGGTAAGGTGTTGAAGGGCTCTGTGGGACACAGAAAGCAATATTTCATAGTGAACCACTGTAGAATTTGAGTAATATAATGACATTTGTCTGTGAAAATCATCACTTCAGAGATAACAGAGGTCACACCTAGAGTTAGGGATGCCAACTTGGAGAATAGGAAATTATTAGTCCTTCCTTATTGCAATTGTGGTTATGATGGCGAAGAGTGTATCAGAATTATTTAGGGTTGGTGTTTGCTTTGACTCAGAAATCAGGGAAAGAGAGGGAGGCAGGAAGAAAGAAAAAGAGAGGTGAGGAATGGGGGTGGGTGGAGAGAATCTACTGTCACTCAGCACTCTATCTACCTATATGCTTTAGGCAATTGGGTGGATATATTTACCAATACAGGAAATAACATAAGAGAAGATGTGGACAAATATGCGTGATTTGATTTTTAAATGACTAAATTTGAGTTACCTGTGTAGCATCTAAAGGCAAAATGTCTGTGAAATGGTCAAATGACCAAATAATTATTGATTGTTGGTTTTTGCACTCTAGAGAGGAGTCTATTTGGAGATACAGGTTTTGGGAATCATCAGTAAATACGTTATTTGATATCTTGGGTGAAAATTATGTCGACTAGAGAAAATACATAGAGTCAAAATAAAGGAGTTGGGACACATCTCTGAGAAACACCAGCATTTCAACTGTAATTGGAAAGCTGAGAAAGAACAGAGAAGTAGTAGGAAAGTCTGGAAAATACAGTGCCACAAAGAAGGGAAGAGTCAACAGTGACAAAATCTCCAGCTACACAAAGAGCAAACACTCAGCAAATGCAGAAGAATGAAAATCTTAACAAACAGTCTCAAAGACCACCGTGCAATCAAATTAGAACTCAGGATTAAGAAACTCACTCAAAACTGCACAACTGAGTGGAAACTGAACAACCTGCTCCTGAATGACTACTGGATAAATAATGAAATGAAGGCAGAAATAAAGAGGTTTTTTGAAAACAATGTGAATGAAGACACAATGTACCAGAATCTCTGGGACACATTTAAAGCAGTGTGTAGAGAAAAATTTATAGCACTAAATGCTCACATCAGAAAGTTTGAAAGGTCTCAAATCGACACCCAAACATCGTAATTAAAAGAACTAGAGGACCAAGATCAAACAAATTCAAAAAGCTAGCAGAATATAAGAAATAACAAAGATCAGAGCAGAACTAAAGGCGATAGAGACACAAAACACCCTTCAAAAAAAAATCAGTGAATCCAGGAGCTAGGTTTTTGAAAAGATCAACAAAATAGATAGATTGCTAGCCAGACTAACAAAAAGGAGAAAAGAGAATAATCAAACAGGTGCAATAAGAAATGATAAGGGTGATATCACCATCGATTCCACAGAAATGCAAACTACCATCAAAGAATACTATCAACACCTCTATGCAAATAAACCAGTAAATCTAGAAGAAATGATAAATTCCTGGACACTTACATACTCCCAAGACTAAACCAGGAGGCAGTCAAATCCCTGAATAGACCAATAGCAAGGTCTGAAATTGAGGCAGCAATTAGTAGCCTACCAACCAAAAAAAGTCCAGAACCAGATGGGTTCACAGATAAATACAAAGAGTAGCTAGTACCATTCCTTCTGAAACTATTCCAAACAACAGAAAAAGAGGGAATCCTCCCTACCTCATTTTATGAGGCCAACATCATCCTGATACCAAAACCTGGCAGAGACACAACTAAAAAAGAAAATTTCAGGCCAATATATATGATGAATATGGATGCAAAAATCCTTAATAAAATACTGGCAAACTGAATCCAACAGCACATCAAGAACTTATCCATGGTCCAACATACGCAAATCTATAAACAATCACGTAAACAGAACCAAAGACAAAAACCACCCGATTATCTCAACAGATTCAGAGAAGGCCTTCAACAAAATTCAACAGCCCTTTATGCCAAAAACTCTCAACTAGCTTTTCATGGAATGTATCTCAAAATAATAAGAGCTATTTAAGACAAACCCACAGCCAATATCATACTGAATGAGCAAAAGCTGAAAGCATTGCCTTTGAAAACCGGCACAAGACAAGGATGCCCTCTCTCACCACTCCAATTCAACATAGTATTGGAAGTTCTTGGCAGGGCAATAAGGCAAGAAAAAGAAACAAAGCATATTCATTTAGGAAAAGAGGAAGTCAAATTGTCCCTATTTGCAGACAGCATGATTGTATATTTAGAAGACCCCATTGTCTCAGCCCAAAATCTCCTTAAGCTGATAAGCAACTTCAGCAAAGCCTCAGGATAAGAAAATCAATGTGCAGAAATCACAAGCATTCCTATACACCAATAACAGACAAACAGAGAGCCAAATCATGAGTGAACTCCCATTCACAATTGCTACAAAGAGAATAAAATACCTAGGAATACAACTAACAAGGGATGTGAAGGACCTCTTTAAGGAGGACTACAAACTACTGCTCAAGGAAATAAGAGAGGATACAAACAGACGGAAAAACATTCCATGCTTCTGGTTAGGTAGAATCAGTATCGTGAAAATTGCCATACTGCCCAAAGTAATTTATAGATTCAATGCTATATCCATCAAGCTACCAATGACTTTCTTAACAGAATTTGAAAAAACTACTTTAAATTTCATATGGAACCAAAAAAGAGCCCTCATAGCTAAGACAATCCTAAGCAAAAAAAACAAAAACAAAGCCAGAGGCATCACGCTACCTGACCTCAAACTATACTACAAGGCTCAGTAATCAAAACAGCATGGTACTGGTACCAAAACAGAGACATAGACCAACAGAACACAACAGAGGCCTCAGAAATAACACCACACATCTACAACACTCTAATCTTTGACAAACCTGACAAAAACAAGCAATGGGAAAAGGATTCCCTATTTAATAAATGGTGTTGGGAAAAGTGGTTAGCCATATGCAGAAGGCTGAAACCAGACCCCTTCCTTACACCTTACACAAAAATTAACTCAAGATGGATTAAAGAGTTAAACATAAGATCTAACATCATAAAAACCCTAGAAGAAAATCTAGGCAATACCATTGAGGGCATAGGAATGAGCAAGGACTTCATGACTATAACAACAAAAGCAATGACAACAAAAGTCAAAATAGACAAATGGGATTTAATTAAACTAAAGAGCTTCTGCACAGCAAAAGAAACTACCATTACAGTGAACCAGCAACCAACAGAAGGCGACAAAATTTTTGCAGTCTACCCATCTGACAAAAGGCTAATATCCAGAATCTACAAAGAGCTTAAACAAGTTTACAAGAAAACAAAAAGCAAAAAAAAAAAAAAAAAACAAACCAGCCCCACGAAAAAGTGGGTGAAGGATATGAACAGGAAGTTCTAAAAAGAAGACATTTATGCAGCCAACAAACATACGAAAAAATATTCATTATCACTGCTCATTAGAGAAATGCAAATCAAAACCACAATGAGACACCATTGAACACCAGTTAAAATGGTGATCATTAAAAAATCAGGAGACAACAGATGCTGGAGAGAACGTGAAGAAATAGCAACAGTTTTACACTGTTGGCCCAAGTGCAAATTAGTTCAACCATTGTGGAAGGCAATGTGGTGATTCCTCAAGAATCTAGAAGTAGAAATACAATTTG
The DNA here is from genome assembly GCF_009761245.1 of Sapajus apella. NCBI lineage: Eukaryota > Metazoa > Chordata > Mammalia > Primates > Cebidae > Sapajus > Sapajus apella. The sequence goes on from NW_022436942.1 coordinate 30,093,424, forward strand.
ACCCGGCAAACCCATTACTGGGTATAAACCCAAAGGATTATAAATAATTCTGTTATAAAGACACATGCTCACATATGTTCATTGTGGTACTGTTTACAATAGCAAAGTCCTGGAACCAACACAAATGCCCATAAATGATAGACTGGATAAAGAAAATGTGGCACATGTGTGTATGTGCAGCCATAAAAAAAGATGGAATATTATGCAGCCATATAAAAGGATGAGTTGATGTCCTTTTCAGGGACATGGATAAAGCTGGAAATCATCACTCTCAGCAAACTGACACAAGAACAGAGAACTAAACACTGCGTGTTCTCCCTCATAAGTGGGTGTTGAACAACGAGAACACATAGACACAGGGAGGGGAACATCACACACTGGGGCCTGTCAGGGAAAGGGGGATTTACAGGAGGGGTAGCACGGGGTAGGGGAATAGAGGAGGTATAGCATTAGGAGAAATACCTAATGTAGATGATGGGGTGATGGATGCAGCAAACCACCATGGCACACGTATACCTATGTAACAAACATGCACGTTGTGCACATGTACCCCAGAACTTAAAGTATAATAAATAAATAAATGGCACCAAAGGCTTGAGCTTTGGTTTCTTAAGCACCAGTGTTTCATACCAGTCATCCAATCTTTTACTAACTTCTGCCAGTTCTGACATGTAAACAGATTTTAACTCACCATTAGCCATTCGTGAATTCTTTAAAATTCAGTGGAAATAAACATATGACTGGCTGTGAAAGGGAGAGTGGAATGAGATGAAGAATCACATCTGCCAATGTTTGTCAACTGTAGCTGTGAGTTAGAATCTGTAGAGTAGCTTTAAACAGTATCACTACTTGGGGTGTACCCCTCAAAGATTTTATTCTCCTTCATCTTAATTGGGCCCTAAGTTTCAGTGTTCAGGTCAGCAGAGGTGATTCTAGTATGTATCCAGGGTAGACAACTCCTGACAGGGTTAAAGAGAAGTTTCTTGTTAATGCTATCATTGATTTTTTTTTCAATATAAGCACACGCTTAAGCACTGAAAGAAAATACTTATGAGGAAGGTTGAAGATTCTCAGGAGGGGGTAATTGATGGAGCAAGTGAGAATGAATAGAATAATCATTTCTCTGGGACTATGGGGAAGGAGGAAAGGAAATACACAGATCTAGAGATGTTTACAGATATGAGGAACAGGAAAGAAATTGGAGTTTCTTTGTGATGTCTTTTACTTTTTTCCAAGAAATAGGAAACAAATTTATCAGCTGAGAGGGAGGCTGAAAACTCATTACACCAAGATCCTGGCGTTGGGTAAACATAGACTTGTGTGCAAATCTTTTCTCCCAAATAATTTGTCATCCTAACAGCAAAGGAACTCACATGTTTCTACTCCTCTCCAAACGTGTTATAGTGATAACCACAAAGCAAGTGCTCAAAAACATTTTGGTTGATCTCAACTCATAACATTGTTTTTGTTATTGAAATAATCATTCTCTTTATTTTTCTTCCTTATCCTGAAAACTTTTTATTATGTACCCATTCCAAGTCATTGGGGTTCTTTTCCCCCTCAGGGGTAAAGTTTAAATTCTTCCCTTTCACAAAATCCACACTGGGACACTTTCTGGGAAAAGGACACTGTGACAATTTTCAGTACTGTAGATGCATCTCTTTTGGATTCCACAAGGCAGCATACCATTCTGTGTGTGAACACCACTTTTAATAGAGTCAAACTTAGGAAATGAATGCATAAGTACATATATCTTGTGCAAATTATATTTTTTCAGTTTTTCAACACAATGACAAGCACATATGAACATACTCCTTTAAGAAATACTTTCTCAGATGAAATTCTATGTAACTTTATTTGGTACAGACCAAGTTAGTTCAAATAAACCCTAAAGAGTTCTGACTGCCTTTCAGTTAAGGATAACCAAAAAGGTCCATGGACATTTCAGAAGTTATATAGGTAAACAAAAAGTTCGCTTTAATGTATGGATACTTAGTTACATGTAGGAGCTTCTGTATTAGCATGAAGTACACTTTTGCTAGGTGCTCCATGTCCTGCACTTATGCATATGTGACTACATTACTTATGTAAGTTCACACTTATGTGTGAAAATCCCACAATAAGTTTTCGATTTATCAACCAGCAACATTCTGAGACCCAGCTCCATGTAGTGTTTTACAGAAATCTAAAAACATGTAAGGTTCAGTCTTTTTTTTTTTAAAATATATACAATGTACACTAGTCAGTGATGTTAAGGTATTTGAGACACAAAATATCTGATCAAAAAGCACTTACTGAATATTTAAAGTACTGGATGTTTATTGAGTTCCTATATGTGCCATATGGGTGCTAGGCAGCGTGGACAACTGAAGCCTCTTCCCTGGCCAGTTTATGTAAACCAGGTCTACAGGTCTACTCATAACTCTGTATTTCCTTCCATGTTTTATTTTTATTTTTGCCATTTTAAATTGTTTTCTAGAACTTAATGTTTGAAACAGTATGAAAGCATTTGTTTATGGTCTGTCTTCCTCCATGAGAATAAAAACAGGGATTTTTTTTTGTTTTGAATTCCTAGAATTTAAAACAGTGATTAGGACATAAAAATGCTTAATAAGTATTTTTTGAATAAATGAAGGACTCCTGCAAACTGGAATTAGAATAGGGCAAGGCTAATATAAACTAACAACGTTCAAGTAGCTCCCTAGAGGACACTCCTCTTGGCTTAGCAGGGAATGAGAGGTGGGATACTCACATGGGAGAAGATGCCAGTTAAGGAGAAAGACAGAGTGTCTCACAGCACAGTCTCTGAGGGCATCTGCTAATGTAATGCTTAAACCATTTCCTTGCCATGGGTTTCTGTAAAATTAGTTTCAGACGCCATCTTTACCATTCCTAGAACCGGTAAGTATTTTTCAAATCCTCAAACCTTTTTGATATGGTGGCTGTGAAGCTGAGCTTGAGGAACTGCCTGGCATATGAAAAACAGGATAAGCTTCTGTGGAGGCCATCAGTCAGATTGCAAAATTTACAGAACCATGAAAAGGCTGAGCTTTTCTGTTCCAAATATCTTTACGGAGATTTAATTCCAATGGCATCCATGCAAATTTCCCAAAGCCTTGTGGAATGACTGGGATTGATCACAGTTGGGGCTGTGTTCTAGGCTGCAGTGAACACAGTCGGATCACAGAGACCTTTATTTAGTCCTGGGGCTGGGTAAGCAGATACATACATTCTCTCCATACCAAATTACAGTCATCTGCCTAAGGGGGTCATGATCCTGTTAAAGGGCCATCAATCTCTCTCTTTATATGAGGATTCATCTAAGCACAGCACTGCGGATACAAACAGGTGGCCTTAATTGGCTGCTACCTTCCTAATCTAGTTCTTAAGGAGTACAATTTGGATTTCAAAACCAGACTGTAAACTTCAGTTCAGAAATGGAGCAAATGCTCAGATGGTCATGCTTTTCTAAGGAAGAATTTTAAACAGAGTGACATCTGGTCAGAGTGAGGACACAAGGCAAATATATCAGAATAGCTCATGACCAGACCTTTCTTTCCCACACCAAAGCACAGCCATTTTGACAAAGTCCATGATTAGTGGTAGAGGAAGTAAGGTAATTGCTCATAGTTCCCAGGGAAAAGTGAAGCAGTGTGCAAAAAATTAGGAGAGTTTGGGCAAATTCTCCAGGGCCTACTGAAAGCTATGTCTCCACTAGTTTAAATTCCAGCTTCAGCTCTGCAGTCCTAGATAAGTTAGCTATGGGTAACCTACTTGAGTCTCAGTTTCCTCAGACATAACATGAAAATAAGGGTGCCTTTTCTACATAGTTCCATTATGATTAGTGTTGTTAAGTGGCCAATGATTGGTAGACTTAATTATTTTTATTAAAGAGAGAATTAAGGTGGTTAGAAAATTCCAACAGTAAAAATTAAAGAAATTAAATAATTCTACAATAAAAAAGAAGTATGACAGCCTTTCCATCTGTTGCTTAATTTTTCAAAAAAGAAAAGATCAATAAACTTATGTTTTATGATAGTCTCTGGTTTGGAATCCAAAGCATGTCCAAGTTTACCCTAGCAATTGACAGATAAGTAAGCATAAAAGGAAGAAGGAAACTGGATGGAGAAACAGCTGGACTAGTGTCAAGGCTGTAGAAGAATATGTCTTTTTATCAACCAATTGCCCTATTCTGTACTAGAAGTCTAACCCTACTCTGCTTTGCAGACACTTATAATACATAATAACTTACATTGGATCTAATTAGCACTGATCAAAATGCAAATAAAATATAAACAATGTGCACTGACCAGAAGAAGACTATACTTAAAGTCTCATGACTAAACATGACTATGTGAGTATGTTTAATATACCAGGATCTCAGCCTCATAAAATTATCTCCCTAATCAAAGTTGTCTGCTATCAGAATAACCAATTTACTTTTTTCAACAATCTATTCACAGCAGTTTGCAATTAAGATTCAAAAAGCCAAGTCCTGATGAGCAAGGAAGTCATAAATGATGTATGACTGTCCCACTTTTATGTAATGTTACATCTATTATTCTGCTTTAATCCCCTAGCATGCTTTTTAATTTGTGAAACATTAATGCTGAGGTTATTTTATAACAATTATATCCACTTTGAAGATAACAATTCTAGGAAACATATTATAAACCGAAGTATGTCTTCTTTTCAGATTTAGCAAGCTGATTCTTAAAATGCCCAATTAAATTTTAATCATTTTTTTGCTACTTAACTGACACATCCTTTTTAGTCCAATGATTGTAATGAACCAATTATCTATCATTTCACCTTGCTTTATAACAGGGTGAAATATTTCTCGGGTATTTTTATCACTTTTTGTTTTGTTCAGAATTTAAGGATTCAGGAAAATTCACATCTTAGAAAATGTCCAGTACTTAAAAATGTTGTCTCCATTCTGTTCAGAACAACTCGCTGGGAATTGTAGTGTCCAAAGCCAAACTCTTGGTTGCCTTTGATTTTCACTCTGGCAATGTTACTACTTCACAATCCCTCCTTTAGTAAATTCCACTGTCCTGCAAGGACCCTGGGTTAAGACAACGTTCCAGGCAAGTTATTTTAATTATAAAGAACAGACATGCCTTTTATTCCCTGAGATAAAGGCAGACAAGTTGTAAGGATACAAGAAGGTAATTTTGTATACATCTAAAGATAGCAAAGACTCAAGTATATTGTTATCTGGAAGCTGAAAAATAAGAAACTAAAACTATCTTCTATCTCCCACTGATGGCATTAGTTGTGAATATTCCTTTTGTGCCTGGTCAGACTGGCAACCAGTCCCTAATCCCTAGCATAACCCATTTGATCAAGCATCCTCCACCTTGTCTCTCGGTTTGGGTTATGAAAAGGGAAAAGCCCTGAAATGCTAAGCTTATTTCTTGGGAGTGCTCTTTGCAATAGGCCATGTCATAGGTGTCTGGTCAGCCAAATATGGGGAGTCCTTGCCTTAGGAATCTTTTAGTGGTCCCCTAATCTGTGGCCAGGAGAGAGGGTCACATGATCAGTAAGGCTGATTTTCCAGGGCCTGTGGGAGGCAGGTACTCACAATGAATTTGTCTCTATCATGACTGCTATTGTTACTTCAATCAAAGATGCATAAATAAGTTCTCATAAACATTAGCTATTATTACAAATACCATCATCACTATCAACATTTATTCATTCATTCAACACACATTAGTTAATATTCCATTATGTGGCAGCCACTCTCTGAGACTGGACATAAAGATGATGATATGGTTTGGCCATGTCCCCACCCAAATCTCACCTTCAATGTGAAGCTCCCATAATTCCCATGTGTTGTGGGAGGAACCTGGTGAGAGATAACTGAATCATGGGGGCAGTTTCCCTCATACTGTTCCTATGGTAGTAAGTCTCACGAGATCTGATTATTTTATAAGGGGTTTCTTCTTTTGTTTGGCTGTCATTTCTCTTGCTTGCCACTGTGTGAGATGTGCTTTTTGCTTTCTGCCATGATTGTGAGGTCTCCCTAGCCACATGGAACTGAGTCCATCGAACCTCTTTTTCTTTATAAATGACCCAGTCTTAGGTATGTCTTTATCAGTAGCATGAAAACAGACTAATACAGATGAAGAAAGTCTTTCTTTGAAGTAAAACAGGTTCTAAACTTTAAGGAACTCACATACTTATAAGACAGCTTGGGAAGAGCAAAGGATGGTCACCTTCTAAGTGACAGGGGACAGGTGGAAAATTTTGCCTACAGTGAAATGGAAGGGATACCAAAGTGATGAGAAATGCCTGGCCTAGTTGTTGGTGGAGGCTGAGAGGGTGAGGCGGAAAAACGGAATATTCAAAGGAAAGATCCAGTTAACCTACAGATCTTAGGATGATACTGAATAATAAGACTCATCCTCTGCTTTGTCTGAATACATAGCATTAACTCAAAGTTTTCTAACATATATGAAGTTACTGTCCCTGACCAAATTATCTGAGCAAATGTCCTCTGGGGTGTATGTTAATGCTTTGTTTTAGAATCATTTTCGTAAACGCAGATACTTAAACTACAGAGTTCAAGCAGTTAAAACAAATGAGTAAAACATACCAGATACAATGTATCAGAGGATGGCAAGATCTAAGGTGAATGAGAGAGCACATATTCTGCCTAAAGAGGGAAGCCATGATGCAACCAACTAAAAACAAGACACTGTTATGCCAGGTCTCTTAATTTTTAAAAAAAATACTTAAAATGCATTTTTAAACAGTCGAATTCCAAATTTAAGAAAAAAAAGGCTTACTCAGGGTCACTCAAAATATGTCTGGTCCAGTCTGAGGTCTGTAAATTGCAAGCCCTGTTGGACAGTGAAGAGTTCAGATTGACCTTGCACTCATAGTCTTGCTTTAAGGAGACTCACATGAGGGGAACTCCAGATGCTGAGTCCTAGAAGTTGATGGGATAGTCCTGAGTTGCCCAAAGTAGGACATTATCATCAATGGAGAAATCACCAGGGTTGGCAACTGTGGTAGACTGAGTAATAGTCCTCCAAAGATGTCCATGTTTTAATTCTTGGGACCTATGAATGTTACTTTACATGGTAAGAGGGACTTTGTTGATGTGATTAAGTGTCTTGACATGGGAGATTATCCTGGATTAGCAGGCCCAATGTAATCACTGGAGTTCTTACAAGAGGGAGGGTCAGAATCAGAGAGTAAAGGAGGTGTGATGGCTGATGGAGAGGTCAGATGGGGCACTGCTATAAGGAGACCGTTAGCCAAGGAATTAAGGTGGAAAAGGCAGAGAACCAATTTTTCCCCTAGAATCTCCAGAAGGAATTAGCCTTGTAGATACCCTGACATTAGCCAAGGAGAGTGATTTTGGATTTGTAACTTCCAGAACTATAAGATAATACATTTGTATTGCTTGAAGCTACCATGTTTGCGGTCATATGTTACAGCAGCCATAGGAACCTAACACAGTCATACAGAAGCTCACAAAGAGTTGGATGACCTCTTCTGGTCCAGAGAGAAGGCTGTAGAAGGTAAGAGTCAAACAAGAAATGTTTTCACCAAGATCCATGCCATATATTTAAGAGCTCCTTGGCCCTGAAGTAATCTACTGTCTATTAGAAGCCCCTCTGCCTTCTCTACATAAATAGTTCTTCTGCTGGAAGCCCAGGACAGTAGCCACCAATCATCCCCAGTTCTGATCAGACCACTTCCAAAGCCCACAGATGAGAGGGGATGCAAAGCAACAAGATGGAAAACCCATCATCTTAAGAATCAAATGAGATACTTTGTATGACAGCCTACCTGAACCTCAATGTTATAATCTGCAACATGTGAACAATTCATGCAGAGGTATGAGACAGTGGGATGAAAAACCTCTACCATAGTGCTTCATGAATATAGTAACCCTATAAATGGAAGAAATTGATTTGTTATTACCTATTGCTACTCTTTATTCTGCAGATTCACTATTATCACAAAATTAAGTTTGCCTATCTATCCTCAGCAAATTAGCAGCTCAATCAGAATGACAATGAAGATCTTTACGTCTCATTTCAATGTCCTTATTCCTAAAGATAGTGAAAGAACAAGTGCTTCTGGCATTGTTAAAATGTTAGATTTAGAATACAACTTTCTGTCACTGGAATGTCAGAAGAATGAAGGCTTCTCAAAAAGTCCACCATCCTTAAGTCATCCTGAAAACTATCATGTCCAATAGGTACACTGTGCTGCTGATGCTTGTTAAAGAGTTCAATTGTAACAGCTTCAGACTGTGTGATTGTGGTATTCAGCAGTCTTCAGGCTCTGCAAACATGTACAGTAACATTACCACCAAGATTTCTGAAGTATTATTGCATTAATAGTATGCAATATGTAAAGCAACATGAGCAGAGAATATGCAAAGCAACATGAATTCACAGACGTGGTCCTGAATAAAACAGGCAATAGGCACAAACACATTTTAGAGTAGATTAAAAATAAAACCAACACTTGGGAAATAGAGGTTCAGTGAACTTTGAAATCCAAAAGCAGCATCACAAATTTGAATGATTTCAGGAGCCAGGAAGGAAGCCCAATGAGTAAAGGAGAGGGATCTACCAGTGTTAAGGCTTGTGGCAAATTGGGTTGTAGGCTCTGCTTTTGAGTGCTCCCCTTCAATTCCATTCAAACGTCACAGACTAATAGATTCTCTATGGGCTAACTTCAGCTTACAGTCTGTGATGTGTAGCTCATCTGGCTAATGGGTACTTTGCCAAAAAATTCAATAGCAGCAAGCTCAGCCTGAGGGATAAATAGGATGAGGAGAAGTTTGTCTTCAGAGCAACTCACCCTTGCTCCTGCTCACACCTCCTAGGTGTGCATGTCCTGCGCTTTGTACTCTCACTGCTCATATCTCCCCTTGCACCTGGCCTGACTTTGCTCTGCATAGAGATTATTCCAAACCTAGATCATTTTCTCTCCATGGGCAAAATTATGTATCTGAAGACTCATTCATTCCCTTAGGAAAAGGGTAGGGATTTATAGCTTCCCTGATTTAGCAATATACATTACAATTTCCGTAACAAGAAAGCATGCTGTACAAATAAATACTTTGTCGGCAATATTTAGAAAAAATATATGGGGACTGTTTCAGAACCTGAGTATGGCAAACATCAAGTTCCACAATGTTGCTAGAGATATACCATCACACAGTAATACATAAATATATACGGTTATTATTTGTCAGCTAAAAGTAAAATTAAAGACTTTAACCCACATAGCCTAGAAATTGAATGTTCCTATTAAATTGTTCTCCGATAGTGAAATTTTAGGCTGTGACAAACTGCTCAAATACATATTTTTGGGCAGGGAAACTCTTATCACCTCAGGTCACACCTTGGCTTCATTCCCACAAAGATGATTATAATGATGAGTGAAGATGGCTGGAAGAGTTGAGAGAGGTAAGAACATTGACTTTCAGAATGGCTCTCTTGAAACTATTTTTGTAAACACAAACGTCTGCCTGAACACCAAATAGAAATAAATTTAGTAATCTTATTTCTTAACTCTATGCTATTTTTTTCCTTGTAATATATACGATTTTCATAAATATAAAGAGAATTGATTGTAGCCATATTTAGGATTTTTAAAAAATGTACCCCAAAACCTAAAATGCAATAAAAAAATTAATAAAAATAAAATAAAAAAGGTCATTTGAAATACAAATGTAAATAGAACTTACATTTAGATATAACTTTTATTTCATGCTTGTAAAATTACTTACTGTTATTTCTATAGATGATCACATAATGGCACATTAAGTAGGCTTTAGGAAACAGGGTTATTGAGCATGTGGACACTGGAAATAGCCTTCCTGAGTATGAAGCTTTGTACACAATATATTGCCCATCTTAAATGTTTTTCAAAGGAAAGACAGCACGAACATCCTCCTTTGTTTATAGAATCCACCAAGTCAATCATTTTGCCTTTTCAGGGCAACGGTAAATGTGTGTCAATGACAATCTTAACCGAGGTGAGTTTAGTAGAGAGCCTATTCATATACAGTAACTCAGTAAGTGATGTCTGATGTTCCTACTGGAAGAAATACAACAATAAACTTTAAAATAATCTTATGACATCTGACTTTTGTGTGTAACATAAATATTTCAAAGTGTTTTTATTAGTTTATTTGATCATTACTGAAATCCCTGTGAGGGAAATAGAAAAATCAGATATTAATAATCTTATTTTAATGAGAAAAAAATGAAATCAGATGATCTGATTCAAGGTTCTTTTGTCTCTGATGAGCTTTCCGTCTCAAACAAGCCATCTCATATTTCTTGAGACTATCCACAAAATGAGTGATTTGGACAGGTGGTAGTATGAGTACTTGTATACATTTGGAGATCAAGTGACTGAAGTAAACCAGACTTCACCATGGAGTAAAATGATCAGGCGGCCAGCTCTCCATGATTTGGAACTGACCTGTGAGACTCACTCCCTCTTGTCAGTGTCCAGGGATAATGGAACCCTGAGAGACTAACTTATGCCAGTCAGAATGCCTAGGAAATGAAGGTGCCTAGTGATTTTATTTACACTGAGAAACAATTGCAGAGGAACCAGAATTCTTAAAATCCTTTTAATGGATGTATTTTCACCCTGTAGTCTAGCTGGATGGGATGCCCATCCCTAAACAGAAGCCAGCTTTGTTGAGTCTATAATAAAAATAAAAGGAATTGAAATGACCAGTGAAACATCTTTAAGAGAACTGAGGATTTTTTCTCACTGTTCATGAATCTAGGCAACAAAAATATGTGGAATCCTTTGACCAAGACTAACTTCCCTGGGAGAGTGGTGGATGTACAGGACCACATTTACCATGTGTCACTTTTCCTTCTGTGCCATGTCTTATCTTTTCCTGAAGTCATTTGTTTAGGCTGTAATTATATCACGAGAATGTACTAGGGACAAGGTCAGGGAGGGGTAGGGGGTGAGTAAGAGAGAAAATAAATGTTCCCACATGCCAGTGTTTGGGACACTCTAAAGACCAGAGTGTTTGAGAATGTTAGTGTTGTGTGGCAGTATGTGGGTAAGTGTAAACATACAGCATTATAGAATTTGTCAGTATGTCATAATGGAGGTAACCACTCTGCTCTAAGCTGATGATTTTACGTTGAAAAGTTTTCCTACTATGTGATAAGTGGGTTCTGAGGCTATTACTCCATAGACTGAAAACGGTGTTCAACAGCTTTAAAGAGCAGAACCCAAGCTTTTTAACTGTCTTATTAACTAAGATACCTTTCTGGAAAGCAAATTTTAAGAACTGAATGATTATTAAAATATCAAGCTAAAATCATAAACAGCATTCTTTTTGCCGGTTACTTTTACTCTTCAGTCACAGTCATATTGACTGATGTTTAAATATTTTAAACCAAAAAAATCCTCTGGTTTTAAAGCCCAAGATTTTCAAAGGTATCAGACAGCCAAATAAGCAGGGTGGCGGTGTGGGCAAGGAGACCACTGGAGTCAGGCACAGGTGGCAAGAAAGATATTCAGAGTGGGGCAGGAAACTCACAAAGCTAACAGACTGCACAATGCAGTAAAGGATGATGAATGATCTGGAATCATCCCGAAAGGGCAAGTTATTTTTGGTAGCTTCTTTGAGAAACCAGAAATAATAATGAGATAAAAATTTATGCCTATCCGTCACAAAACAAAGAGTGATTCTGGTAGAGTTGAATGGTGGATACTCCAGAAATTATTGGTAGAAATGCAAATTATCATTATCTCTTGGGAAACAAATTCAGTTACACATAACTTTTTTTAAAAAAACAGTCTTACTTTTTGGAATCTGTTCCACAGCAATAAAAGCACTGACATGTAGCAGCAAATGTACAAAGATGTTTTTATAACGTTATTCATAGGGCCAAAAATAAAGTTATAAACAATGCGAATTATCATTAATAGAGGAATGGTTGACTAAGTTATGGTATAACCACACCATGAAGTAATATGCACCATTAAAAAGAATCAGTTAGAATCACGACCATTGAATAGGAAAGTTTTCCTGGATATTGAGACAGAAAGGAAACAAAAAACCAAGAAGTGTGCTTAACATTATAACACATTTGTAGAATACAAAACAGCACAATTTCTGTATGGATATGTGTATGCATAAATGTACATATTTTTGTGAGATTGAGATTGTGCATGTATGAGTGTATGATTATTTAAGCATGAAGAAAATAAATTGAAGAAGTCATATACATATTGCGTTCTTAATATGACAGACCAGGTAATATGGAGGTTCAAATAGAAGACAATTAAGTGGGTAAAAGAAAAGAGGAGAGGAGAGGGAAGCCAATAAAATATCAAACAAAAATGACTGCAATAAAAATGAAATCAATGATTTCTTACCTATGTAGAAGTATACATGCCTAAGTTTATCTACATATAAAGAAACTAGGGAATGATAAATGAGAAAGTTAAACCCGCCTTGTAAGAATGACTGGGATTTTTGCTAAGTAGAAAAAAAGAGAGACATGGTCACAAAAGGTAGTTTCTTGAAAGAGACAAAAATATTTGAACACAAAACAAGTAAAAAAAAAAAAAAAAGACACCATAAAAAGGAAGTGATTATGCAGGAAGAAGTATCTGTAACTCATATGGCAGACAAAAGGATTATGTTCCAATAAACAAAAAGCTGCTATAAACTGCTAAGGAAAAGATAACCCAATGTACAGGACAAAAATTAAGGAATTTTCATGAGAGGAACTCCAAATAACTGACAAATGAAAGATGTTGTCTTTTTCCATAGACAGAGAGATGCAAAGGAAAGCAATTATAAAGTATAGTTTTCAAAAATTAAAAAGAACAACAATGAACTACTTCTGGAGAGGTTTTAGGTAAATCAGGCACCTTTATGCACATTGCTGGTGGGAAGGTAAATTGTTAACAATTTTTCAAAAAACATAATTTGGTAATTTATTAATTAAAATACCCGAGCTAAATAACCTATCTTTTGAAAATATATCCAATTCAAATATATATGTAAATGTGTAAACACACGTATATGTATATGTACTACACACATAAATATGTATTGTTTACACAAGTATATATACATGTTCTTCCTTCTCTAGAGTTTTCTATAAAAGATGATTATCATAGCAATTTTGTGTGGTAAACATAAAACACACAATGAATGAATGTATATGACGTAGATGTACATTGATTCAGAAGAATCATTTCAGAAAGCGGGGTATATACAAATGTGAAAATTATGCATCTATGTAGAAGAAATAATTTGAGTTTATAATGTAAAATCCCTGAGTTATATCTATGACCTATTAAGAAAATATATTTTTAATATTAATGTGACATTATGATCTATTAAGAAAAGCCACTTGCAGAATAAATATGACCCAATTTTCAAAACAATAAAAATCTATGTATGCATTTAAAGGAAATATACATTAAAAAGATTTACATCTTTGCAAATGTAAGCTTCAATTACCTAGAGTGTGTGTTTAAGTCTAAGTTTAAGGCATCTTTATTACTTGATCTTCCCTGATAAATTGGGAGTTACCGTGCATTTGGATTAATAACATCCTTTTTTAAAACTCTTTTAACAGAAGTTACTGACAATATAACTGACTAACATTAGTTACAGAACTTAAAGGCATCACTACATTATTTACTTCAGAAAAAATGTAGGTGAAATGAATGAGCTGGATCTAGAAGCAGGTGATAAGAGACGAACATATGGCAAGTGTTAGGCAGCACATTCTGGCTGAACAGAAAAGATGTTTAGGCTCTCCGCAGATAAGAGTAGCAGTTGGGTGTCTCACAAGAAGGTAGACCATGGTGACATAAAAAACTACCAGCAGGTAGAGGTGGGCTGGCTGTGAGATCCAAGTTCAAAGTCAAAATGATTAAGAAGGCAGGTTTCCAGTCTCAGAGGAAATGAAGTGCCAGTTGACTCAACAAAGCACATACTCAGGCAGGGAAGATTAGGTAACTAGAAATGGAATATGAGCAGAGCTTTGGTCAGGCCAGCACATGTGGCTGTGTGATGCACAGCTCCAGGGGATGCCATTTACTTACACTACAGAGCGAAGGGAACCTCCTAAATTTGTCCAAGGCAAGAATCCCATACAGGTTTAAGATTTACTCCAAAATCAGAGTAGATCAGCAACAGAATTAAAAAGCCTGTCAATTATCATCATCATTGTCATCACCATCAATACTACAACCATGATAACTGACATAATCACAATGCAGTGTGTTTTACAGAACACATTCACTAATGCCAGAAAGAATCAAATGAGTACCCAGGTCATCAGGTATTACAATTACCATGAAAATGAAGAAACATTGCTTTTGGTGTTTTAGTCATAAAGTCTTTGCCCATGCCTATGTCCTGAATGGTATTGCCTATGTTTTCGTTTTGCCATTTTGGGTCTTACATTTAAGTCCTTAATATCTCTTGAGTTAATTTTTGTATAAGGCATAAGGATGGGATCCAGTTTTAGCTTTGTGTATATGGCTAGCCAGTTTTTCTAACACCATTTATTAAATAGGATATCCTTTCCCCATTGTTTGATTTTGTCAGGTTTGCCTAAAACACCAAAATCAATGGTTACAAAAGCCAAAATTGACAAATAGAATCTAATTAAACTAAACAGCTTCTGCACAGCAAAAGAAACTATCATCAGAGTGAACAGGCAACCTACAGAATGGGAGAAAACTTTTGCAATCCATCCATCTGACAAAGGGCTAATATCTAGAATCTACAAACAAATTAAATTTACAAGAAGAAAAAAAAATATCAAAAGGTGGGCAAAGGATATGAAGACACTTCTCAAAAGAAGACATTTATGCAGCCAACAAACATATGAAAAAATGCTCATCATCACTGCTCATTAGAGAAATGCAAATCAAAACCACAATGAGATACCATCTCATATCAGTTGCAATGGCGTTCATTAAAACGTCAGGAAACAACAGATGCTGAAGAGGATGTGGAGAAATAGGAATGCTTTTACACTGTTCGTGGGAGCATAAATTAGTTCAACAATTGTGGAAGACAGTGTGGCAATTCCTCATGGATCTAGAACTAGTAATACCATTTGACCCAGCAATCCCCTTACTGGGTATATACCCAAAGGATTGTAAATCACTTTACTATAAAGACACATGCACACGTATATTTATTGCAGCACTATTCACAATAGTGAAGACTTGTAACTAACCCAAATGCCCATCAATGATAGACTGGACAAAGAAAATATGGCACATATACACCATGGAATACTATATAGCCATCAAAAAGGATGAGTTCATGCCCTTTGCAAGGACATGTATGAAGATGGAAACCACCATTCTCAGCAAACTAACACAAGAACAGAAAACTAAACATTGTATGTTCATAGGTGGGAGTTGAACAATGAAAACACATGGACATAGGGAATAGAACATCACACAACGGGGCCTGTTGGGGGATGGGGGCAGGGGGATGGATAGCATTAGGAGAAATATCTAATGGAGATGAGAGGTTGATGGCTGCAGCAAACCACCATGTCACATGTATACCTGTATAACAAACCTGCACATTCTGCACATGTACCCCAGAACTTAAAGTATAATTTAAAAAAAATGAAGAAACAAAGACTCAGAAATGTTGATTTTTCCTGTGATCTCAAAGGCAGTCCATAGTAGAACAGGCACATGAACCTGGCATGTCTACTTCCAAAACCATTCTGTTACCACTGCCTCAAGCTGCTCACATTAGGAAGCAGAATTGGTCCCCAGCATTAAGATTGGACTGATGTTGGGGCCTGCTGAGCAATGAGTCAAACAGATCATTATGTATATTGTAATTCTATCTTGGGAAATATAGTCTTGTTTTTTTCCATACTTAATGGATAAACAATTTCTCCCTGTAAGGGGAGTTCTTGCTGTGTAGTATTCAGACTTAACTTGTCCACACTGATTGCTATTTTGTTATAGTGACTATTTGTTTAGATAGAACATGTTACAGAAAAGATTTGTGGCAGCTTACAAAAACATTCATAATACAAAATATAATTGAATAAAAAGGAAATAAAAAAATTAAATTACAGGGAATATGAGTGAAGAAAAGAAAACATCGGGCCAAGAATGAGGTTAGTTCACAAAATAAATAAGGCACTCAGTAAAGGTCTCTGTATTTGTTAGAGGTAAACCACAATTTTGCACAACATTTCAGTAGTCAAAGGAAAGAAAATAATAATTCTCAGTGTTTAAAAGGTATAATCACCAGCCAACCAACAGCTTAGGAGAAATACAAGATTTTTTGGTACTGAGGCCAGAAAGATACATTTTCCATTGTTCCATATACTGCCAATAACAGTCAATTTTTATAAGGATCTTAGTATGTTTCAATCATAATGCTAAGTGCTTTTAATGCCTTATCTCATTCAATCTCCATAATTCCATAGGATAGGTATTATTATTGTATCACTTTTTTTTTTTTTAATAAACAAGGAAATCGAAACACAAGATGGTAACTAAGTCATTGAAGGAAACACAATTTGTAAATGCCTAATTTGGAATCCTAACACAGTTCTGCTAACTCCAAAGTTATTCTTCTACCACACAGCTTCCAAGTATACCTTAATTTACTCCTAAGTGTCTGTGAATATCCAATGGAATCATTCAGTATCCAATATAAGGTAGTCCCCACTATTTTCTCCCTGCCACATGGCTTTGTTTTGTTTTCTCTATTTCACTTGGCACCATCTGAAATTGTCATGTTCATTTGTTTACTTGTTCTGTTGTTTTTATTCCATTAGAATATAAACTACACAGCTGCAACAATGATCTTGTTTATCTTGTTCACTATTGTATCCCTAGTCTTTGTACTGCCTAGGATTCAGGATAAATTCAGTATTTTTTTTGAATGAATGAATGTTTCAGGGAGCAGGAATTCAGTGTCCACTGGAAACTTTTACACATCTAAGAAGCCTATTGTCCTTACTTATTCCTAGTTCCTTACAGGTATTACTTATAAATTCTCAAGTCTCCATGACTTATTTATGCTCCTATTAGAACGTATTGTTTCCTTAACTTGACTTTTTTTTTTAAAAGCCAGCTTGGCATGGACTTGATTTTATCAATTTGATTTTTGTTTTAAAAGTTATACTTCATATATAGATGGCATCATCACTTGCAATGCATGACAAATTTTAAAATTCATTTTCCCATAAATAATGGTTGCCGATATTTTAAAGCCCATATCCAAAGAATTTGCCTAGCAGCCCATTCAAGGAGATTTTTCTATATGCTGCCTAAAATTTCCTATTTAAAAGCAGATCGGCTTCAAAAAAGAAACAGAAATCAACTTGATGGCTCAAAGCACATAGAAATAACATGTACTTCTTCAGGTTAAAAACCCTAATTCTAGTTGCCATGTTCTCAGGCAGGAAAAATAAACAAATTCTTAAATAATGCAGCTTCACTAGGTCAGCAATGGGAACGTGAAATAATTAGGGGATTTGTTCAACTATAGATACACAAGCACATACAGAATCCCAAGATATTGAGAATAACTGATTGGATGATGTTAATGATTGTAATCAAGGAATCTTAGCAATAAGACAGATTCCTCACTCTGGTCATCCTAAAACATAGTATTCTCAGTATTCTCTAAGTCCTTCAGGATTTCTTGGAATTTGCATTACCTGACTATCATTTTCATAGAGGAGGGCAAACATATCTCACACACACACCACTTCCCACAATTGTAGAAACTGTTTGTGAACATTCGGCCTACCCCCTCAAAATTGGATCTTTTTACTGGAAGCTGTTTGTTGCTAACTTCTTGTTTCAGTAGAAAGTCTAAACCATGTGAAAATGTAGGCCAAACAGAAAGAAATCTAAAATTGGTGATGTTCTCTTGACTTCGCTAGAGTCAAATGGTCCAAATATGTCATCTAGGTAAGGAAAAAAACAACTTGAGATATGAATACTGGCTGGATTATATTTTCATCCTTCAAAAACAAACTTTAGAAAATGTCTTAAGTAGAAGATTCTGACCAATCTTATGAAAGGACAATAATAAATAGCTATGGTGACAATGTACATATTTGTATTTCTGAAGTCATTCTGACACAATGAATAGATTCAACAGTGAGAAGCAGCAAATATATTTGAAATAGCTCTCTTATAAAGAGCATAAGGAAAAGATATTTTCTTTTTAATTAGTCAGAGGGTGGAGACAAACATTTCCTTTATTTGTTTTCTCTTCTAATGTATTGGGTGATTGTTGTGACACTATTGTGACACAGTCTTTGTGTCATGCTGCTGGATTTGTTGTTTAGTTTCATACCAATAACTATTACCAATCTTCTTCAACCTTGTTAAAGGTTTTTATTCTGTCACCCCGTGGCTGGACCACTGAATCTCCTATATCAACATCTTTCTTTCCAAACTTCAACAAGCAACTGAAATCTAATCCTGCACAAGAGAAAATGAAGAGATCTCCAAATCTAGAAGCTTTGCCATTAAATATTTACACTGGCCTAGCCCTGGAAGTATTTCCTTTTGGATCTATGCCTTTACTTGTTATTGCCGATTCCAAGATTCTTTCCACCCCATCACTAGCTACGATAAATAGGAGGAGTGATGGTCAGAAACTATATCCTAAGTTACTGCCGTGACTGCTGTCCACCCCCTGGGTTCCCGGAGGTTATGGGACACCAAGAATACTCTAGGCTACACCACCACCAGGAGACCCACAAACAATGTTTATGTGTCTTATCGTATTAAACACTTGGGAGAAAAGGGAGGAACAAGAAATAAGAGTCAAGGAGGTCAGTCCAGTGAGACCCAAGAGTTTGCCTCTGTGATTACATCTATGTATAAAAACTTTATTCTCCCATAGTGACTTGGAATATGATGATTCAGTAAGACTCACTTTTTTTTTTTTTTTGAGACAGAGTCTCACTCTGTCACCCAGGCCAGAGTGCAGTGGTGCAATCTCAGCTCACTGCAATCTCCGCCTCCTGGGTTTAAACAATTCCCTGCTCAGCCTCCCGGGTAGCTGGGATTACAGGCATCTGCCACCACACCCGGCTTTGTATTTTCAGTAGAGTCGGGGTTCCAGCAACTTGGGACAGGTTGGTCTTGAACTCCTGACTTTGTGATCCACCCACCTTGGCCTCCCAAAGTGCTGGGATTACAGGCGTGAACCACCATGCCTGGCCAAGAAACACTTTTTTAATTTGCCCAAATATTTATCTGAAACCTATTGCTGGTCTTCCTTGATAGGCATTTTCTAATATTTAGACTTACATCACTTGTTGCCAACACTGACCCAAAGAGGCTTCATATCCTCAAGTCTATATAAGTTCCAGATTCTCACTTAATCTGCTGCTGGTTTGAGTACCAGGTATATTAATGAGTTACTTTGATCTGCACTTTGCCTAAAAAATAGCAATAACATTTCTATCCCTATAGTTACTATTTATTAAGTGCTTACTATGCACTAGGCACCATTTAAGAGTTCTAGATGTGTTTTATTATTTAATCTATATACCTCTATGAAGTTGGTAATTTTAATCCTCCCATTTAAAAGACAATGAAAGCTGGGCATGGTGGCTTATGCCTGTAATTCCAACACTTTGGGAGGCCAAGGCTGATTTGAGTTTGAGACCAGCCTGGCCAACATAGTGAAACCTGTCTCTACTAAAAATACAAGAATTAGCTGGCTGTGGTGGTGGGTACCCGTAAACCCAGCCACTTGGGAGGCCAAGGAAGGAGAATTGCTTGAACCTAGGAAGCAGAGGTTGCAGTGAGCCAAGACTGTGCCATTGCACTCCAGCCCAGGCAACAAGAGCAAAACTCCATCTCAAAAAAAAACACGATAATGAAACAAAGACTTAATAAATCACAAAAGTCACATACAAATTAGAGGGGACAGAGCAAGGATTTGAGCCACAAACACTATTATGCTGTAGCTATTTTTAACTATGTTCAGTGTTTTCCCCACTCTTACCACTTTTCTGGTAAGCCAGCTGATTACCTGAGTGTGGATAATATCTTAACAATAACAATACCTTCACCCAGCTGAAGCTAGGGCCTTGATTTATTTTGATAACTTTTTCACATTCTTTCTCAAATCTCTCCTGTAACCTGCAGATAATTTCTTTTTGGTTCAAGTATTTAAGAACTGTTGTGTGCCAAGGACTATATTAAGTTAAATGAAAAGCCATGTGCCTTTCATTTTTTGAGTTTTTTCTTTTTCATGTCAGTAGAAACCATGTTACTTTATTAAAATACTGGGTTTTATTTCAAATGTCACAATAATGTCACAGCCAGACTGGGTCTTTACCCTCCCAGGAAACAAATGAAATGGTTAGTTAAGAAGCAGACTTTAATTGTTATGAAAAACTAATATTTGGCTGAAAATTTTTGAGTGGTCAAGACTTCAAGAATTTATGTAATGAGTCCCCACATTTCCATCTATTCTCTGTGTTGGTCCTCTTTCCGCCTCTGCCCAGTGATAGCCTATTCTATTCTATGATTTCCCTCTGTCTGCATTCTCTCACCCACTCACACAGTGTTAACTGCCATGCTTGGGTCTGTGCATATCTCCCAGGTCTAAAGGTTTGGCCATGGCCTGTCTGAACTCTAGACTCACATTCCAGTTGTAGACTAGCACTGTGAGTTAAGCTTCATCAATTTGCTCAGAGAGAACCTTCTAGGGACTTGTAGCTCTCATTTTTCCTAAAGCAAGAGAAAGAAACACGTTGTTTCTACCACCTGAGTCACAGGGATCATAGTGAGAAAACTAAAGCATTTTGCTAAGTGGTGCCAATCCCATCACAGACGGGCAGGGCCAAATGCCCAGAAAGTCCAGTATAATCAGCCATTAGCAGTGAGATTTTTAAGTGAACTATTGAGTAGTAACAAGACAGTAAGCTTGATTTACAGGCATTTATGATTACAGGTAAATACACAAGGAAAGAAGGAAAGGGGACAAAGTCATTAACAAAAGGCACACGAGAGAACAGTTCCTAACTGTAAAACAAAAGGGAATTTTAGAGAGAACTGAAAGCTCCAAGTCAATATTTGCTCCTATTATTTTCATTTATCTGCAGATCATACTTTTTGACATTATTGTGGAAATTTTGGATTAAAAAAGGTTTTTCAGGCTCCAACGTAAAAAGGAACAACACTGCCTTTCTTCCTCAAAGAAAAGCCCTAAAATAGAATGTTTTGTATCTCCTAATCAGAACATTGTCTTTTTTTTTGTTCTGTTTACTTCTTTGGCTATTTTAAATAATTCACCTTACTTAAGATTTAAGGTCTAAGACCTATGAAGCATACATAATTTGCCCAAATGAAAAAAATAAATAGATCTATATTACAATTATATGAAGAATTTATAAAGAAAGTAGCTTTCTCTGAGATAAGCTCACCAAATTCTCTCAGTAATATTAATTGTGCAATTGCTAAGAAAATAATACTGCCCTGGCGCGGTGGCTCACACCTGTAATCCCAACACTCTGCAAGGCCGAGGTGGGTGGATCACGAGGTCAAGAGATTGAGACCATCCTGGCCAACATCTCTACTAAAAGTACAAAAAATTAGCCGGGTGTGATGGTGCGTGCCTGTTGTCCCAGCTACTCAGGAGGCTGAGTGAGGCAGGAGAATTGCTTGAAAACGGAAAACAGAAGTTGCAGTGAGCTGGGATCGCGTCACTGCACTCCAGCCTGGCGACAGAGCAAGACTCTGTCTCCACCCCCCCCCCCCAAAAAAAAGGGAGAGAAAAGAAAATAATACTATATTTGATATAGCCATCATGTACTTCCCCTTCTCAGGATCAGTGGCCTTAAATCAATGACTGTACTGGGAATATAAGACAATATATAAAACTGAAAGTTACTATACAAAATTTTTAGCAGCTGTTAAATTTTTAGCAGCTGTTAAACATGATGCTATACAAAGATATTTAATGACTCAGAAAGCCATCCATAATATAAACATATAAACTAAGTAAAAAATTGCAAAGTACATATATGCAGATTTCATACTTTTATAAAAGTATATGCACACCTGTAAACAGAAAAGAATATATACAGAGAGTAAGATTACCTTGGTTCTCTAACAGTTAAGGATGTTTTTATTTTCCTTTTTCTTTATCTAAGTTTTCTAAATATTCTACAACTCTATGAAAATGCATAATTTTTAGAATCAGAACAAAAATATTACTAAATTCTTTCCTGACAATTCATTGCACCTGGAAAGCAAGGCCTATCTTTAGTAATGATAATCAATTAAACTAGCTATCTTAAGGCTTGAGTCATCCTAATACTGAGTGTGTATGATCCCAAACAAGCAGATGCACTGAGTGGTCCAAGGTCCTAACGTCACGCAGACATGGCTGAGGCTTAGCCTCTAGCATTTCCAGAGTGCATTGCAGCATCCTCCTTGCTGCTTTAATAGCTAGAAATGGTGAAAAGCAACAGATGGTGACACTTATGACTGTCAGGATGCCAAGCTCAAGAACGGAATTTCTACTTCAAGACTATTTTGCAAGGAGACAGTAATAGCTGGGGAAATCTAAGCATGAAGCTTTTCACAGTGCAAGTCTGGTGATTATATAAGAAGGTGATTATATAAGATGATCTTATAATTGAATAGGAAGCATTAACAATATGTTAAGAGAAGAACAAAAGTTCAACCAAACTCCTAGAGTAGACCATTGAATTTCTTTTTCTAGACTTTCTTAAAAATAAAATTTAATTGGACACTATATTTTATTTTTTATTAATATTTGTGAAATGGCTATTGTGGATCCTTTAAGTCAAGTCAAATGATTTTGACTCCTGGAAATATATTAAGCAATCATCAGTATTCACTGACTAGCTATTTTGCATTTGCTATTGAAAGGTTATAGATACAAAACAAGTATATTTTTTCACAGAATTTCCACTCTAGGTGGGGGGGAGAAAATGTAACACGAGATCACATGATAATAGGTAATTAAGTGTTAAAATTGTGTGCTCAAACATGTTTTCTTGATAATGAGATGCACTGTTTATTTAAATACAAGCTTTTGAATTGTGTTTCTTTTGGCATCAACTCATTCTTTCATTAGATAAAGAGTTTTGAGCCCTTATACTATTGTGGTCACTGGAAATACAGCAGGGACAAAACAGAAAAATCCCAATCTTGTGGAACATACCTTATGATTGGGGAAGAAAGAGACATAAAAGGTAACAGCTAGGGGCACTCCATAAGCACTACAAAGAAAAATAATGCAGGCAGGTAGACATAAATGTCTATGGAGGCTGTAGTTTTAAACAGAGTGTCACGCTGGCTAGGTCTAAGATAGCTCCCTCCTCCTTTCAGTGATGTCATATGTTCCCAATGTTTATTTTCTTTTTGGTTTCACATTTCTACTTTTGAAATTTCTTCCTTAAAACTATCCAAGCTGTCTGTTAAAAATTTAAGTAGGAGCCAGGCACAGTGGCTCATGCCCGTAATCCAGGCACTCTGGGAAGCCGAGGCGGGATCACTCGAGGTCAGGAGTTTGAGACCAGCCAGCCAACATGGCAAAACCCTGTCTCTACCAAAAATACAAAAAAATTAGCCTGGCATGGTGATGCGCGACTGTAGTCCCAGCTACTTGGGAGGCTGAGGCAGGAGAATTGCTTGTACCCAGGAGGTGAAGGTTGCAGTGAGCCTAGATTGCGCCACCACCCTGCAGCCTGGGCAACAGAGCAAGATTCTGCCAAAAAATAAATAAATAAAAATAATAAAAAAAAAATAACGTGTAGAAAAAAGTAGGAAATTCACAGCAGGTTGAAGTCAAAGAATGCAATAAAAAATCATTCATCATCTCAGTGTCCAAAACAACTGCATTCTGTTATTCGACATTTATTAATTTAAAAATCATTAATGACCCTTCATTATGTGCTAGACAAAAGATTTGCAGGAATTGTGTTATTCTAGGTAGAATAACAAGAATAACAAGGGTAAAATTCTAGGCAGAATAGGCTCACTGTCCTGAGGTAGAGAGAAGGTCAGAGCAGTTTGCAAGCAGTCAGAAAAAGGTGATGTGGTGGGAGATGGGCTCAAAGACACAGAGGTAGGCCTATTGTGTTCTATGCTTCTCAAACCTCTGAAAATTCAAGCATCCTCCAGAATGCTTGCTGAATGCATCGATTCCTGGGATCCATCCCAGAACTATGGAATTAGAATCCTTAGGCAAGAGTTCTGGGAATCTTGGATCCCAGGTGATGTAGGATGTAGGCTATGGGAAAATGTTTGAATTTTAGTTCAGTGGCAATGAGAAGGCGGTTGTGAATGTGTGTGTGTGTGTGTGTGTGTGTGTGTGTGTGTGTGTGTGTGTGTCTGTGTGTGGTGTGATATGATCTGATTCAAACTTTCTGCAGGTCACTACAACAAAAATGGAAGAGTGGGTACAGTGACTAGTTAGCAGCATGTTTCAATAGTTCATGAGGGAAAGAAAAGCCAAGACTCAAACAGAGATAATGATTTTGTTGTTGCCATAGGCTTGCTATAACAATTATATGAGATAATACTTGCATAGTTCTTAGCCTGCTATCAATGTTTTATACCTAACAAAAATATAATTTACTTATCACTATCACGATTCTTTTTCGGTCAAAAAGCTATTCAATTGTGCCAATTTCAAGTGGTCAATAATCTTTTCCACTCACTTGTGATGCCTCACTTATCACTCTCTAATTTCTCATATGGACTCAGATTGCTCTATGATTTCTCCTTTTCCATTTGTAAATTTGCATGCATGCATTTTCAGTAGTTTGTTTAACCAACCTCCTTGTATTGCAACTTTTAAAATCAGATTTATTCTCTTAAGGCTTCATATGCATCCCACCTAGGAATTTGGGACAGGTGTTCTGGGACTATATTGAAGCGTATCTGAGTCATACCTCACCTTATAGTAGACTTGTGCCTTTTACCAATTTATTACTTTGGATTTGGTATTATATTTGCTATTTTAATAATCCCATATGCCCTTAACACATACTAATTCAAAAAATTTCCCAAAGTCTGTGTTTGAACCATGCTTTCTAGGAGTTTGCCTACCATAAGCAAGTCACTTAGCTCAAGAATAAGCCTAGATATCTGCTTCTCCACAGCTTAACACAGCACCAATTGTCCCTACTATATAAACAATTACCACCAAGAAGTATATAGGCTACCATGTTTTTTCACAAATTTGAGACTTTTTGGGGTCACAACTACTAAAGCACAGTCCTCATTGGCAAACAGTCTGAATTTCTAGACATATCCCAGGGATCCTAACTTTCTCGTATGCCAGGAAAAATATTAAATGCTGATTGAACTATATCTAAAGCTAAATATACTATCAAAGTGTTGGTATTTGAGCCAATAAATTTTCTCCAATATCTGTTGAATTTATCATTTGCAACTAAATATTCCTCACCAATACATCTTCCATGACTTGGTTGAATTTTATAGATATGTACATAGATGAAGCCAATCCTTTGGGTCATCTGCTGCTACACAAATATAAAATTATAATTAAACCAATTTGTCTATTTAGAAAGTGTCCAACAATTATTTATCCATATCACTCCAACAATTATTTATCCACATCACACAACACAGCAAATGCTACAAAATTTCTTTTTTTTTTTTTTTTTTTGAGACGGAGTTTCGCTCTTGTTACCCAGGCTGGAGTGCAATGGCGCAATCTCGGCTCACCACAACCTCCGCCTCCTGGGTTCAGGCAATTCTCCTGCCTCAGCCTCCTGAGTCACTGGGATTACAGGCACGCGCCACCATGCCCAGCTGATTTTTTGTATTTTTAGTAGAGACGGGGTTTCACCATGTTGACCAGGATGGTCTCGATCTCTTGACCTTGTGATCCACCCGCCTCGGCCTCCCAAAGTGCTGGGATTACAGGCATGAGCCACTGCGCCCGGCCCTAAAATTTCTTTACTGTGGCAAAGCAATGAGAAAGCTGGACTTTCAAGCCCTTCAAATAATGTTTAAGATTATCACTTTACCTGTAAGATCAATCTCAAAATGTAGTCAACAGCAGAACAAAGTTGAGGTATGCCATAAACCCAAGTTTAGAATGAAATTAAAACCCATAGATATCACAAGGTTTTGGCTTTAATAGTTTTCTAAGTCAAATACCAGATAAAAGTATTTGCAAAGAATGTCCTGTATCACCGAAACAATAGAATGTCTGTGTGTTGATCTGGGTGAGTCGTGAGCAAAACAAGAAGTTTCAGGATTCTAGGATCTCAACGAGAGAATCGCAAGCCCCTGGAAACTCACCACAATCTTCCTATATGCTCACAGAATGCTTCCCACTTCCCTAAGAACTGCCATTGTATCCTCTCCTTCCTTTTCCCTCCCTTCTTTTCCCCTTCTTTCCTTGCTTCCTTTCCTTCTCTTCCTCCTTTTTCTCCTTCATCTTTTTTCCTTTATTTTTATTCCCACAAGTCCATCTCACAGACTGGTCACAATCTTCCCATTTCCAAGCCCTTTCACTGATGTCAAAAACCACCCCTTATGTTCCCAAATCTTACTAGTCCCTAGTTTGCTCAGATTTTGGCCAGGCTAGAACATTCTTCATTCAGCAGCCTATGCTGAACTGAAATGGCCTGTAGTTGCTTGCATTTCACCACTTTCACTTGTACCTCTAAGTTCCCTCCTTCCTGGTGTTGCAGCCTTGTGGCTTAACAAATACCCTGAGGATCCAGTGACAAGAGCTATGGATTTTATAGCATACTTTCATCTGAAGCTATATGCTTTTCCTCTTACCATAGCACTGACCTTGGGGCATTTATATCCTCTCTACATTGTACTTGCACAGAAATCCTAGTAACAGCTTCTTAATTGAGTTTCTGGAACATAATTAGCATTCTTTGGGATAAATCTAATTGTGCTATACTCTCCTCATAATAAATAACCTATAAATTTTCCTGATTACTAATAAAAAGAAGAAAGAGGAAAAAATTCATTTGTGGACAAGTGCTCTTATGAAATGCTTTGCGGCAGCAACTGGGAATCAGGAAGGGAGGAGAGACACGTAACTGTCATGTCTTCGTTAGATGTAGCATTCTAAAACTCATTGTCAATGGTAGCTGAAACAAGATAGAAAAACAAATATTGGAGGAGCAATGCTTGATCCTTCTGAGCTAGGAAGTCTTAGAAGTTACATATAAATTTTAGAGGTTGAGTGTGGCTTTTTACCCTGGATGAAAAAAAAAAAAGCCTATAATTTCTCCAGTTCAAGATATTGATAGTCATTAACATGGTCTATTTGGGTATAAATTAAGCCACAAAATAATTCTTAGTACCACTACAATATCCCTCAAACAAGAAGGTCTGCATTGATATATATGTTTATACACATGAACAAATGAGATGCAAAAACACGCATCGATTAATCCATTAAAGTCATTATGCTGCCCCAGAAAATAACCCTTGCTGCCTGTATGCCTCATCCACATATCCATTTTTCTGCATAGAATTAATCTTCAAATCAGCTGATATTTAATTGTATCACCCCTTTGCTTTTTGAGGAAGCTAAACATTATTAAAAAATAACCCTGCCTCCCCGGTTTTGCTGCTAAGTCATTATGTGCATAAGTAATCTAAGTGGATTATAGGAAACATTAGGACTGGCAATTGGCTTTGCCAGCTACCAAAGCCACAGCACCGTTAGAGGCTAGATCAAATGAGGCTAGGGAAAGCTAATGCACCAAAATTGCCTATTGCCTCTATGTAATTATCACCCAAAAGAAAAAGCACAGCTTCTTCATGAATCTCCAAACCACAAATAAAGTAAAATGACCTGTCAGAATTCCTCATCGATGCCTTTTATTGTCCATAATATTAAATTAACTAGACAGTACATGACATTACAAGATAGAACAAGCCTCTTGAACCGTAATTCACAGTGACTAAGAGTTGATAACTATGGGTATATGATGGTCACTAGATATAGTATCTCCCATGAGCCCTAGCATTAACGTGAGCATCTCCAGATACAGAGACATCATTATCATCATTTATCTTCACTGAATAGACAGAGTACATGACTTTCACCTTCAGAACATCTGCTACTCATGTAATGCAGAAAACTTGTTCAAGTATTTCAGGATGCCAAGTGACCCACATATTTTCTCTTAACAAGAGTTCATCTTGTGTTCTCAGCTTATGATTTTTATTGAATTATTGATATTTCCTCCAGACATTTTCCAAGCAAAAGAAGAGACTGTATTTCATTTGTCTCTATTTCCAGAATCCCAAGGGGAAACTAGATCATAATAAATAATCAATGTATGTTAGTTGAAAACATTGATGAATGCAACTTTGATTCTCAGTACTAAGTAAAATACACTATATGTAGTAGGTCAAAAAAATAAAGAAAAGAAAAACAAACTTGTTAAATTTAATGACATTTGTTGCATAGAGAAGTTGCCAAAATGCAAACATGGTTTCATTGAATTATCTTGGCCTCACAAATCAACTCATTTGATTATATTTTGGAACAGAAATGCAAGAACAACCATTTAGCTACTGATTTGTAGTTTTAGTGTGGACCCTCCTACGATGATGCTAAACCAGAGAGTGACTATACGTAGTCCAAATAGGGTGCCAACCTCAGCATGTGTTTAAAGTATGATGCCACCACAATTTGGGAACCTCTTACCTGGGTTATACAAGCAAGGGAAATTTAAGAACATAAGCAATGGGATCGTTTCATCACTTTGATTAATAAAGAATGGTGCTTATTCAGTAATATCAGGAATATCATCTATCACTTACTCCCCACTCATTTTATTTGCTCCAGTGACAGAAAACTACTCACCCTCTACTACACCTCTCCCTCTCAGTCATCTCATTTACTGTAATTTGAGTCAAGTGACCAGAGAGTCTTCAGTAAGTGCTATTTATTTACACAGGTTGAGACTAAGGCTTATCTGCTTAAAACAGATTCTCACAGAAGGCAGGAGGGTCAGTATAGGATAGGATATCATTAACTATAATTATAAGACCTTCCTAAAGTAATCTTTTATTCAAATATTTATTAAGCATCTACCATGTATCATGCATTCTGCTATGAGCAGAGGATATACACAAGTTTTCAGATTACTTAAGAGGAAGTAAACAGACAATAGTCAAGTAACAAATTAGAAGTGCCGCAGAATAAGTGTTGTGGTACATAACCACTGGGATTCACTGATAACTATTCACAATTAGTGTTTTTCTTTTTTCAAGCATCAATGACAGGAAAGCATCAACATCAGCCTCAGCATCAGTTTAACATGCTACTTACCACCACAATTACATTTGCTGCTGGGATTGGAAGATTTTCCACTTCAAGATCTTGACCATCCATGGCCAGCAGATTGAGAGACGGGTCATATGCAGGTCTAGGAAACGCTGAATTGACAATCTGGTGGCGTTTGCTTACTTGAGCTTCGGAAGAGGAATGGTAGCTATGTCTATAGATTTTTTGTGGGGCTATATCCAGGCTCTTTTCAATGTCTTGTGAATGGTGGTAAACAAATACCGGCTT
The DNA here is from genome assembly GCF_009761245.1 of Sapajus apella. NCBI lineage: Eukaryota > Metazoa > Chordata > Mammalia > Primates > Cebidae > Sapajus > Sapajus apella. The sequence goes on from NW_022436942.1 coordinate 30,123,014, forward strand.
TCCACTCTTTTTCTGATTAATTGCCAAAAAATGATCATTGTTTCCTGAAAAGCACCCTGGAAGAGGGAAGAAGCAGAAACAATATCAAAGACCCTATTCAATGAGAGAGGTAGATATATCTAATAAGGAGAATTACCCTTTCTTGAGGGGCTTTAAGACTTCTGAAGGATTTAGGTTAGTCTCCATCTTTCTTTCTCTGCTTCATGATCCCCCAAAAATAGCATACACCTTGTGGTATGAAGGCCTTTCAGAGACTTCTGGTGGAAAGAAGTGGGTGTACTTTGAAAAGTTCTATTTTTTGGATATTCTGATGCCACTTTTCTAAGAAATTTCCTCCATTATCTATACCCATAGTTTCAATACCTAGTTGGGCTTCTATTCCTGGATGTCCTATCTGCTGCTGAAATTATAAATAGTTCTATCATATTTAAGCTTTCCTGAAATATAAGCATTTCCTACAATTCTTATTTCATACTTGTTGCTTGTATTACAATTAACAGTTTTCTTCACACTTATAGAATATTTAAGCTCACTGAGAAAAGAAATCTGAGTACACTTATTGTGGGAGAAACTTTCAATAGTCCAAAAAATATCCATCCTTTGCTTCTTTCTTATGTGAGTAATATGGCCATCTAGATAGAGACTACATTTCTCTCAGTCTTCCCTGGAACTAAGTAAGCATTGCCATTTGATCACGTTACAGCTATTGGAATATGAATAAACAGATGTTAGCAGAGATTTAACGTGGGCTTTTTTTTTTTTTTTTTTTATTTGAGACGGAGTTTCGCTCTTGTTACCCAGGCTGGAGTGCAATGGTGCAATCTCGGCTCACTGCAACCTCCGCGTCCTGGGTTCAGGCAATTCTCCTGCCTCAGCCTCCTGAGTAGCTGGGATTACAGGCATGCGCCACCATGCCCAGCTAATGTTTTGTATTTTTAGTAGAGACGGGGTTTCACCATGTTGACCAGGATGGTCTCGATCTCTTGACCTCGTTATCCACGCTTTCTTTTTACATTTCCTCCTCTGTGCTGGCTAAAATGCAGATGATCTGGTAGGAGCATGAGGTGGAAACCATGTGTCAAAGATGGTAGAGCCCTAAGACAAAAGATTCTGATCCCTGATCAGAATACCAACCTCACAGTTCCCACTCAGACTATTAGAGGAGAGAAAAACAATTTTCCATTGTGTTTTACCTGCTATATTTTAAGAATCTTTGTTATAGCAATTAAATTTATTTAGTAAAAAAAAATTCATCTCTATTTCTTCTGTTAGATAAATATTCATTGCATTGAATAATGGTTTTTCTTGTTTGTTACTGGCCACAGGAGGAAACAGATAATACATGTGAATCAAAAAGAGTATTACTAGGTCAAACACCAATTAGAAAAGCAAACGTGTGATCTGTTATATAACATAGTGCCTAGCAATGGTACTGCAGGTTTTCCCTGGAAATGCCTATGGCAACAAGTGCTGTCCTTAGAAAATTACTTAACTCTTTTTACAAGAATTATTCTGCAATCTCCTACTATCTTTTACTTCCCAAATCTTGCAAGGGCCTTCACTTTTTTTTTTGTTTTTGTTGCAAGTTTCAGCTATTTACATGCCCAAATTCAATAGCATTATCATGGCAAATCTCCTCCTCATGCTACGGGGCACTGTAAATTTCTTTTCTCTCAGGTGAGAAACCCAAGTTCATTTATGCATACAATATACCTTTCCCAAAGCACAGAATCATCTCTCAATGAGTGATGTTAAAAATAGAAAACTAGGATGAAAATAATATAGTATTTTATTTCTTAACTCCAAAGGAATTACTTCATTGTAGTGATATCAGATAGTTTCTCAGAGGGAAAGAAGAAAATTACTCTCCTTTCAGAAATGTAGAAACTCTTCCAGGACACTACAGTGATATTGTAGTGTTCTGGAAGAGTTTCCACATAAAAGTAATTTACTAAAAAGTAAATTACTTTTTAGTAAAATACGAAATAAACATCTTGTGGTCAGAAAGTTAATATACATCTAAAACATTGTAGCACCATTTTCCATTAATAAAACAGTGGTAAGAATAACAACACTGAGGTATCCTGTTCTGAATTCCAGTATACTACATATGTTCCTAATGATGGTTTCATTTCCAAATCTGAGGAATGTGTTTAATTCAGACAAAGAAAAAGAACAATTACTTAAAGGTCATCATTGTCCAACTATCATCTTTGGCAAACTATGGGTGGTTTGATTATTTAAAAAAAGTTATGGTCAATTTAGCATGCTCAGAACATGATGATGAATTTCCATTACTATTTCAGAATCTATATAAAATATAATTCAAGTGGCCTAAAAAGATATGGCTATTGGTACCAGAAGATGATTCTCATGCTATCTATTATATCATGGAAGAAAGTATTTGACTAAGAAAATAATCTTTATAACCCCACATGAAAGTTGAAGGCATATTGTTGAAACAGAGTTGCTGAAGATGCAGGATGTATATGTTGGTAACGTAAGTCTTAATGGAAAGCAAAGCCTGTAAAAACTAGCAATTCCTCTACTCTGGATTCTCTGTAAATGTTAAGGAAAAAAGAAAAAAGCAGCTTAGAAGATTGGAGGAAGCAGATATCTGAAAAGAGGAGAAATAACTGACAAATAGTAAACTACACAAATATCTTCAATCTTTCTTTTAATATTTTATCCATCACAGCAAGCCTTTTCAGAGCCACTTTACCTAAATAGAATAAATAAGTCCAGTTAACAAATATTTGCTAAAATTGGCCTACCAATAAAAGGCAAAAAATTGAAATACAATTGAAACACAATTAAAATTTCCCAACCTTATCCACTTGCTTGTGTGAATGAACTTAGTCCTGCCTTGCTCTTGAGTAATGAGTTCTAAGATAGCAGTGTAATATCAGGTGTCCTACCATAATCATTAGGTAAGAAAAAATTTTCATAGTGCCGTCCTTAGATTCTCTGGATTGGAACTATCTGGGACATCACGATGCAGTTTCTCATATCCCAGGCTGGAACCACCAAAGCATAATCTCTGGAGATGTAGCCTAGGAATCTGGATTTATAATAAAATTCTTGTATTGAAACTCTGAAGTTTGAGGACCACTGACCTAGTGTCTGGAAGTAGTTTTTTATTTTCTGTCCTCAAATGCTACCTCTCTATTGCCTCTTTCACTTCAGCTTTATGAATATACTCAAGTAAACATTTTGGAAATGTGAAGATTGAGATGCCAAGTTCTCTGTTAGTGAAGCTGTCATTCAAAGGCAGCCAACCATCACAGATCTTTTTCCTCTCTGTCCTCTCAACAGCTGAGACCCTGGACTCAGATGCAGGTATGGAAGTGCAAGAAACTCACTTCAAATATAATGATATAGATACTTTTATAGTGAAAGTGTGAAAAAAAATATATATCATGAAAACCTAATAAAAAGAAAGCTGGAGTAACTATATTAATATCAATTCAGTGCAAAGAAATTACCAAGGATAAAGAGGGACAATACATAATGATGGATGTATGATGCAACGTACGTAAGAATACATAATAATCTAAAATGTGTATCAAAAATGAACTTAAAATTCATGAAACAAAGCTGACAAAAATGAAAGGAGAAATAGGAAAATTCACAATCATCATTGAAGATTTTAACTGTTCCCTCTCAGTGTTAAGTAGAATGAGGAGACAGAAAAGAAGCTAAGGTAAGCTTAGAAAACAACGACCCATCAACCAAGTGGATTTAATAGATGTTTACAGAACAGACAACCAAAACCACCAGAATACACACCCTTTTCAAGTGCTTATGGGGTATTCATCAAGATACACCATACCCTAGGTCATAAAATACACATTTTGAAAACTGAAATTATACAAAGTATACTCTTCGACCATGAAGGAATTAAACTAGAAATCAGTAACAGAAAGAAAACAAGAATATTTCCAAAATTTGGAAATTAAAAAAAACCCACATTTCTAAATATCCATGGGCCAAAGAGAAAGTCACAAGACAAATTAGAGCGTATTTTGAACTGAACTAAAACAAAAATATAACATACCATAATTTGTGGGATGCAGCTGAAGCAGTGCTTAGAGAAAAAAATATAACATTAAATGCTTATATTAAAGGTCTCAAATCAATAATCTCAGCTTCCACTTTAAGAAACTAGAGAAAGAGCTAAATAAGTGTAAAGAAATTAAAAAGTTAAAAGTAGAAATCACTACACTGAAAATAGAAAAAGAAGAGATAAAAATGAATGAAACAAAAACCAGTTCTTTGAAAAGATTAGTAAAATTGATAAAACACTCACAAGATTGACAGAGAAAGAGACTATACAAATTTCTAGTATCAGAAATGAAAGGAGGGATATCATTATCATTATTCAGCAGATATAAAAACGTATAAAAAGAAAAATAACAATCCTCTACACATAAATTAGACAATTTAGATAAAATCATCAGTTCCTTGAAAACCACAAACTATTGAAACTCACCAAAGATGAAATAAGTAATCTAAATTGTGCTAAAATTATAAAATGAATTAAATTTTTACTTAAACTTTTTCTGAATCAAAAATCTTCAGGGCCAAATGGCATAATTGAAAATTTCTACCAAATGAGGAAAAAAAGATAACATCAATTCTATATAATTTCTCCCAGAAAATAGAAGGTGGAACATTCACCAAAACCATCTCTTGAAGCCAAAATTACCCTGATAATAAAATCAGATAGAGACAATCCCCCCTCCAAAAAACACTATGGACCAATATTGCTCATGAACACAAATGCAAAAGTCCTGAATAAAATATTAGCAAATTGAATGCAGAAATAAATAAAAAGACAAGTGGGGCTTATCCTGGGAATGTAGGGCTGATTCAATATTTGAAAAATAATCTACATAACCCACCCTATTGACAGTGAAAGAAGAAAAATATTGTCATATTAATTGATGGAAAAAACGATTTGACAAAAGTCGTGTCTATTCGTAGTAAGAAAAAATTAAGTAAACTAGAAATAGAAGAGAATGTTCTCAACCTGATAAATATACCTACACCAAACCCCACAGTGAACATCATGCTTAACAGTGAAAGACTGAATGCTTCCCTTCTAAGACAAGGACAAGGCACCCATATCATTGCTATATAACATTGTACTAAGAGTCCCGGTCAGTTCAAGGAGACAAAGAAAAGGAGCAAAAGCATAAAACTGTTTTATTTGCAGATGACATGATAGCCTCTGTAAAAAATCCCAAGAAATTTACCAAAATCTTCCTAGAGCAGGCAGGCGAGTTTAGCAAGGTCACAAAATATAAAGGCAACCTATAAAACTCAATGGCATTTGTATAAGTTAGTAATGTATAATTGAAAACTAAAAGTAAAAAAAAAAAAAAAAACTGTCCCCAAATGAATGTTTAGATATAAATCTAACACATCATACCATATACAAAAATTAAATAAAGATTTACATATAAAATCCATACAATAAAACTACTGGAAGAAAAGATAGGCAAAAAACTCCACAGTCGTCTGGGCAATGATTTTTCTTTTTAAATATGACCCCAAAAGCACAAGCAACTAAAACAAAAATAGACAAATGGGATTGCATCAAAAAAGCTTCTGGAGAGCAAAGGAAACAGGTAACAAAGTGAAGTGATAACCCACAGAATGGGAGAAACTATTTGCAAACCACACATCTGATAAGGGATTAATATCAAAAATACATAAGAAACTCAAACAATGCAATACCAATAATATTAACATAGTTAAAAAATGGGGAAAAGATTTGGACAGACATTTCTGAAAAGAAAATTTGTTTAGTCTATCATTGATGGACATTTGGGTTGGTTCCAGGTCTTTGCTATTGTAAACAGTGCCACAAGGAACATACGTGTGCATGTGTCTTTATAATAGAATGATTTATAATCCTTTGGCTATATACCCAGTAATGGGATTGCTGGGTCAAATGGAATTTCTATTTCTAGATCCTTGAGGAATCACCACCCTGTCTTCCACAACGGTTGAACTAATTTACACTCCTACCAAAAGTGTAAAAGTGTTCCTATTTCTTCACACCCTCTCCAGCATCTGTTGCCTCCAGATTTTTTAATGATCGCCATTCTAACTGGTCTGAGGGGGTATCTCAATGTGGTTTTGATTTGCATTTCTCTAATGACCAGTGATGATAAGCATTATTTTGTATGTTTGTTGGCCTCATATATGTCTTCTTTTGAAAAGTGTCTGTTCACATCCTTTGCCCACTTTTGAATGGGTTTGTTTTCTTCTTGTAGATCTGTTTTAGTTCTTTATAAATTCTGGATATTAGCCCTTTGTCAGATGGGTAGCTTGCAGAAGCTGTTGGTTGCTGGTTCACTCAAATGATTGTTTCTTTTGCTGTACAGAAGCTCTGAGGTTTAATTGGGGGGGGGGCGGTGTTGAACAGTGAGAACACATGGCCACAGAGAGAGGAGCATCACACACTGGGGTCTGTTGGTGGGGAATGGGGGAGGGATGGAGGGGTAGTGAGGTTGTGGAGGGATAACATGGGAGAAATGCCAGATATAGGTGACGGGGGGATGGAGGCAGCAAACCACGTTGCCGTGTATGTACCTATGCAACAACTCTGCATGTTCTGCACATGTACCCCAGAGCCTAAAGTACAATAAAAAATATATTTTAAAGAGAGAAAAAAAGAAAACTTATGAATTTCCAATAGATACATGAAAATATGATCAGCATCACTAATCATTAGGAAGATGCAAATTAAAGCCACAATGAGGTAACAACACACACCTGTTAGAATGGGTTTATCAGAAAAGATGAAAGTTAAGTGTTGGCCAGGATGGGAAGAAAAGGGAACTCTTGTGCATTGTGGTGGAAATATAAATGAGTACAGGTGATTTCTTATCCAAAATGCTTGGGACCAGAAATGTTTTGAATTTTGGATGTTTCTGGATTTCAGAATATTTGCAGAATATACACCAATTAAGCATTTCTAATTAAAAGGTCCAAAATTCAAAATACTTCATTTAGCATTTCCTTTGAGCATCATGTTGGTAACAAAAAGTTTTCCATTTTGGAGCATTTACGGTTTTGGATTTTTGAATTACGGATGCTTAACCTGTACAGTCATTATGGGAAATCGTATGGAGGTTCCTCAAACTAAAAATAGAATTACCATATGTTCCAGCAATCCTGCTTCTGGGTGTAGATCTCCTCAAAATTACAATCAATTGTCAAAGAGATGCCTGCACTCCCATGTTCACTGAAGTATTATTCACAATAGCCAAGATATGAAAACAACCTAAGTGTCCATCAATAGATGAATAGAACATGGCACTGGTATAAAAACAGATACATAGACCAATGGAGCAGAATACAGAACCCAGAAATAAACCCAAATGCTTACAGCCAAATGATCTTCAGTAAAGCAAGCATTAGGGAAAGGACACCCTTTGCAAAAAGTGGTGTTGGGATAATTGGCTAGCCACATGTAGAAGAATGAAATTGGATACTCATCTCTCACGTTATACAAAAATCAGCTCAAGATGGATTGAGGACTTAAATCTGAGAACCGAAACTCTAAAAACCCTAGAAGATAACATTAGAAAATCCCTTCTAGATACTGGCTTAGGCAAGGATTTCATGACCAATAACCCAAAAGCAAATGCAATAAAAACAAAGGCAAGTAGCTAGGACTTAATTAAACTAAAGAGTTTTTGCATGGCAAAATGAACAGTCAGCAGAATAAACAGACAACCCACAGAGTGGAAGAAAATCTTCACAATCATACATATGACAAAGGACTAATATCCAGAACCTACACGAACTCAAACAAATCAGCAAGAACAGAACAAACAATCCCATCCAAAAGTGGGCTAAGGACATGAATAGACAATTCTCCAAAGATGATATACAAATGGCCAACCAACATAAGAAAAAATGCTCAACATCACTAATGATTAGGGAAATGCAAATCAAAACCCCACTGCAGTACCACCTTACCCCTGCAAGAATGACTATAATCAAAAAATCAAAAAACAATCGATGTTGGCATAAATGTGGCGATGAGGGAACACTTCTACACTGCTGGTGGGAACGTAAACTCATATAGCCACTATGGGAAACAGTGTGGAGATCCTCAAAGAACTAAAAGCAGAACTACCATTTGATCCAGCAATCAAACTACTGGGTACCTACCCAGAAAAAAAGTAGTGTCATTATATGAAAAAGACACTTGCACACGCATGTTTATAGCAGCACAATTCCTAATTACAAAATCGTGGAACTCACCTAAATGCCCATCAATCAATGAGTGGATAAAGAAACTAATTGATATAGATACTATATAAAGAAACCCATTAATAAACTATAGATCGATCTACCTACCTACCTACCTACCTACCCACCTACCTACACACAGTGGAATATTACTCAGTCATAAGAAGGAATTAATGGTATTTGCATTGACCTGGATGGTATTGAAGACTATTATTCTAAGTGAAGTAAATTGGGGAATGGAAAACCAAACATCATATGTTCTCACTGATATGTGGGAGCTAAGCTATGAGGATACAAAGCCATAAGAATGATAATAATGGACTTTGGGGACCTGGGGGAAGAGTAGGAGGAGGGCAAATGATAAAAGTCTACAAAAAGGGTGCAGTGCATACTGCCCAGGTGATGGGTGCACCAAAATCTCACAAATCACCACTAAGGAACTTAACCATGTAACCAAATATCCCCTGTACTCAAGTAACTTATGGGAAAAAAAGAGAAAAGGTAGCATGTACATATAATGTAATACTATTCAGCCTTATATATATATAAAAAAAAGGAAACCCTAACCCTTGTGACAATATGGATGAACCTAGAGGACATTATACTAAGTGAAATAAGGTGGGCACAGAAAGACAAATATCTTATGATCTCACTTATATGTGGACTCTAGAAAAGTACAGAATAAAATGATGGTTACCAAACGCTGGGACAGGGAATGCAGAGGGAATGGGGAGTTGTTGGTTAAAGGATATAGGATATAAAGGCTTTTTTGTTTGTTTGTTTTGAGATGGAGTCTCACTTTGTCACCACGCTGGAGTGCAGTGGCACGATCTCGGCTTACTGCAACATCTGCCTCTTGGATTCAAGTGATTCTCCTGCCTCAGGTTCCCGAGGATATAAAGTTTAAGATAGGAAAAATAAATTTTGAGATCTATTGCACAGTAGGGTAACTATAGTCAATAATTTATGGTTTATTTCAAAATATCTAAGAGCATAAATTTCAAATGTCTGACCACAAAAATGCTAAACAAGTGAGGTGGTAAGCTAATCGTCTTAATTTAATCATTTACCCTCTGTGTGTGTGTGGGGGGGTGTGTGTGTATGGAATATATATTTATATATTTTATCATATATATATATATATATATATATAATTTTACCCCATACATATAATTATGATCTGACAATTAAAAATATACTCATCTACATTTAAAATAAAAGTACTTTTATCATAAAAACAACATTTACATGAAAAATCAGTGAGATTTGATGGTCATAAAATTGTACAACTGAAATTTCATTCTGGGTATGACCTTGGTAGCCTTTGAAGAGATCTTTAACAAGGGAAAGAGTAATGTATGAAATTACAATAAGTTAGAGTACATTATGATTCATTATTTCAAATTCAGTGTTGGTTTTTCCTGAATGCTCAAGGTAAAATGGCCTTGTATTCACTCTCTCAGAATAAATCCTTGCATTGCAAATACTTAAACCAATGTCAATAACTTGTGAAAGGGAAGAATAAAATAGTGGCCTCTAAAGAGACTTAAAAAAGTGAACAATCAAAAAAAGGCTTTTGCTGGGTGATCATTTTGTGAAAACGCAATCAGTTTTGTTAGGAATGTTAGAAGAGATAAGTGGATAACATCAGGGGCTTCCCTTGAAAATTTATGCATCAGAAATGATTAGGCTCCCATTTATTTGATTTGTTAATGCCTCTCAAGAAAATTAAAAATACATAGTTGTACCAATAAAAGTTCTTTTGGGAAAAATGCCTATTTAGTATTGAGAATGGAAAGAAACAGGCTTTCTATTAAGAGAAATGAATTAAGAAATAAAGGAGGGACCTAGATTCTAATTTAAATGACCTCCCAACTTCTCTCTTCCCATCTACGTTAGCTCACCCCAATGAGCCTCAGTTTTCTCATCAGAAAACATAGGTGGTTCTTGCATATCTACAACTGGATTAGAAATATACTTCAGTAAGAGGAAGCCACAATTCAGTTAGACAGATTTTACTGGTCCTGATTTTTTTTTCTAAAGAATTAAGTTTTTCCATAAATACCATAAAAGACCCTTTGGGAAATTGTAGGGGCAGGAATTACCAGAAAGCATATCCTGGGATGTAAGGAGGCTAGTATTAAAACTATTGCTTAGTTGTTCTGTCATTCCATTGGTAATGGTAACAGGAGAGAACCAGAATACTAATCTCCAGTTAAAGATGTCAACAGTAATAACACTAAAACCCACCAATAAACATTACAGTCTTCCCAAAATATGACAACCAATATCAGTTAGGATAATGTCTTAAAATATAACATATGCTAACTCTTGCTAATCTGAATATGAAATTACAGCAATCCTCTGAAAGAGTTCATCATGGCTATGTCTATATGCAAAGTCAGTTTTATAGAATTCAATTTCTATGCCTTAGTTATGTTCCCACAACATATGTACATGTACGTATATATCTGTATGTACACATATTGCTTTGTTTTGTATCCTGACACAAAATAACCAATTTGATAAAAATGTTTATCCTTAAACTATAAAGTTTTTTTTCAAATCAGGGTTTCCATAAGATGACAATAATTAAATTTGCCAAAATACCAACATAGACCCAAAAAACCCATGGAGAATCTTATCATTAAAAGAGCAATTCCAAGGCTGGTCCTAGTGCAGTGGTGTTTACAACTAACTGATCACAACCAGTTGCAGATTTCTTTGTTTCTTCTCCACTCTCCTTAAAATTCCCAAAACCAGAAGACCTCTTCTCCAATAAAGGATCACAACTCCTCGCCAGAGAACAAATTTGATGAATTGACAAGTGTAGGTTTCAGAAGGTGAGTAATAACAAACTCCTCCAAGCTGAGGGAACCTGTTCTAACCCAATGCAAGGAAGCTAAGAACCTTGAAAAAAGGTTAGAGGAATTGCTCACTAGAATAACCAGTTTAGAGAAGAATATAAATGACCAGATGGAGCTGAAAAACACAGCATGAAAACTTCATGAAGCCTGCACGAGTATCAACACCTGAATTGATCAAGTGGAAGAAAGGATATCAGAGATTGAAGATCAACTTAAAAAAGTGTGAAGACAAGATCAGAGAAAAAAAAGAATGAGAAGGAATGAATAAAGCCTCCAAGAAATATGGGACTAAGTGAAAAGATCAAACCTACGTTTGATTGGTGTACCTGAAAGTGACAAGGAGAATAAAACCAAGTTGGAAAACACTCTTCAGGGTATTACTGAGGAGAACTTCCTCAACTTAGCAAGACAGGCCAACATTCAAATTTAGGAAATAGAACACCACAAAAATACTCCTCGAGAAGAGCAACCCCAACTCACATAAACATCAGTTTCACCAAGGTTGAAATCAATGAAAAAATGTTAAGGGCAGCGAGAGAAAGGTTGGGTTATCCATAAAGGGAAGCCCATCAGACCCACAGCAGATCTCTCTGCAGAAATGACAAGCCAGAAGAGAGTGGGGGCCAATATTGAACATTCTTAAAGAAAAGAAATTTTAATCCAGAATTTTATATTCAGGCAAACTAAGCTTCATAAGCGAAAAAGAAATAAAATCCTTTATAGACAAGTAAATGGTGAGAGATTTTGTCACCAGAAGGCCTGCCTTACAGGAGCTCCTGAAGAACGTACTAAACATGGAAAGGAAAAACTTGTACCAGCCACTGCAAAAACATACCAAATTGTAAAGACCATTGACACTATGAAGGAACTGCATCAACTAATGGGCAAAATAACCAGCTAGCATCATAATGAGGATGAAATTCAAACATAACAATATTAACCTTAAATGTAAACAGGCTAAATGCCCCAATTAAAAGACACAGACTGGCAAGCTGGATAAAGAGTCAAGACCCATCCATGTGCTGTATTTAGGAGACCCATCTCATGTGCAAAGACACACATAGGCTCAAAATAAAGGGATGGGGGAATATTTAATAAGCAATTGGAAAACAAAACAAAACAAAAAGCAGGGGTTGCAATCCTAGTCTCTGATAAAACATACTTTAAACCAGCAAAGATCAAAAGAGACAAAGAAGGGCATTACATAATGGTAAAGGGATTAATGCCACAAGAAGAGCTAACTATCATAAATATATATGCACCCAAAACAGGAGCACCCAAATACATAAAGCATGCTCTTGGAGACCTACAAAGAGACTTTGACTCCCACACAATAATAGTGGGAGACTTTAATATCCCACTGTCAATATTAGACAGATAAACGAGACAGAAAATTAACAAGGATATTCAGGACTTGAACTCAGCTCTGGACCAAGAGTACCTAATAGATATCTACAAAACTCTCCACCCCAAATCAACAGAATATACATTCTTCTCAGCAACACATCACACTTATTTTAAAATTGACCACGTAATTGGAAGTCTAACAGTCCTCAGCAAATGCGAAAGAATGGAAATTGTAACAGTCTCTCAGACCACAGTGCAATCAAATTAGAACTCAGGATTAAGAAACACTCAATTTGCTGAGAATGATGGTTTCCAGGTTCATCCATGTCCCTACAAAGGACCCAAACTCATCGTTTTTGATGGCTGCATAAGAGCAGAAGATCAAACACCACATGTTCTCACTCATAGGCGGGTGTTAAACAATGAGAATACATGGACACAGGGAGGGGAGCACTACACACTGGGGTCAGTTGGGGGGAAATAGGGGAGGGATGGTGGGGGGTGGGGAGCTGGGGAGAGATAGCAAGGGGAGAAATGCCAGATGTAGGTGATGGGGAGGAAGGCAGCAAATCACACTGCCATGTGTGTACCTATGCAACAATTTTCATGTTCTTCACATGTACCCCCAAACCTAAAATGCATTAAAATAAATGGGAAAATAAAATAAAATAAAAAAATAACATTGAAAAAAAAAAAAAAAAAAGAAACTGACTCAAAACCACACAACTATGGGGAAACCAAACATCCTGCTCCTGAATGACTACTGAGTAAATAACAAACTTAAGGCAGAAATAAATAAGTTCTTTGAAACCAATGAGAACAAAGACACAATGTATCAGAATCTCTGGGACACAGCTAACATAGCCTTTAGAGGGAAATTTATAGCACTAACTGCCCACAAGAGACAGCAGAAGAGATCTAAAATTGATACCTCAACATCACATTAAAACAACTAGAGAAGCGCAAACTAATTCAAAAGCCAGAAGACAAAAAATAACTAAGATCAGAGCAGAACTGAAGGAGATAGAGACACAAAAACCCTCCCAAAAAATCAGTGAATCCAGGAGTTGGTTTTTTGAAAAGATCAATAGACTGCTAGTGAGACAAAGAAGGAAACAGAGAAGAACCAAACAGATGCAATAAAAATGAAATAGAGAATATCATCGCTGATCCCACAGAAATACAAACATCAGAGAACACTATAAACACCACTACACAAATAAACTAGAAAATCTCGAATAAATGGATAAATTCCTGGACACATATACCCTCCTAAATCTAAGACAGGAAAAACTATAAACCCTGAAGATGCCAACAACAAGTTCTAAAATTGAGGCAGTAATTAATAGCCTATCAACCAAAAAAAGTCCAGGACCAGATGGATTCACAGTTGAATTCTACCAGAGGTACAAAGAGGCACTGGTACCATTCCTTCTGAAACTATTCCAAACAATAGAGAAAGAGGGAATCCTCCCTAATTCGTTTTATGCAGCCAACATCATCGTGATACCAAAACCTGATAAAGACACAACAACAGAAAATTTCAGGCCAATATTCCTGATAAACATGAATGCAAAAATTCTCAATAAAAACTGGCAAACTGAATCCAATAGCACATCAAAAAGCGTATCCACCACGAACAAGATGGCTTCATCCCTGAAATGTAAGGCTGGTTTAACATATGCAAATCTATAAACATAATCCAACACATAAACAGAACCAGTGACAAAAACTGCATAATTATCTCAATAGATGCAAAAAAAAAAAAGGCCTTCAATAAAATTCAATACACCTTTATGCTAAAAACTCTCAATTAACTAGGTATCAATAGAAAGTATCTCAAAACTATAAGAGCAATTTATGATAAACCCACAGCCAGTATTATACCGAATGGGCAAAAACTGGAAGAATTCCCTTTGAAAACCGGCCCAAGGACGCCCTCTCTCACCACTCCTATTCAACATAGTGTTGAAAGTTCTGACCGGGGAAATCAGGCAAGAGAAAGAAAGAGTACTGCCCTAAGTAATTTAAATAGGAAGAGAGGAAGTCAAATTGTCTGTTTGCAGATGACATGATTGTGTATTTAGAAAACCCCACTGTCTCAGTTCAAAATCTCCTTAAGATGAGAAGCAACTTCAGCAGTTTCAGGATAAAAAAATTTTTCAAAAATCACAAGCATTCCTATACACCAATAATAAACAGAGAGCCAAATCATGAGTGAACTCCCATTTGCAAATGCTACAAAGAGAATGAAATACCTAGGAATAAAATTTACAAGATATGTGAAGGACTTATTTAAGGAGAACTACAAATCACTGCTCAAGGAAATAAGAGAGGACACAAACAAACGGAAAAAACATTCCATGGTCATGGATAGGAAGAATTAATAACATGAAAATGGCCATATTGCCCAAAGAAATTTATAGATTCAATGCTATTTCCATTAAGCTACCGCTGACTTTTTTCACAGAATTAGAGAAAACTACTTCAAATTTCATATGGAACCAAAAATGAGCCCACATAGCCAAGACAATCCTGACCAAAAAAAAAAAAAAAAAAAACACCCAAAGCTGGAGGCATCTTGCTACCTGACTTTATACTACAAGGCTACAGTAACAAAAACAGAATTGTACTGTTACCAAAACAGATATATAGTTGAATGGAACAGAACAGAGGCCTCAGAAGTAATACCACATATCTACAACCATCTGATCTTTGACAAACCTGACAAAAACAAGCAATGGGGAAAGGATTCCCTATTTAATAAATGGTGTTGGGAAAACTGGCTAGCCATATGCAGAAAACTGAAACTAGACCCCTTCCGAAAATTAACTCAAGATGGATTAAAGTCTTAAATGTCTCCCCATGCTATCTCTCCCAAACTCCCCACCCCTCACTGTCCCTCCTCTATTTCCCCCCAACAGACCCCAGTGTGTAGTGCTCCCCTCCCTGTGTCCATGTGTTCTCATTGTTCAACACCCATCTGAGTGAGAACATGCGGTGTTTGGAAAAAAAAAAAAAAAAAAGTCTTAAGTGTAAGACCTAAAATCACAAAAACTCTAGAAGAAAACCTAGGTAATACCATTCAGGACATAGGCATTGGCAAGGACTTCTTTACTAAAACAGCAAAAGCAATGGCAACAAAAGCAAAAACTGACAAATGGGATCTAATTAAACTAAAGAGTTTCTGTACAGCAAAAGAAACTATCATTAGAGTGAACTGACAACCAACAGAAAGTGGAAAAACTTCTTGCAACCTACCCATCTAGCAAAGGGCTAATATCCAGAATCTGCAAAGAACTAAAAACAGATTTACAAGGAAAAAAATCCCATCAAAAATTGTGTGAAGGATATGAACAGATGCTTCTCAAAAGGAGACATTTATGCAGTCAACAAACATGAAAAAAAGCTCATCATCACTGATCACTAGAGAAATGCAAATTAAAATCACAATGATATACCATCTCATGCCAGTAAGAATGGTGATCATTGTAAAGTCAGGAAACAACAAATGCTGGAGAGGATGTGGAGAAATAGGAATGCTTTCACACTGTTAGTGGCACTATAAATTAGTTCAACCATTGTGGAAGACAGTGTGGCAATTCCTCAAGAATCTAGAACCAGAAATCCCATTTGACCCAGGAAGTCCACTACTGGGTATATACCCAAAGGACTGTAAATCATTCTACTATTAAGATACATGCACACATATGTTTATTGCAGCACTGTTCACAATAGCAGTCTTAGAACCAACCCAATGCCCATCAATGATAGACTTGATAAAGAAAATGTGGCCCATATATACCACAGAATACTATGCAGCCATAAAAAAGGATGAGTTCATGTTCTTTGCAGGGACATGAAGCTGGAAACCCACATACTTAGTCAACTAACACAAGAACATAAAACCAAACACCACAGTTCTCACTCATAAGTGGGAGTTGAAAAATGAGAACACACCAGGGCATGTCAGAGAATGGGGGACTATGGGAGGGATAGCATAAGGAGAAATACCTCATGTAGATAATGGGTTGATCGGTACAGTAAACTACTCTGGCACGTGTCTATGTAACAAAATCTACATGTTCTGCACATGTACCCCAGAACTTAAAAAAATGGGTAACATAAGAGGTAAATCTGGGGGAAAAAAAGAAAACTAAAACAACACTTTTTTGAAAGAACACGTTCTTCCAGGACTGGTTTTACTAAGATCAGTATATGCACTGGCTTCTAAGATGTGAAAACACAATTCTACTAGAAAGCGTTGTGACAGTCTTTCATATTATTTAAACTCTCCACATATTTGACCAGTGATGTGTCCAATATATCTATAAGAAAAATGAAACCAACAGCAAAGTAATTGTTCTATTTTTATGGTGCTAGCTCTGATCTATTTAGGAGAAGATCTGAATCCCATTAGAATAAGGGATGATGTTAATCACCTTGTAAAGTCTCCTTAAATGTTTTCTCACATTTCCTAAAATATTCTATTAGGAAAAGTGGTTCCTCCTTCCACTCTCAGTCCAGCATAAATACTCTGGATATCCCTTACCTCTCCCTGTTTACACATTGAAAGTTGAGCTGCACAGTGTAAAACTCTATTTTGGAGTCACAGAATTGACAGCCATTTCAGGAAAAATCCACTGTCTGCTATATGGTGGTAGTAAAATTGCAATGAAAGGGTTTCATGTTTCCTGATTTTTGCCCAGCTTCAATAGAGTTATTTTTCATTTGATAAATATCTATTACAGAGTGGAACATAATACAATTAAAGCAGTACCTTGGGACAATGTGACTAGACATAAGTCATGAAGAAAGAATGAGCATTAAGACCACCGGCCTCAGACTCTGCTGGAAGAAGTGAAATGTATGCCAGCTGAGACACGGCAATCAGATGTCCCCAGGTTCAGAAGTAATGAGTCAAAGGATACTGGGAAAAGAGGTTTACAGGGCTGAATTGCTACTATGTATTAAACATTATACAGCTATTAAAAGAGGACTATCAAGCTACACCTGCTAGGGAAGGGCAGAAGGCAGAAAGATGCTCATATGGCTAGAAGCTAAGACTGCAAAAATCACAGTAATTCAGTTCTGCATGCACTTACTGAATAATGAAATAGTACATTTGGAAACTAATGTTATACATCATTGTTATGCAAACAGCTAAAATATAATTGTTTACAAATAATTTAAAGATTGGAAACTATATCCATCGTTTTCATTGCAGAGTTCGCCAGCTGACTTGAAAACTGGGCTCAAATTTTAAAACAAAGGAAAAAAAGTGTCTGTTTTAAGAATAATTTTCATAGCAGATTAGGACTTATATTAAAACACAGCAAAGTGAACATTAGAACACATAAACATTAAAATCTCACCTAGTAATGATACTACAGATATATAAATGCTCAGATATTAGAGGAGAAGGAAACTGGGTGTATTAGTCCAGTCTCACGCTGTTAAAGACATACCCAAGACTGGGTAATTTAGAAAGAAAAAGAGATATAATTGACTCACAGTTCCGCATGGCTGGGAAGGCCTCAGAAAGCTTATAATCATGGCAGGAAGGGAAGCAAACAACCTTCTTCCCATGGTGGCAGGAGAGAGAATAAGCGTTCAGCAGAGGGAAGCTCCTTATAAAAGCATCAGATCTCGTGAGAACTCACTACCACAAGAACGGGATAGGGGAACCCATCCCCATGCAGATTCAATTATCTCCACCGGGAGATAATTGAACTAACTCAATACCGCAAGAACAGGCTAGTGGAACCCACCCCCATGGAGAGTCAATTATCTCCATTTGGAAATAATTGAACTAACTATCACAAGAACGGGAGAGGGGAACCCACCCCCATGGAGATTCAATTATCTCCACCTGGTCCCTCCCACAACAGGTGGAGATTATGGGAACTACAATTCAAGATGAGATTTGGATGCGGACAAAGCCAAACCATATCAGTGTGGAAAGAGGTCTGTAGTTAGCCACTTGAATAGATCCCTGTTCTGGTCTCCCTTGCCTGTGTTTAGGGATTTGAGGGGCACTTGGTAGACCCTTCCAACACTGCTTTTCTTGTTCTAGCTCCTCTATCCACCATTTGAAATTAATAGCACTGGGCTAAGGCTCTGTTTTTTAATTATTCTTTTAAAAATGAAAAGTAACTAAGGAAGGACCTTATAATTAACAGCTATTCTTATCTGAAGTAGATCGGTGTGGCACATCCTTTCTTAGAATAGATCTGAGAAGAGACCTCTCATCTCTCCTGGAATAGAAAGCAAAAACTACCCAGTTTGCCTGAGGGTAGAGAAGAAAGAGAAAATTGGAGATTGAAGCCAGATTAGGAACATATTTCCCAAGGGTAAACTTCAAGACATGAAGGGCTGGTGGAGAGAGGACGTGAGTGGCACTGCCAGTAGTGAGAGCTGATACTGCAGGGTGAGGTATTGAGTACCGGAGGCACAAGACAGGCCTGGACTGGCAAGCATTGATCCTGCACCCACTGGGAATTCTCTGCAGACTCGGCAAAACTGAACCCAAGGGGAGACAGGACACCTGATTCCCTAATTGAATGTGTGAGAACTCTGATTTCATAAAGTGCATGCCCTCCCCCACCATATACACATCAAAGATATGTGAATAGGATTTTCAAATTGGACTACACAAATTGTGCATGGGCATGAAGAATCACTTTCCAGACCCTCAGCTTATATATATACACACACACATACATATATATATATACACACACACACATACACACATATATATACACACACACGCATATACATATATACACACACACATATACATATATATACACACACACATATACATATATACACACACATATACATATATATACACACACATATACATATATATACACACACACACATACACATATATATACACACACACATATACATATATATATACACACACACATATACATATATATATACACACACACATATACATATATATACACACACATATACATATATATATACACACACACACATACACATATACACACACACACAAACACACACACACACACATATATATATATATTTTTTTTTTTTTTCTAAAATTGATCTGCTTAAGAATGTACCTATAGTCAGGGACCCATTCCATGCTGGCACTCCATTCCGGAACAAAGCTTCTCACCCCACGTTAGAAAAGAAAGGTACACCTCTCACTTAATCTGAATTGAATCTTTCCATCAGGGTAGAAAAACTTTTTCAAGTTTCCACTCAAAGGAAAAAAACAAAATATTAGTATAAGCAAAGCCTCTTTTCATCTGGGTCCCCTTCACATAAACTCATTATAGGATTTCAAACTTCCCCTGTCTGATACATATTTGTCTAAGACTGAAAATTGGCATTAGAAGTGGAGTGTTTTGGCTTTTGTTAGATATTCTGAATTCATATAGTCTGTAGAGTAGGGTAGCAGGAGCGATGATACCTCATGTTCTACCCAGTCCCTGACACTGAGAGATACTTTGCTGGGAAGAGGGGTTGCCCATGGTGGCAGTGCCTCTGGTGGTTAGAGGGTTTTTCTCCTATATACTCATTGTGAAAGCAACATTTAGTTTCTTCAACATGAAATTGCTAATTATGAGAATTAAAAAATCTGCAAGATGAAGGTTTTACCAGTAATTTAAAAATTGGGATGTGCTTATTCGATTTTCATAGCATACACTTTTCACAAATGAACGTTTTCGAGTAATTTCAAAAAAATAGGCCATTAGTCATTGTGTCCTATCTTTCTTTTTAGATTTTCTTTTCATTGGTCTTATATTTCAGCTATAAGAACTATAGGACCAAATGAAAGTTTTCACATGTTAATGTGATAACTTCTACAACTACAGTACTAGCATTGAATATATTCAGTGTTCCAGGTTCCATGCTGCAGGGCCTTATACATTAGCTTTTTATTTTATTATTTTACTTTAAATGTATACTATATTCAGCATTTCTCCCCATGTTATCCCTCCCCACCCTCCCCATCCCCCACTTTCCCTCCCCTACCCCCTGAACTGCTCCCAGTGTGTGATGCTCCTCTACCTGAGTCCACGTGTTCTCATTGTTCAACACCCACCAATGAGTGAGAACATTCGGTGTTTGGTTTTCTGTTCTTGTGTCAGTTTGCTGAGAATCATGGCTTCCAGATTCATCCAAGTCCCTAAAAAGGACATGAACTCATCGTGTTCTATGGCTGCGTAGTATTCCATGGTGTATATGTACCACATTTTCTTTGTCCAGTCTATCATTGATGGGCATTTAGGTTGGTTCCAGGTCTTTGCCATTGTACACAGGGCTGCAATGAACACACGTGTTCATGTGTCCTTATAGTAGAATGATTTATAGTTTTTTGCGTATATACCCAGTAATGGAATTGCTGGGTCAAATGGAATTTCTATTTCTAGATCCCTGAGAAATCACCACACTTTTAAAGGGCAAAAGATGGGATTCAAACTCAGGTAGTCAGATTTTAAGAGCCTAAAAGTTTTTTTTGTTTGTTTATTTTTAGTGTACTACATGAGTTAAGGCATATTTTTGTTGTTTCTGAAATACAAGCATGCCATTTCAAAACATTTTTCAATTTTAAAGAGTAAGACAAAGGCACCTTGGGTAGAGTTTAGCACATCATAAGGATTTAGGAAATATTCATTTGTTATCTCCTTCCCGTCTTAAAAGGAAATCTATTTATTTCTTCCATATGAAATCCAATGCTTATCTTGAGAGGAAGATTTTTAAAATATATTTTTGTAGTTTCAGTTAATGCTCAAATTTAGGAGTTACAAACAACATGATAAAATTTGTAATCTAAGCACTCTAAATACCAGGCATTCCCAGTTTGAGGAAATAAAACACTTCAAAGTAACCAATAAATGCTTGATGGGAAATCCTGATGCTCTAGAGATACAGAAGTGCCCAGCAATGCCAAAAGCCATGCCCAAATGCCCAAGGGGACCACACTTGTGAGCACTCATTAGAATTGCCCTAGGGAGCTTCTTAAATGTCATGGAACTTTTAGAGGCAGAGAAACATCTACCAGAGAAGGGAAGTATTATGAAAAAGTTTCTATAACTGAATTCTGAGTTTTCTTGTGAACTACAGGTATCCAAGGGAGTCAAACTGGAGTTATAAATAAAAGGTCACCTGAGGTCAAATCAACAGAGAGAAGAGTCCTGGCAAAGCAGGGTCAGCTGAGTAGCCTGGGTTTTAGGGGAGTGGTGAGTAGTTCCATGAATAGGTGTTGTTGCATATTACCACTTCCATATGTTCTTCCCATAACCATGCTCCTTCTTCTATCCCTTTATATTAAATAGCCTTGTCTTGGCTGGTGTCTGCAGAACCACAGGGAGCATTCCACGTGGCCCTACAGCCCAATGGTCTAGAAGTTCCATGAGCTACAAATGGTAAGTAGGAGAGTATCAGTTGGTCAGTAGAGAAGAAGGATGGCCAGAGGAGTAGACAATAGATGGAAAGCCTATAGACCTATGAACAGCATCCCTGGTCCATGCTTGAACTTTTCACCCTCTGTGGGTCCCTCGAGGGACTAGTTAGAAAGATGGATCCTAGGACAAGCCTTGGCTACCTGCTAAGCAAGGCAGTGTAGTAGGAATGAAACATTTCAGATTTATGATGTTTGTGTAAATGTTACACATTTTCAGTCACAATCAGGCATATCCAAGAGAAATTTGTATTTCACATTCATTTAAGTAGAACTTGCTGAAGATATGGCACTAGAATTATGTTTAGATGAAACTTTTAGAAAAAAACATTGGGAGAGATATTTGGGGAGAGGTAGATGTTTTAGAGCTTCGTAGTCCACTACAAACCTGCACATATGGTCAGGCTCCTGTCTATAGCAAACAGATGAAAACTGTGCAAAAAAAGCTTAACTGAAAAAAACAAAAACAAAAACAAAAAACACTTGGAATACAGAATCTATCTAGGTGTGTATGCTTCTCTAATATTGGCTCAAACATAAAACGCATAAGAAATTCCTCCAAGGTACAAGTTAATCATTTATCATCTCCTTAGTCTAATCGCATAATACCTACACTTCAATGACACTCGATAAGACTGCAGGTTTGGATATGTTATCCCACTTAACTCTCAACTACTATGGAATTCTGCTAAAAAGTTATCTAAAAACATGACATTTTCCCCTTGTTTAAATTTTCTCTTTGCTTCTGTTTAAGCTACTTTATTTTTCTCAGGGAGAATTAAAAAAAATACTATCTTGAGTAAAGAAGACAAAGAAAGTAAATTGCTTATGATTGAAAGCCATACCTTTACATTAATGAATTGATGGTCTTTCAACCAAACCTACTATGATATTATGTTTGACCATTTTTCCCCAGTAAGTGGAAGTCACCCAGCTTTATTCTGTGATTCTGTGCACTTACTGCTTCCTTTTCTCTCCAGATTGCCTCAGGAATTGGTTCACTAGTACAGTGAAATAGCTGTAGAGTCTTGCTCTGTACATATTATTGTACAGGCCAGTGTGATTCAAAGAATCAGTAGTTTAGGACTACTCATTTAAGTCAGAAAATAGACGTTGCTTAAAATCTGAAAAAATGGAAATAAAAAATAAAATAGAAATAGGAAAAAAAAATTCATGCCCCAAATAAACTTGGCATTTGCTTCAGTGCAACTAGACATGTTGATCTAAGCTGCTGCATAATATAAACAATTAGTTTTTCTTTGTTGTTGGTCCAAGTGGCTGCAATTTTAATGGACATCAACATCTTAATATATCAAAATCAAATGAGATTTGATTATGAGGAAAGCTTATGCAGTCATTATAAATAAAATGATTTAAACGGAAAGTGCTAATGTTTACAATATAAATTTGCTAATTGTCTTTCTGTCGCAAATATTGTTACTATAATAGGCATTTGTAGTTACATTATACGGTATATAAGCATTTGATCTTAAAGTATTTTGATCTTAAAGTAATATATATATATATTTATCTTTGAAAAATTTTAAAAATATATATTTTATTTTTAGATTTTGGGGTATATGTGAAGAACATGCAAGATTGTTGCATAGGTACATACATGGCAATGTGGTTATTTTAACATTATACCTTTCTTTTTCAAAACTACTAACATCTTTTATGTTGGGAAACATCAATGCTACTCTAAGTGTGTCAGCATTTGTAAATGCTTTGAAAATGAAAAATGTATTCATGGGCCAAGTAGAATCTTTCAAATCCCCTTGTAGAGGGAAAAATGGCTTTCATTAGCTTTTGAATTTGGCTCACAAAACAACTTTTAAGATTTAACAATAAACTTACCATAAAATATAACATCCATGTTATCTCTAATACTAAAGATAATGAATAGGCTTTCGATTTGTGATCCAATCATCTCACACAAAGCAATTTTTTAATAATTCACAAAATAGTCTTCATTTTTCAGGTGTAAGAATGTCTTCCTTAAGAAAAAAATGTGTGGGATCCAAAAACTTAATGGTTCTATAAAGACCATATACACATAAAATGAGACAGAAAAATGTATGTAACCACTCAGATATTCAGACATTTTGTGTGATGGTTTGGATTTTATTTGAGAAAGAAAAGGAGGGTTGAATTGTTTTTGGTCTTGATTTATTGAAGCCACTGTCTCACACTCCCACCTGATTTTGAATGTGTAAATATCTTATATTTGCTATAGGGAGACAGTAACCAGTCAGTTTTCAGGGTTAGGAGTTGTAGGTCCATTCTTTAGTAGACAACTGTCATGCTATGTTGCTTATCTTACTCTTTGAGCTCGTAAAGTTAAAAAAAAAATCCCATTCAATTCTTAAGTAGTACTGGAGTATTAAGCAAGAATGCCTATCCACCTAGAAAGAGTTCAGCACACAATTACAGTAGCATCATGCCCATGGGACCCAAACTTATGAATTATACTTAAATAGAAAATTTTCTGTTCTATCTCTATTTCTGTATAGCCAATATGTGTAAATTGCACTAAGGGAACAATAGCAAACTTAGTTATCTTCTTTACGGTCTTAAAGATGAGATATAATCTCTTGGTCAATGTAAATTAATTTATCATAATTCATTTTACCAAATACATTTAATATATGTATTCATTCATTGAAAACTTATTGATGGCATATTAGGTAACAAGAATAGTTCTAGGGAATAAGTATACAGAAATAAAGCACAATTGTGTTACCATTTTCAAAAATCCTCAGTATACAGGTTAAGTACATTGATAGAGAAAGGGAAAGGAATATACATTCAAAAGGGAAATGTAGGAGAGCTACTTGAATGAGGTGAGGCATCCAATAAAAGAAGATTCCAAAGTGGGCTTTGGCTGATCAACATTTGAAGTTGGAGAAAGAGTCATCTAAAAAAAGAAGCAGAGTATTGGTATTTAAGATAAATGGAACAGTATGTGAAGCGATTCAAGACATGGCAAACCAAAGGAAATTTTGTCTTAGTATGATATTAGTGTATGAAGCAGGGCATGATAAGAAGACCTCATCACAAAAGAATTCACCTTGCTAATGAGTTTGGATTTTATTCTAAGGGAAAAGGAGATAGCTGTATTAATGAATTTTATGAAGAAAGACTATGATCAGGTATGCTTTTATGAGTTTCACCTCTGACATTATTATAAAGAATACATTTGATAGGAGGTCATCACAAAATATTACGTGAGAAATAAGGATCTGTCCCAAGGCAGTGACATGAACATGGAGAGTAGAGAAGACCTTATGAGAAAAGTTGGTGGCCTTTAAGATGAAAGTAGCAAGGGAGGATCTAGGATGAGTTATTAGTTTCAGACTTGGGTCACTGTGAGGAATCCTGGTGTCATGCACAATGTTAGGGAATATTTCTAAGAGTAATTGTGATAAGAAATGTTGACTAAAAACAGTTGAATATAAGATTATTGTGGGGCCAGGCACTGTGGCTCACATCTGTAGTCCCAGCACTCTATGAGGTTGAGGCAGGAAAATCGCTTGAGCCCAGGAGATCGAAGCTACAGGGAGCCATGATGGCACCACTGCACTCAAGCTTGGGTTACAGAGTGAGGCCCTGTCTCTAATAATAACAGCAAAAAGATTATTATGGAACATATAATGACTTCTAGATAATTTTAAATATAGAACTGGAGTTCAGGAGAGGTAACTGAGGTAGAAATATGGATTTTGGAATCTTCAACATGTAGGTCTGAGTATAATTACCCAGGGAGACTGTATATAGAAAACAATAACAAAAATCAATGACAAGTAAGCTGTAGAGAGCACTAACCATTAAATTATACACAGCAGAAGACCTAAAACTATAAACTGAGAAATGGCTGCAGAGATAAGAGGGAAGCTAGGAATAATGACTGTCTATGGCAGTCAAGTGAGGAAAACTTTTAAAATTCGGAAAGGGGTCAAAATAGGTAAGTACTATAGAAATGCATTGGTAATGAGAACATATATTATAATAACCTCTTTAATTATGTTCAACAATAGGATGATAGGATGAAGACTGAAGTTGATAGAGAAGTAGGTGAGAAAAAAAGAAGAAAAAGCTGAATATACATAATGTGTCCCAGAATTTTTACAAGGTGTTAGGCTGGTTGTGATTTCCAATGGAATATGCTAGGTACTATTCTATTGGAGGTGATAGAAATATGTCATCTCCAACATACATATTCCTATGTCTCTTAAGTACCAAAGAAGCAAATCGGTTTTTCCTAGTGCATTAAACTCTCTGCTTATAAATTAGCATTTCCCTATAGCCATTCCAACATGTACAAGGCATTTCACTGAGAAGTGAAAATGTAGCGAACCAGCAAAGCATTTGGGCTGCACAACATCTGGCAATCAGTTTGAAAGACTTTTTTCACTGAGTTGATTAGTAGTTCTGGTGTAACACAAATCCATCTTTATTGCCCTTCAGTTTACAATGACGGCAAAATCTGTTAGCGATAGTATGTTTTGGGGGCATGTGAGGCAACATGGGTTTTGGACAAATGAGCTCTGTTTAAGTCCATTCTGGAAGTGGCTAAGTTGACTGTGTATGTTTATTCATGGGTGATAAGAAGATATTAAATGTAAAAAAATGAGATTAGAAATACTGCTGTATTATGTTATTTATTTAACATATTTGCTTAATCTTTAGAAAGATTTTATGTCAGGAACTGCCTCCAGGTACTAGGTAGCCCAGGATCTCCAATACATACAACAATAAACAAAATGGGCAAAAATCTGTGCCCTTAAGGGACTTAAATTTTGATACAGAGAGGGGAAACTAAAATAAACAAAAGTAAAATATATTGTATGTTAGGTGGCGAAGACCTCTGGGGAAAGAAAAGTTAAGCAGGGAAAGGGTGCCAGAATTTTTATCTGGGTGATGGGGGGAAGGGAAGATAAAACATGGCATAGGATAGACCTACTAAGAAGGTAATATTTGACTAAAGTCCTAAAATTAGTGTGGGATTAAGCTATGGAGATACCTGGAGAAAGAAAAAATCAAAACATTATGAAGGAGTGAGTGTCTGGTATCTTCTAGAAACAGAAGGATAAATATGGCTGGAGAGATAAATAAAGAAGAAAACAGTGAGAGATAATATAGACGTAAAGTGGAGAGAGACTCCAGACCATTGTAAGGTCTATGTTGAGTGACTTTCAATAGGAAAAACAGATTCTAGAGTTCTAAGAAACATCTTAAAATCTTAAAATATAACATATTATTTATCCATTAGTCTATGTTTTCTTTTGAGGGTGGTGCTTCTACAAATCACTTTCCAGATCTTGGCACTGTCATAGAATACCTTTCTTCTTAGAGACTAGAGACATTGACTATGCACTTCTCTGAGAGTGAAGAGATACGTTTCGGGAGAAACACTGAAGGCAGTCTTTGTGCCATTCAAAAAGGCTGATAGTAAGAACAACATGGAAAGTTGGAAAAATGTTTTCCAGAGCTCAAAGAGAAAGCAATGGATTGAATTCAGTTTCTGTATTTTCTTAGCAAAACATTTCCTAGGATAAAGAAACCTTTCACATGAAAATTTTTAATATATCTCAAAATATTGACTCCCTTGTAATTAAAAAACTGCCCTATAAATAATACCTCCTCAAATGGAATATGCTTCTTTGGACAAAGAAAGAGGAGAAATGTTGAAGAATATAAGCTCTGTGGAGGATCTTCCACATAGTAATAATTATTTTTTCTTACCATCCAAATTATTGTGGTGGCTTTTAATTGCCTTCTTGAATATTCCCGAGGGTCTTCTTAACTGGACTTTATATATTAAACTGGCTCACAGAAAGAGTAAAGAACGATGGGTAAAAAGTATTTGACAACACTAACTTAATCAATGGTGGCCTCACCTGTTGTAGAACCAGTATATAATTTTTTATAGTATGCAGCCACAGGTCTGGAAACATGGGCTTTTATCGTGACTATACTGTTAACTACCACTTTACTATTCTAGATCTTCCTTTCCTCACCTGTAAAATAAGCAGTTGGATATAAAATAACCACAACTTTCTTTTTAAGTGATCTATAAAAATCAGCTGCCATGGGTAGAGTTCTGTCCAGCTTCTCTAATAAGAACCATGCTTAGTAATCCTTTAGTGTTAATTTACCCAGAGATGCCACTTTCACAGCATTGTACCCACTCATTTTTCTCCCACAGCCATTACGAACAGACCACAGTACTTCTCCCTATCTGGAAGTCAGAGTCATAATCTCTCTCTCTCTCTCTCTCTCTCTCTCTTTTTTTTTTTTTCTGACAGTGTCTTAGGCAACCATAACTAAAATAATGGGAGATGGCACTCAAGTTGCAAGCAATTTGCTACTTATCATTAGGGGCATGGATATATTGAAAGCAACAGTTCTTAGTATAACTAAGAAGAACACTTACATCCCATCAGCCCATTCCTCCCATCTTTAAAATATTATAAGATGTCATGAGTTCCACCAGCATAAAGCAGTTGCTGATACCCCAGGCATAACCAAAATGGATCAATTAGCTTTTCAGTTAAAGAAGCCCGAATGTATAGAATTCATTTCCCTTCTTTAGAAAGTCTGCTTCTGTTCTGAGAGAAAAGTCTTCCATAAAAGTAACAAACTCACATGTTCAACAAGTAGATATATTAGTGATTTCTTGATCTTTGTCACCCTACCCACTTATTTTCTAAGTATCCAAATGTGTAGAAGCTTCGACCAAGAAGCTGTGTTTGTTTCAGTTCTGATGAAAAGCCCTAACAATGTTATTAGATAACTGTGATAAATTTTAATCTGATGACAGCTTGTGACCCACAAATTGCTGTTTAAAATTAAAATGCGTTTAAAATGAAACTGGCAGAGAACTACAATATTAAACTTGCAATCTGCTCTGATAAAACACTAGTATAAATCACTATATTAAATATAAATACAGTTAATTTTATATAGCATCTTGCAATTGAAATATAAAATGCCCTTAAATGCATGGCCTTATTAAATTAAAATTGGTTGATTAATCTTACTTTTTAATCTTTGTTTTGCAAATTAAAAAGTTTAAGTAGAGATAGATTGGATTGCTTTTGGCAATACACCCTTTGGCAGAGCTCCAGGTATAATCTAGGGCTACAGGCTTCTAGGTTTCTCTTTTGATGAGCAAAAGTCCTCTATTTTCCTCACCTCAAATATTCATCTACAGTAAATTAAGACATACTTTTCACATGCTTAATTTTATTTATAATGTGTAAGGTATAGTTACTCAAGTTGTGTTAAATGTGATCTTTAAACTTTTTTATATGTTAGTTTTGAAAAACAACTACACTGATATGGTTGGTTGGCAGACCAGCTAATTATTGCTAACTTAGTAAGAATTGATATTTTTCTGTAATGAATGTTTGTATCAGTCTATTATTCAGCAATACTGTAAATAAAAGTCAACGCAATGTATGTGTTTTCATCCCACATTTCAGCATTGAAGAATTGTATGTGGTAATGAAATAATTAAGTACAGTTGTTTGCAAATAATTTAATAATCAAATCATAGCTATTTTCTGGTTTTCAAAATGTACTAAAGAACTATTGAAAATTCCACAATATCATAATTATAACAAGTAATGTGTGTATTTAATAATAGCTGTAATAATCCTATGCATTATTTGCTCAAAATATTCATGATACATTTAAATAATAGCATTAGCTAGAATAAGAAAGTACCATATCTCACTCCCACTTTTGCACACAGAGAATAAAATTCACCCACTCTTTTTAAAAAGATGCCACAAGGATTGTAATTGCAGAACAATTATTTTTACTCATTACTCCTAGAACATAGTATACACTCAGCAAATGTTGGTTGAAGAAATGAATGGATATGTGTGATTGGATGAGATGCAAACTCAGGGAAAATGCCTAGTCTCTGGTTGTTACAGGACTACTGCATGGACAACTGCTGTCACAGTAAGGTTTCTAAAATGTCTCTGCCATATTTTACTTTGGTTCATGTGTGTGTGATAATGATAAGGAATTCAGCCCAGCAAGTCTCTCTGCATTACATAGAGGTGCTATGTATTCAAAAAAGCAGGGACACCACATGTAATATCTCTCAGGTACTTTTCAAGGTTTGCTTCTACACGAGACTTGATATTGATTATGGTGCTTCAGATCTATTTATATTTGGGAGCAGTCTCACTGTTATTCTTTGTTACACCTCATCAAATCTGTCCTAGGGACAGTGCCTACCCCAGGGTTGTAAGCTTTGGAACTGTGATTGGGTTTTTTCCAGCCCCCGCGTGCCAGCGGACGCTAGCCATGGTGCTGAAAGAGACAAGAGGATTCTATCTGAAACCTTTCCTTCCTCTTACTGGTTTAGAGAATTCGAGTGACAAGAGCAGGGTCCAAAGGAGCCTGGAGCAGCATCTCTAATGTGAACCACGTATTTCGGTCTTTTGGGCGGAGATGTGGTCCATCAGGTTACAGGCAATGCCTCCCTGTGAGCGTTCGCTAGACCAAGAGACCTTATGAATGTAGCCGCTGCAGTAGAAAAGGTTACATCCAGCAGGATGCCTTGTCCCTCTCCTGAAAAATTGACATTTAAGTGCATAGCCTAGAAACAAAAGCAGGGAATCTAGACGGAGGGGAGGAGAAGGGGGGAGCAAACCTGTATTCATATTGAAAATGTTCACTATTTTCGCATAAGGTAAAGAATCAAGGGCTAATTTTAGCTTAAGTTTCCGGCCTCAGTTTTCCAACAGGTGCACGACTCCCTCACCCCTTCCCTGTCAGGTACTGTCCTGCTTTACCTTCTTAGAAAGGCTTCCTTCGCAAGGCAAGCTTTTCCTAGGGTCCTAAGCATGTGCAGTTTCCCATCTCATGCACAGCTCCGGCTCTACGCCTGGCAACCCCTTACCTGCAGCATGAAGATTAAGGAGCAGGCACAGCGCAGGGAAGCCGACTGCTCTCCGCATAGCGTGTGCATTGAGAGGTGGAGGAGAAACTCCACCACGACCCCACTTTAGGTAAAGTGCTATTAGAAAGAACCACCGCCAAGCGTCTTCTAGTCTCCGGGATTCGTTCGCAGGTCCTCGGCTGGGGTTTGCAGAGCAGTCAGTCTGTGGCGCTGATAGAAAAGAGCACCAGCTTCAACCTCCCTAAGACAGGGAGAGAGGAAGAGGAAGAAGAGTAGGAGGTTGCGGGGAAAGGGACAGAAGCACTCAGAGGCGGCAAATGCTTGGCCTTCCGGGGACCCAGCAGCCAAGGCGGAGACGGCGGGGTGGACTCCGCGCCAGCCCAGCAGCGCAGCAGCACGGCAGCCAGTGCAGCGCGAGCAGCAGCCCGGACGCGCTGCGGCTACTGAGCATGCCCAGCGCCGGCCCTCACGAGGCACGGGAGTTTCAAAGTGAAATTCCGCTTCTCCGGGTCTTAGCGGCGGCTTGGAGCAGAGTAGGCTCTACCGCTGGGGTGGGTGGTGGTGGTGGTGGGGTGCGGAAAGCGGTAAGTGCGGGGGAGGCGCTTGCCGTGGTT
The DNA here is from genome assembly GCF_009761245.1 of Sapajus apella. Lineage (NCBI taxonomy): Eukaryota > Metazoa > Chordata > Mammalia > Primates > Cebidae > Sapajus > Sapajus apella. The sequence goes on from NW_022436942.1 coordinate 30,154,496, forward strand.
ACTAGGGACCCAGAGTCCATCAAAAATCCGAGGGTGGTATGTGGCAGAGTGAGAGTCAATGGGGGCATAGCCGGAGGAGGGAGTTGATGACAGTGTCAACCGTGCCACCCACCTTACTCTTTACCCAAGTCTTGATTACACGTGGACCGAGCTCACTGCCAGGAATTGGCATGTGCAGATTGACCAAATTCCCAGGGCTCGCCTACGGGAACAGAGGTGTCTTCCACCACTGCTGAGCTTTCTTGCTGCTTGGGGGAAGCGTTCCCAAGGCAGCGTGCTTGGTGTAAGCAGTAACCATGTATCTCGGGGGTGTCTTCGTCCTTCCTACAGCTTGCCCTTCTTTGCTTCTCTTTCCATTCTCTCCAGCTCAATCCCTGTATTTAAACTTTCTTCTGACTCAAGTCGAAAGTATATGATCACAGTGACAGAAAGAAGCGAGGCCGTATTTTTAGACTAGTAGAATATATCCGTGTAATTGAAGCAATAGAAGGCACCTTTTAGTTTCATGGAACTAATTTTCTTGAATTTCACCCTATACTCTTTAAGGTGAAAGATAATAGATCACTTCAGTGCCTGGGCTCCTTCTACCCACCTCTGTGTCTCTAGGGGAGGCTACCATAGTCTGCCTAATGTAGCTGGTTTTTTATCCCCTCATCTAAGTCTTTGCAGTGTGGAGAGACTTAGTCATGGCTAATTGCTGCTAGTCAAGAAGTCCCTCCCTAGACTTCTCTCTTTTAACTTCCCAGGGCCACTGCCCTTTCTGCCTCCGTGTCTTCATGGATTCTGTTGCCTCTTTCTTATTTTCCTTCACTTGCATCATAATCACACTAGAGTTTTACAAGGTTTAATGTTGGTGTCACTTTTCCAGAAAGCCCTAACTCTAGATTACAGTGATCTTTCTCTTCCATAACACTTGTCTAGCAGTGCCTCATATTCTTTTATGAGTTCATTTATCTGTGGTTTGTCTGACAGCACATTGAAGGCTCCATAAGAACTGCTGCGTTTTGTATTCCATTAAATTGAATAAAGTTGTTCTAGCCAAATGATTCGGGCTAATAAGTGCTCATTGGGTTGAGCCTCATATCTCATTCAGTGCTTTCTTTCTCCATCCTCTGTGAATTGAGACAACTAATGGGAAATAGGCTATCCAGCAGAGCTTAAATTAGGTGGGATCTCATAAGATCAGAGGGCCCAAGTGGTATCATTTATTTCTTTTATAATTTATATAATTTTCAGCTCTGAGAGACGAGGCCAGGTGGAGAAGGAGATAATGAGATACACCTTGAATACCTTGACAGGTCTTCTCTGCTGAACATTGAGACATGTGCAGTCCTTCTTTAGCAATGTGCTCCACCCCCACTCCACCATAGGTGTGGCACACTCCATTTCTGTGGCACTATCATTTCACCCCAAACCACTCTAAGCTTCAACCTCTTCTGCTATTCCTGATTCACTGTCCTCCAGTTTACTTTGCCCATATCACTTTCTAACAAACCAGAATAATTACTTATAGAATCTATTGTTTATTATCTATTTCTCTACTCCCGCCCAAAATGGAATCTGAGCTCCAATGATGGAGAACGTTGATGACTTTATTCATTGATGCATCCCAACTCCCTAGAGCAATGCCTCATGCAAAATAGATACTCAAAAATGAATAAATAAAAAATAATTAATTGATAAAGTTCAATTGGCGATTAACTTAACTCCTTGAAATTCTTACTGAATCAACCTTTGAGATAATTTATTTAGCAGTCTGTAAAGCTTAGAAGAGTAACTCTTTTCATCTAACATCCAGTACTAGAACTGCTGCAGGGCTGGATATTAGGGAAAAATAATTGTAGCCCACTTATTTTCTTGTTTCCTAAAAGAACTAATTATCAAACTTACATAGGTCTCCAAGAATAAAAGGTACCTACTTATGGTAATGAAACAATGCTGCAGTAATGTTCTGAACCCCTTCCTTTTCCTCGGATAATTCCAGCATTTATTGGTGGGGCATTTAAAATTTCTATTATTATAATTGACTATGACTTTGCCAACAAGCAGCCTGCTAGCAACGTATTTTGCCCAGGGCTGCAGGTAGCTGAAGTATTAAACTATGCATGAAAATTCCTTTAGCAGCAAAATTTTTCAATTTCCAATTTGGCTGGATATACGATTAGAATAGTTCAGCATGGTAAAAATAACCTTGAGTGGGCTGTAATTTTGTGACTAGACATTCCTTATTAATTTACTTAAAATGATAAAGGAATAAAAAATGTCATATTCCTATGTGAGTCAATCCAGTATCATACTTTTAATGGCAATTCATTTTTTCGCTAATTGTCTGTTCCTGAAGTCAAACAATGAGTGAAAAAGTCAACCACTTAGCTCATTCAGAAATATTCTCCGTGAGTCCGTAGGTGCTGTTTTTTCCTTAACTGTGATCTAATGCTAGTGAAGGTGACTTGGTGTTTTGGAAACAAAAAGCTTGGTTAAAACCCTGCCTCAGAGTTTTAAAAAGTTAGTTCTAATTCAAAGAAGCATGGAAATTACTATGAGAGAACCATGCAAATTAGTACTGTAGTGGCCTACAGAGCTATATCATAAAAGAGTCATTTCTATTTTACAAGATAAATAAAAAATATACATGAACTTTTCCTCCACAGAAGATGCATAATTTCTTTTTCTTTTAAAAATTTATTTATTTTACTTTAGGTGCATGCTATATCTGGCATTTCTCCCCATGTTATCCATCCCCTCCCTCCCTACCCCTCGCTGTCTCTCCCTATCCCCCGACAACTGCCCCCAGTGTGTGATGCTCCTCTTCCTGAGTCCATGTGTTCTCGTTGTTCAACACCCACCTATGAGTGAGAACATATGGTGTTTGGCTTTCTGTTCTTGTCGTCAGTTTGCTGAGAATGATGTTTTCCAGATTCATCCAAGTCCCTACAAAGGACATGAACTCATCATTTTTTATGGCTGTATAGTATTCCATGGTGTATATATACCACATTTTCTTTGTCCAGTCTATCATTGATGGGCATTTGGGTTGGTTCCAGGTCTTTGCTATTGTACACAGTGCTGCAATGAACACATGTGTGCATATGAGGTGAGTGTTAAGGAAAATTCATGCAAGAAAGAAGCCTTTCAGAGCCTATCTTCAAAACAGATTTAATCAATATGAGCATCCATATTTACTTCTTTATAAACAGCTGAAAATTATTCATGTCAGCCATCTTTCCTTAAGACACTTTAAATTGAGAAATTAGATCTATTTATTGTAAGAATTTCCTATTTAGGTTACTATTATTTAAGTAAAATTATGGTTAACTCTGACTGTGCTTCCTGTGTGCCAGGCCCTATTCTAACCATTTGGATGTCCTATTTAAACATTATAATATTTCTATAAGAGGGTACTATAATGATCTCATTTAAGAGATGAGACAGTTGAGGCACGGGGATATAACTTGCCCCAAATCAAGTAGTAAGTAATCAGTCAAAAAGTAAATTGATATAATTAAGATGTATGTTTGATAATTTGACATCAAACTACTGTAATATATACTACTTCTTGTAACATGCACACACACATTTAGTTGTAGGTGGCTCACTAGAATTAGATGATTAGATAGGGCTGGGAAGAAGATACCTGGACCCACAGTAAAGCTCTGTGGTAAGGAATACTCATAGGAGGTTGTCTCTAGGAAAATGAGAGACACTGCTTATGGCAGTGGACTCTGGGTCCTAGCATCTTCTGAACAAAGATAGCAAATAAAGTCATGCTTGGAGGAACTGTGTTAGAAAGACACTTAAGATAGAATGGAGAAGAATGGAAAAAATTATTTCTTCTACAGAGGATGGGACCAGAGGAGGGAATAGGTAGCAGGTAAGAAACTGGTAGACAACAGGAAATGAACTGAGTCTGGCTGGATAAGTAAGTTCTAACTGCTCTACATAAAGAGAAAGGCCATGGAATTGTGTGAGCCAGTGGCAGAAATATCGAACAACAAAATGGATTCAAGGAACTTCTGAACATGTAAGGGAACAATAGGTAACAGTGATCAACACCTTATTAAGATTTGTTCTGTGCTTACCCTTTCCCATCCTTTATTCAGCCACTTTATCAATCCCAAAGTCTATTTCCTTTTGTCTGAGAGCTATCTTTTATAAGAGGAAAAAAGAAGGAAAATAATTTCTTTTTACAAAATAAATAATTAATATGAATTAAGCTATATTCAGAGTGGAATGACTCAGGATGAAAGGAATGAATTGGAAATTCACAGATGAAAATATCATGTTCAGGTATATAAATTCACCATTATTATTTTTAGCATTTTCCCAGCCATAACAAGAAGAATGATCTACCCTTCTGCATAAGCATGCTGTGAAGAAAACAATGAAATAGCAAGGGGCAATAAGAATAGGGGAGGAAAAGCATTAAAATTTCAAAACTGTATATTATCACATTGAACTATCACAAGAGTTGTGTGAAGTATTATTTTCGTTTTGTAACAGAGGAGAAAACTGAAGTTCAGTGAAGCTAGTAATTTGCCTATAGCCATCCAGCTGGTAAAGTCATGAAACTGGGATTAGAACTTAGGTATGGTGACCCCTAGCTCTATGCTGTTACAAGCTGTATTGTACAACATCCCTGCTTAATGGTAGAACTTATTTCAATACTTAAATGGAAAAGTGTTCTTATCCCAAGACAGACTTTAAGATGGATAACAATTACATTTTGTAACTTAACACAGTTGCAGTTTTGTTGAATTTTTCTATTTAAAGCATTTGATACACACCACACACACACACACACACACACACACACACACACACACACAGAGCAATATGTATCCTAAGGAAAAAAAATTAGGTACCTAAAACAGGCAGATATACTTTTCTGTGCATATGTGAATTATGCTGTTGTAGTAAAACAAAAAATACCAAAAGCAGAAAGGCTATGGGTACTTATAGATTCTGCTATTGGTTCATCATTAAAATTTTATTCAAAATGAAGAACAAAGTTTCCTTGAGGCTAGCCCTTGGTACCAAAGTATTGTGTTGTCATCTATTCTGGCACTGCAAAGGTCAGATTCATCCAAGATGTCAGTAATAGATTTATTTACAAACCTCTGACTATCCTGCATTAGCTCTCTGTTTATCCCAAGACACTAATTAGGCTGCACTTATACCATCCATCATCCTGAGCAGCACACAGATGTGACAGCCCTCTGTTACAGCTTAGGCTAGCTACTTTGAGCATTAAAATACATTTTCTGCAATGCTTGGCTATTCTTTTGGATTTCTTTGAATGAGGCTACTTTGGAACAACTTGTTCACCCCATACCCTGGGACACTAAGAATATCCTGGAAATGTAACTATGGGTTGATTAGATCATTTACTCTTGCTCTCATTTCTGTACATTATTTTCTCACATAACTACAAGATGATTTAAAAGAGCATCTCCCAAATATAGGTCTTAATGCCTCCCTCGCTGACTGTTCATCTTTAATACTAAAAGTTTAAGGCTGGGTGCAGTGGCTCACACCTGTAATCCTAGCACTTTGGGAGGCCAAGGTGGGTGGATCACCTGAGGTCAGGAGTTCAAAACCAGCCTGGCTGACATGGTGAAACTCTGTCTCTACAAAAATTAAAAAATTTGTCAGGCATAAATGGCAGATGAGTATAATCCCATCTATTTGAGAGGCTGAGGCAGGAGAATCCCTTAAACCCAGGAAGTTGAGAGAGCGCCACTGCACTCCAGCCTGGGTGACAGAGCGAGACTCTGTCTCAGAAAAATAAAAATAAAAGTTTAAACTCTTTTTAAAATACTTTTTAAAAAAGCCATATGGCTTTGACACTTTAGATAATATATATACACACATAATATATATGTATACATATACACACATACATACATAAAGAAACTGTGTTTCTTTATGTATGTATGTATAAAGTGTCCATATGGCTTTGACGCTTTAGATAATATATATACATACATACATATATATGTATATATATACACGCATACATACATACATAAAGAAACTGTGGTATATATATATATATATATATAGACACACACACACACACACACACACACACACACATATAAAGAAACTCTGGTGTATATATTGTTGATTGATAGGCATTTGGGTTGGTTCTACATTTTTGCAATTGCAAACTGTGCTGCCATAAACATGCATGTGCAAATACCTTTTTTATATAATAACTTCTTTTCCTCTGGGTAGAACAACCAGTAGTGAGATTGCTGGGTCATTTTTATTTAAAAACAAACAAGAAAGCCTAATGATACAGCTACCCTCTCACCCCTATTCTCTCACCCTCTAAATGTAATAACTATTATGATTTTGTAGTTTATTACTTCTAATTATATCTTTAAGCTTTATTGTAGCTATCCATAAAAAATATACAGTTTTTTTATTTTAAAATTTACTAATTAGAATTACATAAAGTTCAATTGTTTCTACTTCTGTCCCTATTACAAACAGTGTTTTTTATTTTAATACATTTTTGCATGTTTTCCAAGCATACGTAACATTGTTTCTCTAAGTTACACACATAAAAGTTAAATTGTGTCTTCATAGGCTATAACCATCTTTACCTTAAACACAAACCTCTAAATTGCTCTATACAGTCTCAGTACCAGTTTGTATTCTAAACAATGTAGAAGAGTGCCATATCATTTTACCTGCTTATATATATTAGATTTTCTAATTACTTTGCAAAGTCAATGTATATAAAATGGTATCTCATTTTTAAAATGTCTTTTTTTGGGCTAGTAATAACAGCGCAGTTATAAATGTTTGATAGCTATTAGCATTTCCTATTCTGTGAATTTCCTTTTTATATCTTTTGCCTATTTTCACTTTTTTAGCTAATTTTTGGAAGTTCTATTTTCCAGAATTTAGATACTAAACTTTTAATTTCCATTTAAGTTGCTAAAAAGCTTCTGTCATTTTATTTTTTGTTTTATTATGTGTTTTGATTAATAGTTCTTAATTTTAATATAGTAATATTTATTAATAGTTCATCTTGATAGAGTTTTTTCAGTTTTGTTGATCTTTTTGAAAAACAGGATTTTGGTTTTATTGATTTTTCTTGACTCTTTTTTTAAATTTCAAATATTCCTGCTTTTGTTTTTATTAGAGCCTTTTTTCTGTTTGTTTTTCATTTAACTTATTCCTTTTATCTAGTTTCTTTTTTTCCCCCCATTTATTTATTTTATTGCATTTTAGGTTTTGGGGTACATGTAAAGAACATGCAAAATTGTTGCATAGGTACACACGTGGCAGTGTGATTTGCTGCTTTCCTCCCCATCACCTACATCTGGCATCTCTCCCCTTGCTATCTCTCCTTAGCTCCCCACCCCCCACCATCCCTCCCCTATTTCCCCCCAACTGACCCCAGTGTGTAGTGCTCCCCTCCCTGTGTCCATGTATTCTCATTGTTCAACACCCGCCTATGAGTGAGAACGTGCGGTGTTTGATCTTCTGCTCTTCTGTCAGTTTGCTGAGAATGATGGTTTCCAGGTTCATCCATGTCCCTACAAAGGACACAAACTCATCGTTTTTGATGGCTGCATAATATTCCATGGTGTATATGTGCCACATTTTCCCTATCCAGTTTATCGTCGATGGGCATTTGGGTTGGTTCCCGGTCTTTGCTATTGTAAACAGTGCTGCAATGAACATTTGTGTGCACGTGTCCTTATAGTAGAACGATTTGTAATCCTTTGGATATATACCCAGTAATGGGATTGCTGGGTCAAATGGAATTTCTATTTCTAGGTCCTTGAGGAATCGCCACACTGTCTTCCACAATGGTTGAACTAGTTTACACTCCCACCAACAGTGCAAAAGTGTTCCTATTTCTCCACATCCTCTCCAGCATCTGTTGCCTCCAGATTTTTTAATGATCGCCATTCTAACTGGCGTGAGATGGTATCTCAATGTTGCTTTGATTTGCATTTCTCTGATGACCAGTGATGATGAGCATTTTTTCAAATGTTTGTTGGCCTCATGTATGTCTTCTTTTGTAAAGTGTCTGTTCATATCCTTTGCCCACTTTTGAATGGGCTTGTTTGTTTTTTTTCTTGTAAATCTGTTTTAGTTCTTTGTAAATTCTGGATATCAGCCCTTTGTCAGATGGGTAAACTGAAAAAGTTTTTTCCCGTTCTGTTGGTTGCCAATTCACTCTAATGACTATTTCTTTTGCCATGCAGAAGCTGTGGAGTTTGAGTAGGTCCCATTTGTCTATTTGGGCTTTTGTTGTCAATGCTTTTGGTGTTTTGGTCATGAAGTCCTTGCCTACACCTATGTCCTGAATGGTTTTGCCTAGATTTTCTTCTAGGGTTTTTATGGTGTTAGGTCTTATGTTTAAGTCTTTAATCCATCTGGAGTTAATTTTAATGTAAGGTGTCAGGAAGGGGTCCAGTTTCTGCTTTCTGCATGTGGCTAGCCAGCTTTCCCAACACCATTTATTGAACAGGGAATCCTTAACTCATTGCTTGTTTTTGTCTGGTTTGTCAAAGATCAGATGGTTGTAGATATGTTGTGTTGCCTCTGAGACCTCTGTTCTGTTCCATTGGTTTATATCTCTGTTTTGGTACCAGTACCATGTGGTTTTGATTACTGTAGCCTTGTAGTATAGTTTGAAATCCGGTAGTGTGATGCCTCCCACTTTGTTCTTTTTGCTTAGAATTGACTTGGCTATGCGGGCTCTCTTTTGGTTCCATATGAAGTTTAAGGTGATTTTTTCCAGTTATGCAAAGAAAGTCATTGGTAGCTTGATGGGGACAGTATTGAATCTGTGAATTACTTTGGGCAGTATGGCCATTTTCACGATATTGATTCTTCCTAACCATGAACATGGAATGTTTCTCCATCTGTTTGTGTCCTCTCTTATTTCGTTGAGCAGTGGCTTGTAGTTCTCCTTGAAGAGGTCCTTTACGCTCCTTGTTAGTTGTATTCCTAGGTATTTTATTCTCTTTGTGGCAATTGTGAATGGAATTTTGTTCTTGATTTGGCTGTCTTTAAGTCTGTTATTGGTGTATAGGAATGCATGTGATTTTTGCACATTGATTTTGTATTCTGAGACTTTGCTGAAGTTGCTTATCAGTTTCAGGAGATTTGGGGCTGAGACGATGGGGTCTTCTAGATATACAATCATGTCATCTGCAAATAGAGACAATTTGACTTCCTCCTTTCCTATTTGAATGCCCTTTATTTCTTTTTCTTGCCTGATTGCTCTGGATAGAACTTCCAGTACTATATTGAATAGCAGTGGTGAGAGAGGGCATCCTTGTCTGGTGTCACATTTCAAGGGGAATGCTTCCAGTTTTTGCCCATTCGGTATGACATTGGCTGTTGGTTTGTCATAAATAGCTTTTATTATTTTGAGATACGTTCCATCAATACCTAGCTTATTGAGGGTTTTTAGCATAAAGGGCTGTTGAATTTTGTCAAAGGCCTTCTCTGCATCAACTGAGATAATCATGTGGTTTTTGTCTTTGGTTCTGTTTATGTGGTGAATTAGGTTTATAGACTTGCGTATGTTGAACCAGCCTTGCATCCCTGGGATGAAGCCTACTTGATCATGGTGGATAAGCTTTTTGATGTGCTGTTGCAATCGGCTTGTCAGTATTTTATTGAAGATTTTTGCATCTATGTTCATCATGGATATTGGCCTGAAGTTTTCTTTTCTTGTTGAGTCTCTGCCGGGTTTTGGAACCAGGATGAAGTTGGTCTCACAAAATGATTTGGGAAGAATTCCCTTTTTTTGTATTGTTTGGAATAGTTTCAGAAGGAATGGTACCAGCTCCTCTTTGTATGTCTGGTAGAATTTGGCTGTGAATCCGTCTGGACCTGGGCTTTTTTTGGGTAGTAAGCTCTTAATTGCTGCCTCAACTTCAGACCTTGTTATGGGTCTGTTCAGGGTTTCGGCTTCTTCCTGGACACTTGCCTCCTCCCAAGCCTAAACCAGGAAGAAGC
>NW_022436942.1:30164594-30293711 GCF_009761245.1 Sapajus apella
GTAAGCTCTTAATTGCTGCCTCAACTTCAGACCTTGTTATGGGTCTGTTCAGGGTTTCGGCTTCTTCCTGGTTTAGGCTTGGGAGGAGGCAAGTGTCCAGGAATTTATCCATTTCTTCCAGGTTTATTAGTTTATGTGCATAGAGCTTTTTGTAATAATCTCTGATGATGGTTTGAATTTCTGTGGAATCTGTGGTGATATCCCCTTTATCGTTTTTTATTGCATCAATTTGGTTATTCTCTCTTAAAAAGAAAATTTGATTATTCTCTCTTTTCTTTTTTATTAACCTGGCTAGTGGTCTGTCCATTTTGTTGATCTTTTCAAAAAACCAGCTCCTGGATTTATTGATTTTTTGAAGGGTTTTTTGTGTCTCTATCTCCTTCAGTTCTGCTCTGATCTTAGCTATTTCTTGTCTTCTGCTAGACTTTGAGGTTTTTTGATCTTGCTCCTCTAGCTCTTTCAGTTTCAACGATAGGGTGTCAATTTTTTATCTCTCCTTGCTCCTCATTTGGGCACTTATTGCTATATATTTTCCTCTAGAGACTGCTTTAAATGTGTCCCAGAGATTCTGGTATGTTGTGTCTTCATTCTCGTTGGTTTCAAAGAACATCTTTATTTCTGTCTTCATTTCATTGTTTACCCAGTCAACATTCAAGTGCAAGTTGTTCAGTTTCCATGAAGCTGTGCTGTTCTGGGTTAGTTTTTGAGTTCTGAGTTCCAACTTGATTGCACTGTGGTCTGAGAGACTGTTTGTTATGATTTCTGTTCTTTTGCATTTGCTGAGGAGTAATTTACTCCCAATTATGTGGTCAATTTTAGAGTAGGTGTGATGTGGTGCTGAGAAGAATGTATATTCTGTGGATTTGGGGTGGAGAGTTCTGTAAATGTCTATTAGGTTTGCTTGGTCCAGGTCTGAGTTCATGTCCTGGATATCCTTGTTAATTTTCTGTCTGGTTGATATGTCTAATATTGACAATGGGTTGTTAAAGTCTCCCACTATTATTGTGTGGGAGTCTAAGTCTCTTTGTAGGTCATTAAGAACTTGCCTTATGTATCTTGGTGCTCCTGTATTAGGTGCATATATATTTAGGATCGTTAGCTCTTCTTGTTGCATTGATCTTTTTACCATTATGTAATGTCCTTCTTTGTCACTTTTGATCTTTGTTGCTTTAAAGTCTAATTTATCAGAGATGAGAATTGCAACTCCTGCTTTTTTTTGCTCTCCATTTTCTTGGTAAATCTTCCTCCATCCCTTTATTTTGAGCCTTTGTGTATCCTTGCATGTGAAATGGGTTCCCTGGATACAGCACACTGATGGGTTTTGGCTTTTTATCCAATTTGCCAGTCTGTGTCTTTTTATTGGGGCATTTAGTCCATTTACATTTAGGGTTAATATTGTTATGTATGAATTTGATACTGCCATTTTGGTGCTAGCTGGGTGTTTTGCCCTTTAGTTGAGCTGGTACTTGTTGTTCCTTTATATGTGTAGAGCCTCTTTCAGGAGCTCTTGTAGAGCTGGCCTGGTGGTGACAAAATCTCTGAGTACTTGCATGTTCCCAAAGGATTTTATTTTTCCTTCACTTATGCAGCTTAGTTTGGCTGGATAGGAGATTCTGGGTTGAAAGTTCTTTTCTTTAAGGATGTTGAATATTGGCCCCCACTCTCTTCTGGCTTGTAGGGTTTCTGCTGAGAGATCTGCTGTGAGTCTGATGGGTTTCCCTTTGTGGGTAACCTGACCTTTCTCTCTGGCTGCCCTTCGTATTTTCTCCTTCATTTCGACCCTGGTGAATCTGACGATTATGTGCCTTGGGGTTGCTATTCTTGATGATTATCTTTGTGGTGTTCTCTGTATTTCCTGGACTTGAATGTTTGCCTGCCTTGCTAGGTTGGGGAAGTTTTCCTGGATAATATCCTGAAGAGTATTTTCCAGCTTGGATTCATTCTCTTCATCGCATTCAGGTACGCCTATCAAATGTAGATTAGGTCTTTTCACATAGTCCCACATTTCTTGGAGATTTTGTTCATTCCTTTTTACCCTTTTTTCTCCAGTCTTGCCTTCCTGTTTTATTTCATTGAGTTGATCTTCGACCTCTGATATCCTTTCTTCTGCTTGGTCAATTTGGCTGTCAATACTTGTGCATGCTTCGCGAAGTTCTCGTGTTGCGTTTTTCAGCTCCATCAATTCACTTATATTCCTTTCTATTTTGTCCATTCTCGTTAGCATTTCGTCAAATCTTTCTTCAAGGTTCTTAGTTTCTTGGCATTTGGTTAGAACATGTTCTTTAAGTTCACAGAAGTTTCTTACTACCCACCTTCTGAAGTCTGATTCTGTCATTTCATCACACTCATTCTCCCTCCAACCTTGTTCCCTTGCTGATGTGGAGTTGTGATCCCTTGTAGGAGGAGAGGTGTTCTGGTTTCGGGTGTTTTCATCCTTTTTGCACTGGTTTCTTCCCATCTTTAAGGATTTATCCACCTGTCGACTTTGTAGTTGCTGGCTTTCAGATTGGGTCTCAAATCTTTCAGATTGACGTTCTGTTTGTTGATGATGAGGTTATTTCTGTTTCTTGGTTTTCCTTCTGACAGTCTGGCCCCTCTGCTGTAGGTCTGCTGAGGTTCACTCCAGGCCCTGCTTGCCTGGGGTTCACCTGCAGCAGCTACTGAACAGTAAGGCTTGTTACCAGTTTTCTTCTTCTGCTATCTTTGTCCCAGAAGGATACCCGCCTAGTGACAATCTGATCTCTCCTTTATGAGGTGTCTCTTTGGATATATAGTGGTCAGGGAGCTGCTTGAGGAGATGGTCTCTTCTTTATAGGAGCTCAAATGGTGAGCTGTGAGCTCTGTTTTTCATTCAGAGCTGCTGGGCATGTATGTTTAGGTCTGCTGCAGCAGAACTCATAAACTGCTTTTTGTTCCCAGGTGCTCTGTCCCAGGGATTTAGGGCTTTATGAATTTTGGTTATGCTCCTGCCTTCTCTCTTTTTTTTTTTTTTTTCCTTCAGAGCTGCCCTGCCCAGCAAGGAGGCAGCCTAGTCACTGTCTGCCTGTAGAGGCTTTGCTGAGCTGCTGTGGGGTCCGCCCAGCTGCCAAGTGAACTTCCCTGCAGTCCTGTTTCTATGGGTGTAGTTAGAACTGCTTTGGAGATGGTGGCCCGCCTCTGTTGAGGCAGAGTCTCTCTGCAGTGGCGGGTTGCCTTGGCAACGGCAGGCTGCCTCAGCATTGGCTAACTACCTCTGTAGTGGTGGGCTGCCTCGGTAATGGGGAAGTCCCTCCCCCACAGAGCTGGACCATCCGGGTTCAGCTACGCTTGCTGTGAAACTCTCAATCCAGAGTTTCTGGTTCCTGTTCTTTTGTGGGGGTGGGACCAGCCAAGCCTGATCGCCTGGCTCCCTGCCTCAGAGCCTTTTTTAAGTTGGTGTTCCAGTCGCCTGTTGAAGAGGCGCTGGGGTCTGTGTGTTTTCCCCTGCGGCCACTCGCTGCGCTGGCTTAAACAGGGGCACTGAGGTTTGTGGCACTTTTTTTTTTTTTTTGCCCTGGAATCTACTGTCCTGGTTCCCTGCTCAGTCCCCTTTTTAAACAGATGAATGGGCGACTTCCCGTGGCTCCAATCACCAGCCAAAAGGGCACCCAGACTGGTGTATTTTGTATGGAGAACCGCTGCTCCGGGGCGCTGACAAAGCAACCGCGCGGGGCAAAGCAGCGGTGCTGGCCGGCACAGCCGTGCTGGCTGAAACAGCCGCACTGGTGACCTGTGGAGCTCCTCCGCCTGGGAATTTCCTAATCTGTGGGCAATAAAAATGCGGCATCCACTCACCCTCTGTGCTTTCACTGGGAGCTACAATCCTGAGCTGTTCCTAAACGGCCATCTTGGATCCTCCCTTGATCTATCTAGTTTCTTAAGGTAAAAATCTAGATTCTTGATTCATGAACTTTTATAAAAAAAAATAAGCATGTAGTGCTGTAAGTTTCCATACGATCACTGTTTCAGCTGTTTTCCAACAATTTATTTGTATTTTCACTCAATTCAAATTACTTTCAAACTTTTTACATATTATTATCTTTAACTTATAGGATATTTAGAATATAATGTTTAATTTTCAAATATTTGAGAATGTTTCATATATCTTTCTGTTATTAGTTTCTTCTTTCCTTCTTTGGGTCTATTGATGCATTTATTTTTATTGTGGGTTTCTTGTGGACAACATATAGTCTGGTCTTTAAGAAAATTTTTTAAGATACAATCTGATAGTTTCTATGTTTTGATTGCTTTGTTCAGACTCTTTACATTTAATTTAAATATTGTTATGATTGGACATAGCACTATCATTTTATTATTTGATTTCTGTCTGTCCTCTCTTTTTATGTTCTTCTGTGCCTCATTCGCTTCCTTCTTCTGTATTATTAAATTTATTTTTAATATTTTATTTAAATTTATCTATTGACTTTATGGCTATATATGATCTCTTTGTATAATTTCTTTAGTGCTTTTCATAGGGAGTGAAATATGCATACCTCTCATTTACAGTCTACTTAGAATTATATTTTGCTACATTAAGTAAAATGTACATAACTTAAAATTACATCCATATAGATTCCTTGAACCTGTCCTTTCTAATTCTCAAATATATTATATCTACATACATTGAAAACCCATCAGACAATGTGTAATTTTTGCTTTCAGCAGTCACACATATTTCAGAGAACGTACGAAAATATGGTCCTTTATATTTACCCAGATATAAACTATTTATCTTGTTTGTTCCTCATTCTTACAGTTCCACATTTACCTCTGATGTCATTTTCCTTTATCCCAGCAAACTTCCTTTTGCGTTTCTTTTAGGGCAGCTCTGCTGATAATTAATTCTCACAGTTTCCTCTTATCCAAGAATGTTCTTGATTCTTTTTCATTTATAAATGAAATTTTTGCTGTATGTGAAATGAATAGTATAGCTATGTGATCAGCATGGGCCTTTTACAGGTCCTTACATGGAATTAGGCCCATTATACTTAGTTGGAATCTGTTTCCACCTGTTGTGGTTTGGTTTTTAGACAGACTTTTGGGCAGAATGTATATACATTGTTTGGTCCCCCTGTTTTTCTTCCTTTCCTTTTTATGGGGTCCCTTCTTGGTTTTCAGCAAAAGTTTCCCCAAATGACATTCCCTAGTTCTTCGTTCCAGAAGAGCTGCAGGTTTCTTAATGGAGTTGAGCTACATTACCATGTGCTAACTCTGGCATGCCATCTGGCTAAATGCCACAAGAATGAGTAACTCATTCTATGCCATTCCCTTCAAAATGCCACCTCTCCTCTCTAATACAGTCTACCTACTTTTATCTTCTTTCCAGTACCAAGTTCATTTTTAGGTATCTTTTGTTTAGTGTTTGTATTTGTGAAAGCATTGGCATCTCTTGTGCAAACCTGAAGGTTAAATTGGTATTTATATAGTCCCTATTTATGTTAATTATTTGATGGTTCCAAGTATATGTAGAGGTCTCTTATTTTCTCCCATTTTACTTAATGTTTATGATCTGTCTCTGCTGAGAATTAAAACCCAGGATCCAAGCTATTACACAATATGGTAATCTCTCTTATTTTCCGCTACTCTCTACCACCACTATCATCCATTCCACTATTCTATACCTCTTTTCCCTGCCTCAGTGCCAATTTGTGTTTATTTTCCCCAACTTTCATTTCTCTGAAGATTATTTGTCACTTCAGGATATTCCATTATTTATTTTGAATTTGACTATTCTTTAAATGTAACTGTCAGGAATTTTTCACTTCTAGGTATTTTTGATTGGAAAACTTATGGAGAAGTTTGTTTAGCCCCCCATTTCATCAGAATCCTCGTCTTCTTATGTGGTTTTTCATTCTGGAACACTCTGAAGCAGTAGCATCACATGTACTTGCCATAATAGCCAGTAGAAAAGATACTAATGAAACCGTGTTCCAAAGAGTTAAAAAAGCCAGTTACTATCATCAGTTTTTGATTTTGCAGTATAGCAGATTAAAAACAAAAACAAACAAACAAACAAAAAAACAAAAAACCAACATGCTAAAATGCTAGCTCTTTGCTTGTAAGATAACAAAACTGGCTGAAATTGGTTGGAACCAATATGGCCGATTGGAGTTTACACAGAATGAGCTTGCTGATGTCACAGGCTAAATTTCCAGTTTGTTTTATACCAACTTCCCCCAAATTTACACAAAGAACCCATGAAGAGGGATGAAGGGGTAACTGCACATTCCTTACGACTTTCCAGACCTCCCCTTTCCTTCTGCCAATCACCTACTAATCTCAGAATTCACTCTGTAAACCTTTTCTAATAAAATTACAGTCACAAAGCCAACACAGGGAGAAAGATTTGAGCTGGACTCTTGTCTCTTTGTCAGTCGACTAGCAATACAAAGCTTTTCTTTTCTTAAAAACCCGGTGTCATATTGGCTTCTAGTACATCAGGCAGTGAGCATGTTATATTCAATAACAATAATAATAATGTTGGTGATTATAACTTTTGCTAAAAAAAATCACTCTATAATCTAAAAATGGGTATTTTTCTTCTTTTGGCCATCTGTTGTTCTACAGAAATGTAATATATAAAATTCAACTAAGATCACCCTGGTGATCTCATATTGTCAACAGGGCATTGTTACATAACCACCAGCAAGAAGTTAGGTACAGTTTACCCGGTATCAGGACGCTGAATCAGGACCAAACTTTTTATCTTGAATTGTCCGCAAGAGCTCTGTAAATATATCAAACAGATCTATGAAAGTGAATCTAGTTATTTGATAGGTTCTACATCTAGGTCTACTTATTTAATAGGTCCAAGATGGCTCCTTAAAATTAGTTGCAACTGTAAGCATAGTTATGTCTTGTTGGCTGGAAGAAGTTAAAGGCCTTTCTAAACTCTAGACTGGATAACTGTGAAGGTTCACTTGGGGGATAGAGAAGGTCAACAATAAATTGTACTTCCTCGATAATTCCTCTTGCTAATGTCATAGTCAAATAAAGCACATCACTTCCTTATTATTTTTTTAAAAGTATAGATTGAATTTCATGCTTAGAAAGTGTACCAGGAGTGTTGTTTTCTTCTGGTCGATAAGAACATGATTAATTGATACCCTCCACTCAGTATGTATCCTGGCCAGTTTATTTCTCTCTGTTCTACTGCCAGAAGTGCACCATTTTTTTTTGTCAGCTATTTCATAAATATGTGTGCTCCTTGTCACTAAGCCTTGCCCAAATAAGCAAGAAGACATGGATCAACAAAAATGTCACCCTACTCTCATAAGGACTTTTCAAAGGAGTGTAATCCTCTTACATTAAAAGTATTATCAGGCCTGCTTTCAAGCTTATTATACCTGGTCATGAAACCATGCTCCAAGGAATTAAAGACACTGATGACTAACTCCTCGAGTTTGCAGGATGGCAGATAAAAAAAGAAACAACTTGCTGACACAAAGACACTCCCTCCACTTGTAAGAGAACAAAACTGGCTGAAATCAGTTGAAACCAATATGACCAGCTGGAGTTTATGCTGAACGAGCTTGCTGACATCACAGCCCAAATTCCCACTGCATGATTTATACTAACTCCACTTGAATTTACACACACGATCCATGAGGTAGCAAAAAGAGATGACTGTGCATTTCCAAGGACATTCCAGACCTCCCGTTTCCTTCCACCAGTCACCTACTAATCTCAGAATCTGCCCACTAAACCTTTTCTAATGAAATTACTCCCATTAAGCCAGCACAGGGAGACAGATTTGAGCTGGACTCCTGTCTCCTTGCTAGTTGACTTGCAATAACAAGCTTTTCTCTAAAACCTGGTTATATAGCATTGGCTTCCAGCATATTGGGCAGGGAGCCCCTTTTGCTTGGTAACAATCATTAGGAGCCACTGGTAATCTGATGTATGCAAGAAAGGAATATGCAGGTCACTTAGGAATGCTTCATAGGCAGACATTTGCTGCCTCTGTCAGACATTGCCTGAAGAAGATTTTTCTGAAAGCTTTCTATTGAGTTTTGGTTAAATTACTTGGCAATAAGTAAACAAATTTTTTTTCATTTTGGTATTTTTGTTAATGATTGTTGGCTTAACATTTGAAATCCTTGAAATTGGAGATCTGCAATTCTTTGTTGGTTTCATACATATTAAAATGCTATTCTCACTGATTAGATGCAAGGTGCCTAAAATGACGTAATGTCCTATGATACTTTGGGAATTTTCTGATATAAAGTATTATCAAGTTTTAGAAAACCACAATCCAATAAAATCTAATTAAAAGTAGAAAACACGATGATACTGATATTCTACCCATGGAGTGTGGGGATTTTTCCTTTTTCTCTCATTCCACACCAGAGTTATTGTCCAAAGAGGAGTATAAAGGTATTCTCTTTCTGAGACTAAGGTAAACAGAACAAATTTCAGAATAAAATTTTCTAGAGACAGGTCACAGCAGTTCTGATAACTGATTTTTTATACCATTTAAACTATCTTACTATTCATAAACTTCATAGATATATTTCATTTATGCAACTTGACTGTGAATGAAAGGAAAGAGCTATTGTGGTAGCTGGAGGATAACAAAAATTGTTTTTTCTTCTAGATATAGAGGAGGAATAAAAGGCCATATATTGCAGTTTCATTACAATTGTATCCTATCTATTCTGAATAACTATTGATTTTATCTGATGAGTCAAATAGCCTATTTAAGCTGTCTCTCCATGTCCAACTCAGTTCCCATATCCTGCATGAAATCTTTATTCACTTCTCAACCCACACTCTTCTCTCTCCTTCCCTGATTCTTTTGGCCTGAACTGCATGCCCCATCCATTGTATCAATTACTGTGTAATGAGAGGGCTCCTCTCATTCATGTTTATTCCTGGTGTCCAACACAGTGCCTGGCACACAAAGAAAGAACACTTCACACTGCTTTGTAAATTCCTGATTCCTCCTCAATTGACTTCCAAACTAGAACTGTAAATTCCTGGGGGGCAAGGATCATGTCTCACTAGTTGTTAAATGCTCGATACCTTTCAGAATACCTGGTACAACATAGATCATCACAAGTATTTATAAATATATATTCTGTGTAATTCTAATGCCTACAAACATATAAAGTATATATGCCTCTTTTATGAAACACATTATATATATATAATACACATTATATATATTCTATGTACGTATATAGAATTGAATAATGAATATGAAGATCCTACATCCCTGATTATACTGGCAAGTTCTTTGAGATGAACTGTATCTTGGCCAAGCGTGGTGGCTCATGCCTGTAATCCCAGCACTTAGGGAGGCCAAGGCGGGTGGATCACTTGAGGTCAGGAGTTTGAGACCAGCCTGGCCAATATAGCGAAACCCCATCTCTACTAAAAATACAAAAATTAGCTGGGCGTAATGGCATGTGCCTGTAATCCCAGCTAATCAGGAGGCTGACGCTGCAGAATTGCTTAGAACTTGGGGGTTAGAGGTCGCAGTGAGCTGAAGTCATGCAACTGCATTTCAGCCTGGGTGACAGAGTGAGAATCTGTCCCAAAACAAAACAAAACCAAAAAAAATGCCTGTATCTTAACCTCCTCCTATATCCTAACCTTGAAAGTATCAGAAATGAATTCACTAAACTTTTTTTTTTTTTTTTTCTGAGACGGAGTTCTGCTCTGCCACCCAGACTAGAGAGTATAATCGTGCGATCTTGGCTCACTGCAACCTCCGCCTCCCAGTTTCCAGTGATTCTCGTGCCTCAGCCACCTGAGTATCTGGGATTACAGGTGCCTGCCACCTCATCCAACTAATTTTTGTATTTTTAGTAGAGATGTGGTTTCACCATGTTCACCAGGCTGATCATGAACTGCTGAGCTCAAGCAATCTGCCTGCCTCAGCCTCCAAAGTGCTGAAATTATGGGTTTGAGCCACCATACCTGGCAAATTAAACACTTTTCAAATTGAATGATAAGATATAGTTATAAGGAACTCAAAATTTAAGTCATGCTCCTTTATGTATACACAGCAATGTTCAAAATATCTCTCAGTGCAGATCAGAAAACACTTACTGAGCACTCACTATATGCCAGTTACGCTAAGCACTAGGGGTAGAAGAGTAAATAAAATAGGAAAGTAGGTCCCAAAGAGCTTATATATTCGTGATAAGATGGCATATAATACTGTAGGTAATAAAAATGACACAGATATACATTGGGTACTTACGAGTACAGAGGAACCCTTAGTCCAATTTTGGATTAATGTATGTCTCTCAGACGAAAATAACACCTTGAAGGATGAGTAAGTTAACCAACAAAAGACATATACATGTCTCTCTTCAATTAAAGTGAACAAAGGGCACAAAAAGCAAGAAAATGTAAGATATGTATTTGTTAAAGTATAAAACATAAGGTTGAAAGTGAGGTTAAAAGGCAAACTATGCCAGGACATAAAGGTATTTATATGCTACCCTAAGGAACTTAAGTAATCTCAAAGTTAACGGAAAGTCTTTAAGTGTTTCAAGGACTACAGTGATAGGAAGACCAGGTATATGTTGTAGAGACACCCCTTTGGCTGTTGTTTAGAAAATGGTTTATGAGGTTGGAGCAATACTGAACTAAGAGAAAACAGTTAGTAAGCAACTGAAATTCTGTAGACAAATGGTCAAGGCCTCAACTTGGTTAGTAAAAAGTAATTATGGAGAGAAATAGGAAGGGAGTACATGCTACAACATTTAGAAGATAAAATTGGCATGACTTGGTGATGGACTGGATAAAAGACATGTAGTAGAGGGGTAAGTCAAGAATGATTTCCATTTTCCTGGAGAAGATGAGACCATCAAGTAGAAGAATCAGTGTGAAAGGTGCAAAGATAATGGATTCAGCTTTTGTTATACAGAATTTGAGGTACTGTGAAGTTCAGGGGTCCTGATGCATTTAGGTTTATATGTCTGAATCACAGTACAGAAGTTAGAACTGAATACAAATGAATATAGCTGGAAGACAGAGACATCAGAAAGAATCACATAACCCAATAGCTACATGTGACCAGAGAAAAGCAATGGGCTAGGTATTGAAGTCTGAGGATTATCAAAAGCAGGGGAGCAGATAAGGGAGGCTCTACCTATCACGAAGATAAGATGGCAAGAGAGGTTTCAAGACCTGGTTGTATCAAAAGGCATGAGAGGCCAACAGTGTCCAACACTATAAGGCAAGCATTGCTTTGTTTTTAAGAGTAGTGTTTAGTAATGTTCTTCGGTGTTGTACCTTGTCATCACATAGTACTTTTACATTTATATATTTTTGAAAAGGACATGAGCCAGTTCTTAAGCCACTAAACCATAATCCATCACAGAATGGAGGAAGTGCTAGTGCAGTTGTTCACGAGTGCATTTGTTCACAACCACAACCTTCCCTGTCATGCTGAGAAAGCAGGGAGCAGGACTGTGGAGGTGCACTTGCCAAAGGGGCCACACCAGCTGAGCGCTAATGGGAAGCCACAGATGGTGAACTGTGTGTGCCGAGCAAAATCTCTACGGACACATTTTAAGCTAACTGATGCTCTTGTATGCCACCATTTGGACTATACCTGTGAGTACTTTGATATGTGCCTTGATGTATATTTGATGTGGGTTTTTAATGTATTTTAGAGTAAACACTGCACATCTTTATCCTTTTCTATTCCCTAAAGGGATGTTATTTGTGAATCTTATTAAAAATTAACAAGAATCTACTTTCCATACTCTGTCTGTCACAGATAAATGGCCTATGTTGGTAAGTACGATCCATTCATTGATTTCTGAACACAGATGTGCTGGAAAGCATCTCAAATCATGTGATGGATCTGCACAAAACTCAATGATTTGTCTAAATGATGTACAAAATTTCATGTTTCAAAAAAACTCTCTGGTGGGTATAAATTCAGAGAATTCTATTTCTCTCTGGAAGGGGGAAAATGTAATAGTCCCAATGAATATAGTACTAAGTGTTCTTGCTTTTCACTCAAGCCTCACGTGTTAGAACAAAATAACTGAAGTTACCAGTGATGGATATAAAACTTGAAAGAAGGCAGGTAAACTGAGAATTAACTGGGAAAACCTTGCTAACACTACAGAACCCTGGTGGCAACAGACCATTGTTAGAAGTATTCAGGTTCAATTTGTATGTTACAAAAACCAAATAAATGGAAAAAAAAAAAAAAAAGACTCACTACCGAAACTAGAAACACAATAAAAACTCTATGGAACATAGGCCTACAAGTTCTGGGTTAACCTTCTCTATCACACAACGTCACAAAGAGTTTTGATAAGAATATGATCTTCTATCTACTTTAATATGTTCCCAGAAGACAACAGAAATGCTAGGCAGGAGAATAATAAAGAAGCAATTTATTTTTAAGAGGCATTAGGTAAGTTATTTATCTTCTGTAGCCTCAATTTACTCACAGTAAAATGGAAATAATACTCTCTAGCATTTTTGGAAGAACTAAATTTTATAGTATATGTAAAGCTCTTACATAGTGCTTGGTACATGTAAAACTGATGATTTGGGTAATTTTATTATTGTTATTGGAAGATTTGCATTGACATTCATCACTACTTATAAACTAATTTTGCCATCTACTAGTAGGTGACATATAAATAATTTGTGTGAAAAATATGAAAGAAAACCAAGAAATGGACTAAATAGTATTTATTACATTTACCTATATATTAGGCAAAAATATTGCTATTTAGTGGAGAAATACACGTGTTCTACAGAAATATAGTTTGAAAACCACTTTTCAAGACATAATTACACAGTCTGAAATGTACTATTGTGGAATATTTCTATTCTGTTTTTCACAGCAAATAGAATTAAGCAAATAGCTTCAGTAATAATATTATGTGCACCAACTTGCTTCTTTTGCAAGGAGAGATGCATTTGGTGCTGTGATTTTTATGTTGTATATACGTAATATAACCATGTTTTCTGTTAGTAAAATTTCTCTCCTTTGAATGGGATTTCAGCACCTCAACATGCATCATTCTTACAGTTTTGCCACATGAATAAACTTGAGAAACCTCAAGTTACTATGAAGATGGCTAATTTAAGAAGTTTGTGATAAATATTCAGGAATGAAGGTTGTACTGAATTTGATGGGCTCCTATAAAAGATATAAGGAGGTGAGGTGGTAGAAAGAAGGTATTTTCACATAAATACCTTCATTTAAACAATGAAGATACAGTGCTTGGGGTGCTCTATACAATACTTCCCACACATACAAGCATGTTGACTAAATGTCTGCCAGTGTCGCATCAGAAGGGACAAATGCCAAGATAAGTATTTGTAACAAATATCCCCAACCATCACAGGGGAAAAATTCACATAAATATTTATTCCTAATAAAAAGCTGAGTAAAGCAAACAGCAGCAGGAGAATACAATGTAATTATAAATGAAAAAGATGAAACTGTTTCTGAACCTGACACTGACCCATGCAGGATGACATTAAGCAACCATTGTTATGAATATATTCACATGCTCAGTCCGCACTTAATGATGCATGTCCTTCATTCCAAGTTCTGTTCTGGGCACCAGGGATTCAGAGGTGAACGAGATGCTGCCTAAGACTCTATGGAGCTCTTTAGTATATTTGGAAAACAGCTGAGAAAGTGAAACAATTACTGAAGAGTGAATTAACTAACGTGTGGTCACAGATGAGAGTTTTTCTCACTTGGCATGGAATGTCAGAATACTTCCTTTTTTTTTTCTTTTCTTTTCTTTTTCTTTTCTTTTCTTTTCTTTTTTTTTTTTTTTTTTTTTTAGAGACAGAGTTTCACTCTTGTTACCCAGGCTGGAGTGCAATGGCGTGATCTTGGCTCACCGCAACCTCCGCCTCCTGGGTTCAGGCAATTCTCCTGCCTCAGCCTCCTGAGTAGCTGGGATTACAGGCATGCGCCACCATGCCCAGCTAATGTTTTGTATTTTTAGTAGAGACACGGTTTCACCATGTTGACCAGGATGGTCTCGATCTCTTGACCTCATGATCCACCCCCCACGGCCTCCCAAAGTGCTGGGATTACAGGCTTGAGCCACCGTGCCCGGCAGGGAATGTCAGAATACTTCCAACAGGAAATGCTACCTGACCTGACTTTGCTGATTTGAAGGAATCCCTAGAATTAAAACAAGGTGTAGAAAATATTCCAATATGCAATGGCTCAGAAGTACAAGAGCACAGGAGGCATTTAGAGGGATGACAAGGAATGTTTTTAGATCACACTGTACTAAATAAAAGAATGGTTGGTAAGATGATAAGAACCCAAGCAATACGGCCTTGTATGTATTGGGATAAAGGTGACTCAGATATGTCTGGTGTCTAGCTTCTTTCGGAGGGCTGAATCTGGTGGTCTTTATATTCTGGGACAACACCAGATGTCAGTAGTGTCTTATATACATGGCTTATGATGCTTAGGCCACAGAGCAAATACCAGAATAGTCTCTAAGAGGGAGAGACCACGACATTTTGAGCCAGGAAATTTTGTCTACAAGCAGCTAAGGATCTTGAGCCAAGCATGAGAAGCCAAGATTGAAAGCCAAATGGGAATCTGAGACTTAGGCAGATGAGTGCAGAGAACACTGAGACAGAACAGGCAATTTGGGTAAGTTCTGAAGGTAACTGAAAAACCCATGAGGAAATGTTTCAACGCTCTTGGCGATTTGTTTATATGTGTGGTTGGTCTGAGGGTCCATAATAGAACAGTTGTCTGGAAAACATGCAGTTCTCAACAGGGTGTGTGGTTGTGTTATACTATTTGTCTATTTACCTACATACAGTGAATCACCTTAGAGTCAAGAATCTCTTCAATGGAGGTAATCTTTTAGGATGCTTTAATATGCAGTGTATAGATCAGGCGCAGTGGCTCATGCCCTGTAATCCCAGCACTTTGAGAGGCTGAGGTGGGAGCATCACCTGAGGTCAGGAGTTAGAGACCAGCCTGGCCAACATGGTGAAATCCCTTTACTAAAAAAAACAAAACAACAACAAAAACACACAAATTAGCTGGGTGTGGTGGTACATGCCTGTAATTCCAGCTACTTGGGAGGCTGAAGCAGGAGAATCACTTGAACCCAGGAGGTGGAGGTTGCAGTGAGCTGAGATTGTGCCATTGCACTCCAGCCAGGGCAACAAGAGTGAAACTCCATCTCAAAAAAAAAAAAAAAGGAGTGTATAAAAATCAATATCTTATAAAACATCATCTTCTTGTTCATTGCTATACAACAAAGTGTATTATAGTGCCTGGAGTGATGCAATCTCAACTGAAATGAAATGAAAGAGCTCACTAATGAAGCCACCCTTAAAAATCTGGTAAACTGTGGCACAGAATTTATTTCTACACATTCTTCACCTTTAATTTTATTTATTTTTAAAAATTTATTTTTTATTTCAATCACTTTAGGGGCACAAATGGATGGGATTTAGGGTGACATGGATGAATTGTGTAGTGATGACATCTGGGCTTTTAGTGTGCCCATCACCCTAACAGCATACATTGTATCCAATAGGTGATTTTTTCATCCCTCCTACCCTCATCCCTTCTGAGTCTTCAGTGTCCATTATACCACTCTATATGATTATGTATACTCGTAGGTTAGCTCCCACTTATAAGTGAGAAGATATGGTACTTGGTTTTCCATTCCTGAGTTATTTCACTTAGGATAATGGCCTCCAGGTCTATTCAAGTTGCTGTAAAGGACGTTATTTTGTTCTTTTTCATGGCTGAGTAGTATTTCATGATATAAATCCATGACATTGTAGTTATACATTCACCAGTTGATGGGTACTTAGGGTGATTCATATCTTTGGAATTGTGAATTGGACTGGGAAAACACATATGAAAGTAGCTGTTTTTGATATTATGGTTTATTTTCCTTTTGGTGGATACCCAGTAGTGGGATTGCTGGATCAAATGTTTTATCCACTTTTAGTTCTTTGAGAAATTTCCATACTGTTTTCCATAGAGGTTGTACTAAGTAATATTCCCAACAACAGTGTATAAGTGTTCCCTTTGCACCATATCTTTGTCAATATCTATTGTTTTTTGACTTTTTAATAATGGTAATTCTTATTAGGGTAATGTGGTATCTCATGGTTTTAATTTGCATTTCCCTGATCATCTTTAATTTTAAAACTGAGAGAATACTTTTAAAATAGTGATAATACAAGCATCAACTGTATTAAAAAATGAAAAATTGAAATAATTTAAGACAAACAAACTAATATTAAAAACTATACTAATACAAGTATCAGACTTTACAACAAGATATAGGGGAATGCTTTGCAAAATGTTACCTAACATCAAAAGAAAAATGTATTTTTATGATTAAAACTTCGGAACAAATAATTTTTACAGTTAAATATGGCCTTTTAGGAAGTTTTAAAGGTCATTGTAAAGGCATAAAAAATCATGAAATTTTGAGAGCTGAGAGAAAAGGATAGATTACTTGATACAATCAGTTTCTATTGTGAATGAGTGGAGACCCACAAAATAACTTACTCCAAAGGTCTTTTTATATGAGACCCTCTTACACTTTTTTTCCCCCGTACTTGGGATGATACACTATAATCAGATATAATACAACAGAGTTTTATTGCCCTTACCTACAAGCTCTTAAGTATAGGCATTATACAAAAATGAGTATCTTTGCATCTCCATAATGTAGCATGGAGGTAGGCATATTATAGGAAGTCAATGAATATTTGATGGATAAATAAATAAATGACTCAATGCTGGTCTAGGTATAAAAGTCTACCCATGTGGAGAAAAACAGTATTTTACCTAAGATTGATATCTCCTTCATTAATATGCATCTGTTCTCTTTCCTGTCTATACTAGAACCCATCCTCGAGCTCTTTAGTTAGTATAAAGTTCGGAGATATCAAGTGGCTGATTTTTGTTCCACATTAGCAAAGCTAGATTTGTTAAAACTCATAAGTTCATTTGATGCCAATAGTTTTCCCAATCATCTGTGCCTGAACTCTTAACGTGGTCATCTATGGGGAATATACCCTTTCCAAATTAACTTCGAGAACTCTGGTTGATTCTAGGTTCATCCTAGGTTTAGCCTCCTCTTTGGAGAGGCTAAATTGTTTTATATCTGATATCATTATATTTTCCTGGCAAAGATTAAGAATTTGGTCCATATATACAAACTTACTTTAAGATGAGCCATATTATAAGCACTAAATTAGTTTAAGTCTATTTCTAGTGGTGTGAAATTGACCAAGATGATAAACTGAACTAACATTTTCTTTACTTTCTTTTTTTGGTCAGTTTGGTAGAGCAATGTATTTATTATTTTTTCAGCTTTATTGCAGTATACTTGACAAATAAAAATTCTATAAAGGTGTATAGCATATTGTGAAATGATCACCACAATCAAATTAATTAACATATAAATCACCTCCTATTATGATTTTTTGTGTGTGGTGAGAATACTTAAGATCAACTCTTTTAGCAAGTTTCAAGTATACAACACAGTATTACTAATATTTTCTTTGATTTGAGTCATACAAGAGGAGGCCAAGTTAAACCATTAAACCATAAGACATGAAGCTGTCTGACACTCTCATTCGAAACTACTCCTTTCTAAAAGACATAGCCTCCCAGCCAATGCTATTTGTAAACAGCTGACTGGAGATATTGGCTTAATACTAAAAGGATAATCAGTGCTTTCTTTTTCATTAGATTTTTATTGCAGAAGATTCCCTAATGTGTGGGTTCAATAGCGTTTTTATACCTCAGAGCTTACATGTAGTTAGGGTTGTGTGGGCTGGGTATTATTGAGATTATAATCTTTGGAGAGATCACTACTTCAGATGTCCCCTTCTCCTTATAAGAAAGGGAGGAGCAGCAGTTCATAACAGTGGAAACCTCACATGATGGGATAGCAGGCTGTTGCCACTCACTCACTTCTGTGTTCCATAAAGATCACAGTGTAATGCTCTGAAAATGCTTTCAAACAAATGCAGACAGAGTTCTCAAAGAATTCTCTCTACAGCAGCAAGATAATTTTTTGATATAACTTTCTGTTCTCATATTCAATAGAAAATAAATATTACAATAGTACCATTCTCCTTACAATTTGGATTCCTTTTCTTCCAGTGAAAGTAACTTCTATACCTGCTGATTATTTATGTTGTATCAGGGCGATTGTAGAAAAATGTCCACCAGTCATTAATACAACACTCTAGATGAAGAAAAACCAAGCATCTCTCTTTTAATAGCAGAAACATTGAAACGTATTAAGAAGGTAATCTTTATAAGAATAACTTTTTTTTTTCTCTTAGACATCTGTTATTCTCCTAAAAGATTGGTTTCATGTTTCAAGGTCATATTCTTGGGAATATTAAGTCGCTTGAGAAGTTATTATTTAGAGGGTATACTAAATAAACATATACTTATAACCAGTTGACTGAAGAATGTAATTCATTGGGACATTATGAAAATATAGCTCTATTCTGGTAACTGCCCCCAACTATTCTATGTTGACTCCAATCTTCCAACTGGGTAAAGCATTTCTTCATAATGTCTTGGCCAGATTCCATCTTTCCTGACCCATGTTTTAACTAGAATAGTCTCATTTAAGTATATAAAGTGTCAAAGTTTGTTTTAAAACTATAATGTCAAACTCTCTATCAAGAGTTTGTTTCCCTGCAATGCTCAGTGCTAACTTGATAAGCTAGTCACTCCACATATGTTAGTTTCGGATAGAATGATATAAAACAAATACTGTAATCATCCCTATTTTACAAATGAGGAAATTGAGATTTATATAGGTTATTTGTACAATTTGTGCAATAATGATCAGCAAGTAAACTGTAGGTACCTAGTTCTGAAGTCTGAGCCATTTCCAGTAAAACGGACTACACAATAGTAATGACGATTTCGTTATCACCCTTTGTGCTACATTTAAGCCATTTTTAAAAAGGCATTTGTAATCATCTGGAATGATATTCTTGATACACACACCTTGCTCATCTCCCATGAAAGCTACAGAGGTTAGAAACCCATAAGAATTTTTTTCTTCTAAAAAGAGATCCCTTTTCAATTTTCTTCAATGACGTGGCCAATTTTCAATACCCAATTTTTTTAATACTTTAACACATCATCAATGCTGTTCACAGTTTTATGTGCTTTAATATGTTGACAACATTAAACATAAAATCAAGGTTTCTTATTTACAATTTACATAGCTGAATGTAAAGAAGGTCTTTGGCCCTTATTTCTTTTTTCCATCTTATTCAAAGGAGGATTATAGTTTTTTGTTTAATAGATAGTGATAATCACTATCACTTTTGAGATAGTGATTATTTCCTTAAACCTATTTTCTCTGATTTCTGTTTGACTTCTAAGATATCAGCCAATGTTAGACATTTATTTAGCTTGTCATTTGCCTCATGACTTTTATTTCCTTGGCCAATAGTTAATCATCTAAATAACCCTCAAAATAATAATATCTGGGGTTGCTGAAATGTACATTTTCAATTTTCCCCAAGTAATCTTTCAGCTGTATTTTTGGTAACAGATACAATGGCAAGGTATTTGTTAATCACCAGTGATCTAACATGTTCCATTTTGAAGATTGACTTAAAACATCTACTATTCTTTCTTCCAAAATTTTCATAATTTATTCTTTCTCTCCTTTTGCTAATACATTTACTTTTGTTTTAGTGCTTAAGTCTACTTAAATGCACTTATAAAAGCCTTTCTAAGTTAGCAAAACTGCAAAATGTTCATGGGAATCTTGATAAAATAGCTCCTAGATATGTAATAAGATCATTTTAACCAATGACCCGGTAATCATGCAAATTTCAGTTTACTTTTGACAATTCAGTTTTTAAAGATAAAAATGTCTAATTATTGCTATAACGAAAAACATGGTACTCGAAAATTCAAGATCTAATTTCTCGAATGTTTTAGTGCTGCTGCCACTTGCCCAATAAATTATCCAGATCATTTTATTAAAATGAGTATTTAGGCTTTGGGTGTTAATCTGCATTTCACTTTACTTTTTATCCCCCATTTGAATAATTGTCTTTCAAGCAAAGAGAGGCTGGAATAAACTGTAAAAGACATTTTTAAATTCCACAATTGTAATTGTGATTGGTGTATGTAATGTTTACCATGTGGAAGATCTTGTAAAAGCAGATGAGGAGAAAAGGAAGGTGGTGAGGTCATTTTCTTTTTCTTTGGAAATGAGATTTTTGTCTAATTCTATGTGTTTCAATGGAAAAAACCTGTTTTATTTATCTAACAGCAAAAGAAATAACATAGTCTGAGTTTTCATGGACCATATCAGCTGAGAAAACTCTAAAAATATTAATATTTTTGGTTGACATTAAAAATTCCTGTTGCAACATGTTGCACAAATATCACATCCCATTTTATAAACAACTCATGCTCAGTATCTTCTGCCTTATGAAACTATAAAGCCAGGTTATTGAAAGTTATTTTGCAAGTCACATTGAAATATAAAATTTCATCTTCTCAAAACTTTTGCTTAATTATGTAATAGAATTTATTACACTCAAACATATTTCAAACTAAAAATTTATTAAGGACCTTCTATGTACTGTGCACTAGTGCACTATACTTAGCATATGATCACAACAAATTAAGCAGTCATTAAATTCAAACAGCTTAAGATCTAGTGGTAGAAAATTAGGTGACAATTAAAGCAAGGTATGATATAAGCATATGAAGAAATAGAAAATTAGTGCTAAGGGTGCACAGGGAAACAATGCCTCCAGCTATTACAATGGTTTTCTTCTTCTTTTTTTTTTTTAATCAGTGTCTCACTTGTTGCCCAGGCTGCAGTTCAGTGGGGTGATCATAGCTCATGGGAACCTTGAACTCCTGGACTCCAATGAGCCTCCTGCCTCAGCTAGGACTACATGTATTTGCTATCATGAGTAGCTAGGACAACAGATAGCACCACCATGACTAGTTAACATATACATACACATATATTTTTTAATAGAGACAGGGTCTTGCAATATTGCTCAGGCTTGTCTTGAATTACTGGCTTAAGCAATTTTCCCACCTCGGTCTCCAAAAATGCTAAGATTACAGGCAAGGTCCACCACACCCAGTTAGCTTACTTCTTTTGAATATTCATATAGAAAAGTGTGCAGCATATGGTTATAAATTTATATATATATATATATATATATATGCCATTTTTTTCTCTTGAATATGATGTTGCCTAACAGACAAGAGATTTGAGCAGAAGATTTATTTCGCCTTTACCAATTATCTTTTGAGATAAAGATATACCTTCTTGTAAAAAATCCACTGTCTATGCCCGATAGCAAAAAGTAAAGGAACTCATTACCACTAGATCAGTCTTATAAGAAATTCTAAAGGAAGTCCTACAAGGGGAAGTAAAAAGACAATATCACTATAATGAAAAAATATGGAAGCATATAACTCACTGGTAGAACAGATACACAATAAGGCAAGAGAAAAGAAAGAATTAAACCTTATCACTAAAGAAAATCACCAAACTGCAATGACAAACAATAGAGGGGAAAAAGAAGCAAGGAATATACATGAACAACAAAAAACAAGAGAACGACAAGAGTAAGTCTTCATCTATCAATAATAACCTGAATGTACCTGGATTAGATTTCCACTTAAAAGATACAGACTGGCTGAATGTATTTTAAAAATAACCCATTTATATGCAGCCTACAAAAAAATTACTTTACCTGTAAAGACACATATAGACTGAAAGTGAAGGAATGAAAAAAGACATTTCACACAAAAGAAAACCAAAATTTAGTAGTGGTAAATATACCTATATCATAAACAAACAGGCTTCAAGTAAAAAACTGTAGAAAGAGATAAAGGTCATTATATAATGACAAAGGAATTAATTTAGTGAGTATATAACAATTATATGTGCACCCAATATCAGAGCACCCAGGCGCCTAAATAAAATATTAGATCTAAAGAGAGAGATAGACTCTAATACAATAATAGTGGGGACATCAACATCCTATTCTCAGTACTGGGCAGATCATATTGGCAGAAAATAAACAAGAAACATGGGATTTTAAACTGCACTTTAGCCCAAATAGACCTAGTACACATTTGCAGAACATTTTAACCAACAGACGCATAATACATATTTTTTTCATGAGCACATGGAACCTTCTCCAGAATAGACCATATCTTAGTGTGCAAAACATGTCTCAACAAATTCAAATAAGTGGAGATCATATCAAACACCTTTTCTGACCAAAATTGACTTAAACTAGAAATGAATAACAAGAGAAACTTTGGAAAGCATACAAATACATAGAAATTACACAACATACTCCTGAATGACCAACGGTTCAATAAATTAAGGAGAAATTTAAGAAATTTATGAAATAAATGAAAATAGAAACACGACATACTAAAACCTGGATGATACAGCAAAGAGTATTATGGAAGTTTATAGCAAAAACATCTATATCAAAAAAGTAGAAATATTTCAAATAAACAGCCTAATGGTGCATCTCAAGAAATCAAAAAAGCGAAAACAAACCAAATCCAAAATTAAAAGAAAAAAAGAAATACTAAGGATCAGAATTGAAATAAACAAAATCAAGACAACAAATTACAAAAGATCAGTGAAATTAAAGGTTATTTTTTAAAAAAGGTAAAGAAAATCAACAAACCATTAACTACACTAATCCAGAAAAATAAATACCCAAGTTAAGTAAGTAAAATCAGAAATGAAAAGGAAACATTAGAACTAATACCACAGAAAAACAAAGGATCATTAGAGACTGCCGGGAACAACTAACACCACAGAATTGGAAAACCTAGTGGAAGTGGGTACATTTCTGGACACATACAACCTACTAAGATTAAACCAAGAAGAAATAGAAAACCTAAACAGAACAATTTGAGTAATGAGATTGAATCATAATGAAAATGCTCTCATTAAAAAATAGTCCCAGTGGCTTCACTGCTCAATTATACCAACTATTTAAAGAACTTCTCAAACTCTTCCAGAATGTTGAAGAGGAGGTAATTCTTTCAAATTCATTCTATGAAGTCATTATCACCCTATTACCAAAATCAGACAAGGACACGACAACAACAACAACAAACAGAGAAAGAAAGAAAAAACGATAGGACAATATACCTGGCAAACACAGGTGCAAAAATTCCCTGCAAAATACTAGCAAACCAAATCCAGCAGCACATTAAAAAGATTATTTACCATGACCAAATGGAATTTACCTCAGAAATGCAAGAATGCTTCAATCTCTGCAAAGTCATAAACATGATACATTACATCAAGAGAATGAAAGGACAAAAAGAATATGATAGTTGAAATAGAAGCAGAAAAAAGAGTTGATAAAATTCAACATACTTTATAATAAAAACTCTCAACCAGTTAGTATAGAAGAAATGCACTTAAACACAATAAAGGCCAAAACAGCAAACCCACAACTAACATCACACAGATTGGGAAAAGTTGAAAACTTTTTCCTTAAGATCTAGAACAAGACAAGGATACCCATTTTCATCACCTTTATTCAACATAGTACTAGGAGTCTTAGCCAGAGCAATTAGGCATGAGAAGAAAATAAAGAGCATCCAAATAGGAAAGGAGGAAATCAAATTGTTCCTATTTGCAGATAACATAACCTTACATGTAAGAAATCCCTTATATAGAAATCTCTAAAAGCTCCTCCCAAACTCTTAGAGGTGATAAATTAATTCAGTAAAGTTTCAAGATACAAAATCAACACACAAAAATCAGTAGCATTTCTACACGCCAGTAATGAACTAGCAAAAAAGAGGTAAAGAAAGCATTTACAATAGCTACAAAATTATAGGTAGTAATAAATTTAATCAAGTAAAAAAGGAAACCTACAAAAAACTATAAAACACATTGATGAAAGAAACTAAAGAAACACAAAAACATAGAAAGATATCCCATCATCATGAATTGAAAGAAATACATGATTATGAATTTTGTGATAATGTGAAAATGACCATACTATTCAAAGCAATATACAGATTCAATGCAGTCCCTATGAAAATGTTAATGACATTCTTTACAGAAAAAAAAAAAAACTAAAATTCTACAATGTGTATAGAACCACAAAAGATCCTGAATAGCCAAAACAATCCCGAACAAAAAGACCCCCAAAGCTGGAGGCATCAAACTAATGTGTTTCAAAATATATTACAAAGCTATAGTAACAAAGGTGCTGCATTTAAAAAGGCACATAGACCAAGGGAACATAGTAGATAATCCAAAAATAACCCACATATTTATACCCAACTAATTTTCAAAAAAAGCACCAAGAACATTCATTGGAAAGGAATAATCTCTTCAATCAATGGTGCTAGGAAAACTGAATATCCTTATGCAGAAATGAAACTAGACTGCTATCTTTCACCAGATACAAAATTTAACTCAAAATTTGAGACTTAACTGTAAGACCTGAAACTATGAAACTACTAGAAGAAAAACATAGAAGAAATGCTTTCTTTATGACATTAATTTGCGCAAAGATTTTATGGAAAAGACCTGAAAAGCACAGGCAACTAATGCAAAAATAGTCAAATGGAATCACATCAGACCAAAACTCTTCTGTACAGCAAAGGAAACAGAGTGAAGAGACAATCTGCAGAATTGGAGAAAATATTTACAAATGATTTATTGGACAGGAATTAATATCCAGATCATACAAAGAATTCAAACAACTCAACACTAAAAAAACTCCACAAAACAAATAATTTGATTAAAAATGATCAAATGAGCTGAATAGACCCTCAAAAGAAGACATACAAATGGTAAGAGGCATATGTAAATATGTTCAACATCACTAATCATTAGGAAATGCAAATCAAATTACAATAAGATATCATCTCACTCCAGTTATAACAGCTATTATCAAAAAGACAAAAAATAGCAAATACAGGTGAGGATATGGAGAAAGGAATTCTACTTTTTCATCTTGAGATAGGGTCTTGCTAGTTGCCCAGGCTGGTCTCAAACTCTTGGGCTCAAGCGATCCTTCCACCTTAGTTTCCCAAAATGTTAGGATTACAGGTGTGAGCTACTGCCCCTGACCAAGGAACTCTTATATATTGTTGGTGGAAATGTAAGTTAGCATAGCCATTGTGGAAAACAGTATAGGGGTTCCTCAAAAAACTAAAAATAGGACTACGATATGATCCATCAATTCCCACTACTGGGTATATATTCAAAGGAAATGACATTGATATGTCTAAGAGATATCTGCCTTTCCATGTGCCAAGATATAGAATTAATCTAAGTGTCCATCAGTAGATGAATGGATAAAGAAAATGTGGTATATATGCATAATGGAATACTACTTAACCATAAAAAATGAAATTTTGTCATTTGTGGCAACATAAATGGAACCAGAGGTCATTATGTTAAGTGAAATAAGCCAGGAACAGAAAGACAAGCATCACATGTTCTTACAAATTCGTGGGATCCAGAAATCAAAACAATTGAACTTGTGATGATAGAGAGTTAAAGGTTGATTACCAGAGGCTGGGAAATGTACTGGCACAAGTAAATTATCACATCCCCCATCCAAATTATTTATTTTATCAACTTTTATAATCAATATTGATGACTGCAGCGAAACTGATTGTATGAGAATCTACATCAAATATTAAGGCTGAACAAACAATTTGCCACAATGGGCATTTATTTTTGATGCACAGATCCATCTAATAGGTCTTTATTTAAGGTGATTAAAAAACAGACTACGGATTTTTATTTTTTAAAGATGATTCATGGAAGAGGTGTGAGACTAAACCTACTCAGGCATGACCTTTTTAGACAGGCAGGAAAGTGTACTTCTAACAATAGTGATATCAACCTCCATTTGCACAGCAAGATTTTCAAAGGTCCTTCTAGTATTTCCTTATTATTCTCATGACAATTCTGTTATTTAGACCACACAGTTACTCCTCTCTTCATTAAGCAAGGTTGAAACCAAAGAAAGAGAGGTTACACTGAAAATATGGTCAACAAGAAAATGCAGTTCCTTTAACTAAGACGGCAGCACACACTCCAGTACCTAGCATGCTTACTTAATACCACTGAAGAACTTTAATTCTCTGAGAGCCATGTCTTCAGTAACGAAAGTATAAATTGTCTCAAAGTTCATTCAGATATTCTCAGGTTTCCCCATATGCCTTTCCTTCTTCAGGCATTTCACTTAGAGTGGGAATAATAAACTGCCAAGTTTGGCTGGCTTGAATCATGTATAACAGAAAACGGTCCCTTTGATTATTAGGTATAATGTGAGATATTTGCCAAGATGGTTTGACTACTACTGGCTATATCATTATTTGATTTCTTTGCATTTTTAGAGATAGTTTTTTTGGCTTTGTTACTTGCTCAACTATATTGCTAATTTCTCAAGTACCATTGTTAACTCCAGGAAGAGAAGAAATAATTTATACCTTGTATTCTTAGCATCTATGCTTAAACATAGATGGTCACTAAAAATAAATGTTTGTTGATAATTTTTATGTAGAAATATCTACATATAATTGGGAGCCAACAGTTTCCAAATGAATAACAATTGTGGAAAGAATAGCTTCTTTCAGGTTACTAAATCTACCATACAACTTAGGCATTGCTCACCATCTGCTGTATTTAAGCTTTTTATATTGTATCATGTTTCATACAGGAAATGTCACTGTAAGACTTCATGATGTTTTCCTTCATTTCTATAGAGTATATTTTGATCTATTTGAAGTTCATTCATCCAACAAACATTTACCAATCTCCCTTTATATGCCAGACACTGGATATGAGCTCAGCACATAGAAATATGCATAAAATTGGCCTGGACTTTAAGAAACTTAAGTTTTATAGTTAATGTAAAACATAAGCATTTGCTATTTTAAAAACATGTGCATTCTCTATTTCTATCTCTTCTCACTTCCCATTTCTCCTTAACGTTTTCCGTATTTGTTTCTCTAGTCCAGCAGCAAATGGTTTATAACAAAAAGGCTCCTTTTATTGAATACTCACTGAGTATTCAATAGCTGCGAGGAAATCTGCTAAGTGCTCTTAACACAATGCCTTGTTGCATTCTATGTAAGCCTCGGAACAAACCTGCTAGGTAGTTATTGTTATCATGTTTATTTCACAGTGGAGAAAATAAAGGTATTGAGAAGCTGAATGACTTGAGCAGAACTCATGGCTCATATAGGGGAGCCAGGACTAAACCCAGATTTGTTCTCTTCAAATTCCATTTACCCATTGTGATTTTGTCACCATTTAACTAAGAATAAATGGTTTTTACAATTGTTGGACTTCTATGGCATGCACACTTTTTCTTTTCCTGAAGTATATGAATCAATAGAAACACATGTAGAGAATAGAAAGAGTATGGAGAAGGACTTGAAATAATATCCAGGCTGGCTGAAGGAAAAAAGCCTGTTCAGATGGAAAAATAAAACCTTGTGAAGGAATATAACATCTTTCTGCCTCCAAGGCTGTTATTTGAAAGAAGAATTTTACTTGTCTGTTCCTCTAACCACAGAGCTAAAAGAAGGTCATGTGTTAAAAGATGCAAGTTTGGGTTCAATATGAGGAAGGTTTTTTCTAATGGAATTGCTGTAGAAGAAATAAACTAATTCAGAATGAAGAGAATCCAATTTGTGGAGATGTTCAAACACGACAGTGTTATGAAGGGGCCTCAGCAGGATGGGTAAATGAAAGAGAGATTGTTACTGCAGTTCTGCCTCTGTCTCTGAAGGCTAAAGAGCAAAATAAATTGGCTGTCTTAGAACAGCCCCCAAGATCAGACCCACTGAGCAGCAGAGGTCACTGTTTCATAGAAAGAGGAGTAAAGGGGCATCTTTCTGGTTGTAAATGGGATACTGGAGAGGCATATACAGATTTACCTCCCTTTTATATAGAGATAAGTTTCTTGAGAAAGCATTTATGATTGATGTCATATCTAAGAGATATACAACGAGGGACCCAACATTCTACAGCATTTTGCTTAAAAACCCATAAGCCTTACTTTTATTGAAAGGTTAGCCCAACTTAGTAGTAGAAGATTATATTAGTTTCAAAGAGTCTCCATGCATAAGATGAGGTCTAATGAAAAGGCGAAATTTCCTGTTCCCTAGCTGCTGGTAGTATTGAGGGTGACACACACACACACACACACACACACACACACACACACACATATCCATATATACACACACACACACACACACACACACGCACATTTTGAGCCAATGCTTATTTGGTTGCCCTTCTGGCTCTCTATTCTTTCTACGCTTAACTCAAGGTCTATAAGGAAAAGGGCACTCTGCGAGTACATATTGGCGAGTACATTCATATTTCTCATTTTGTAAAGACACAGAAGCTGAGATCATTGCATATCAAGTTCCAGGCAGAGGGAACTTTCCTTGCCAAAGTTAAAATCTGCTAAACTTGAAGGCTGGGATTGAAATGACTCCTCAGAGCCAAAGAAAGTTACAGGGTCATTGACATCGTTTAGTAATAGCAGACAGCAAAGCCCTATGGACCACATTCAAAGTGTAAGCTCTTCCCTCCCTGCTTTGTCTCCTCAGTTCCAAAATTCCCGCTGGAGCACACAGGACCTGATCCTCATTTGACCTGTCTCCCTGGGGAGCTTTTCTCTGGGTAAAGGTTTCTTTAACTTCAAAGAAACTTCAAAGACACAGAGAGGAAAATTGCTGATGGGGTTCTCTAAACCTGCCCTCTTCATGGCCTATGAACTACTTCAACAAGGACTTCCTAAGAAATCTGTAAAACGTGTGTAACTCCTGGTTACATTCTCTTAAGGAGCTTATACTCTCTGCGGAGGGACAAAATGTAGACAAATGACCTAATAAAAAGTGGAATGCACCCTAAAAGTAGAACAAAGAGCCATATGTTTTAAAATTAAAAAGCGAGCTGGAATAATCATAGAAAGCTTTTTGGAACATACGGAATTTTAATTAACATGCTGAAGCATGGGCAGAATTTTGGCCTATAAAAAAGAGAGAATGACATTTTAAAATGAAAGAAATAAATGGTCATAGTGTAGGTGCAAAGGTGAAATAAGAAGGCATTTGGCGTTCTTGTTGTGATTAGTTAAAATTTAGGGCTTATGAAGAAGGACTAAAACTAATAGAAATTATGATCAGGATCTTGCTATGCATGTGAAGATAGACACTGGACAATTTTTATGAAGGAAATTATAGTTTTAAAGAAATGCTTTAGAGAGATTATTATAATAATCTTTATATTGCCATGGTCTTTTAAAGACAGTAGTGATTTTCTTTGTAACAGGAGGCCAGATTTCCTGTTGAGAGTAAGGAAGGTGGGCATGCAATGGAGATCTTCAAAAGTATTAAAAATTTGAAAAGTTATTATGAGGATTTTAATCTAGTAGGAAAGAAATAAAACATTGCAATGAGATCCAAGCAGGCTGAGATCAGAGAGCTCAGATTCTGAGGCGTGAATTAGTAACTACGAGCACAATACTGTAGTTAGTAGTTCTGGAGTTGAAACATGAAAAGCAGATGATGACAGCACTCAAGGTTAGGAATGTGTATGGCAAGTGGGTCAGAGAATAAAGAAGGCCTGGAAATTCTGGCATATAGAGAGGGCAAAATTGAGAATGGCTAAATGTTAGTTTCTTTTCAGGTGGAAAAGCAAATAAAGTGTATGTTATTTACCATTTTTCTGAGCACTTGAGTGTGAGGCAAGGTACAAAACCATTAATTTTTACAAACTCCATGAATTAGATGCTGATGCTATCATGTTATAAACAAGGAAATACAGTTGGAATGGGACTGGTGTGGCTGGTATAGATAGGATTAGGATGCTAGACCAGGCCTGCCTGATTGAGAAAGAAGAGAGTAGATGGTTTCTTTGTTTTGGATGGCAGGGTGAAGACAAATGGGAGAAGTGGCCACTTTTAGAGAAGCCTGGGTCAGGACATACCAGGTAGCTTTGGGAGGTAAAAAGAGGATTATACAATGAAGGGCAAGGGAGCTCAACAACTGTTTTGATGACTATTCATGTCATATGTTAGACGTTAGAATAATGAAATTCTCTGAAACTAATATAATACAAAATAGTATATCTCGGGATCAGCGTTGGCTTTCTGGAGGAATGCAAGCTAATACCCACTGTTATTATCAGCACCTCCCAGAGTCCTGTGAAAGAAAGACTGCTCTGGCTCACAGGAAGATACTGGAGTCAGTCACTCTACTGCAACCAGGGCCTATCCAAGAGATAACCTCAAATTGTGAATACAGGAGACCCTCAGGGCATCTGCTTGAAATTCCATTGGTAGAGTGTAGGAGAGGGCACCAAAGCTGGGCAAAAAGGAGATTAGGTCTAGGCTGGTGTCATCGCCCTCCCTGGGGCACTGCTTGCTTGGCCAACCCTAGTCACTAGACAGTGATTTACGAAACATGGGGCTGGGGGTTTGGGAGAAGGTGGGCTGAGCCTTGATCCTTTTCTTGAGTTCTGTGGTGGCTCTGCTGTAAGTGTGGTACCGTTTACTATAGACACTTGAGTGTTGATAAGCATGTTTTCTGCTTTCAGAGAGAACTATTTTGGATTACAAGCCCTGTCACTTACTAGCTATGTAATTTTGAGTAAATTGCTTCCCTGGATCTCAGCTTTCTCATTTCTGTAAAAGTGGACTAAGATAGCTTATTAGCTACTTGGTATTTGCCCCACAACTAATAGCACAGCAACTGGCACATTGCCCAAATCAAAAATTGGTGCTTCTACTAGCTGACAGTAGGTTGTATAAAAAGGAAATAATCTATTTAATGATAGAAGTTTGCTTTAAAAGTTCACATTACTTCGTATAAAGTCACCAAATGAGATCATGGTAGGATCTCATATTTGCCAAGGAAAAAAAAAAGGGAAGATTGAAATAAAGTAAGAAAGAGTGTGGGAGGTGAATTAATGATTGTTCTTTTTGCTTTTTGTGTGTATATTTTGTGTTTTTTGTGTATTTTTGTGCTTATATGTTGCTTTTGGAATTTTAAAAAGGTAACTGAATTAAATAAGAGAGATTGTATTGAGAAAGTGAAAATATAACTTTAAAAAACCATGTTTAGGTCTTTGTTTCTCACTCTTCCTCATGTTTCAAATTCAAAAGGCTCAGTTTAGAATAGAACATTTTTGGTTCATTTATGTTATAACTACATTATAATAACATATTTAGCAATTTTAAAAGAGATACATTTGTTCACATATACATTTGCAACTCAATCTGTATTGCCTCTAATTTTCTCCACTCAAACACAACTGGTTTTGTTCTTTCTGTTCCACTCCATTGCTTGCCCATATATAAACACGTACTACATATTGTAATCATAGAGTATACAGAGATGTTGTGTGCTTTCTTCACTTAACCTTTTTCACATTGCCCCATAGTCTCCATATCTATGATTTTCCATGACTGTTTAGTCATCTTCTATTAAGCACTATGATGTTATTTGTTTCCCTAAGTTTGAACATTTCAGACACTCCCACATTTTAAAAGCATGGACTAATCCCACAACCATAAACTTTTGTGCAAATATATAAAATCTTTTTCTTCTGTGAACTGTTTCCTTAGGATGAATTTTTTTCAGAGATATAATCATATTTGTCTGGTTGTTAAAATTTATTTCCAAATTGTTTTTCAAAATGTCTCTATAAATTTACAAATACACTCGCCTGGCAGCTGTGGTAGTTTGTCCTCTGGTCCAGTATCACATGATCCTTATTATTATTTTAATTTGTATTTCTCTGATCACTAGCAGGTTTAAGCATTCTCACTTCCATGCTCACTTTTTATGTTTCTACTAGTAGCTCTGACATCTGGAAATAAATACAAACTTTTCAAGTGTAAGGGGAGCAGATGAAGTTCCTTAGTTCATTAGCTTTCCTTTACTTGTTTTAAAACTAACAAAAAGTAGTCACTCTACTTTTGAATTGTCCCCCAAATGCCAAATGCTGCAATTAGAGATCAGAAATAAAAAGGAAATCCATCAATTGTTTTGCTTTTGCCCCATCCCACACTCAGAAGAGAAACTGAGAGCCTTGATATGTCCTAGCTGAACATTCTGAGCCCTGAAACACCAATTCCACAGTCTCCTGGTGGAATTGGTTGTTGGGACAGTCAGAAAAGTCATATTTTGGATAATGGATTGAATTACTGACCAGAATCAACCCTTTATGGGCCAGTTAATTTGGTTGTTATAGCAACAAAACTTGATTTGGCATTCAGTGATTCAGTCAATAGTTCAGCAGTGTTCAGCCAATGACCTGCAAATAATACATTCTGTCGATACTGAAGGCTGTCTTTGCTTTCTCAATAAACCTTATGCCAACATTCATCTGAAAAAATTTCAGGGCTTAGTATTTCAGGTTTGAAATGTCTCTCCCTCCTCTTCCCACCCACACCCAGAAAATAGATCCAGGCCTTCCTCTGGATATTGGCATCAGCTTAAGTCAGAAATCACACAAAGATGTGCACAGCAGCACAGCTGGATAGAACACTATGTCACTCGTTAGATCCCAACATTGGGAAGCTGAGGGGATTTAATTTGCTTTACTCAGTTTTATAGAGAGCCAGAGAAGATGGCGGCCCTGGAGGATCAAGTAGTCTCTCTCCTTTCTGGCACTTCCTGAGTTTTACTCTGTCTTACATTAATCATTCTGAATGTGACTCTCCCTCATGGCCCATTGAGCTGTGGATCAATCACAACATTTTCAAAGTGCTGTAATTTCATACATATTTCAACACAGACCTAAGAGGTTCCATATACGTTGACCATTCTGGGCAAATGCTTTATAGACTAGTAACCTAATATGCTTAGTAACCCCTTAGGGAAGCAAGTGTAGTAGTTAACTGCAGCTCTAGAAGTAAATCTATACCTGGATGCCTGTTCCACCCATAGGAAGTTTTACATTCTATCTTTAGGCAAGTGTTACTTACACAATTACACAAAAATGTATGAAAATTTTCATGCAGGAAAGTATTTTGAAGTTAAAAAGTGTATACGCATGCATTTAAAAGTTGTAGAATAAAAAAAAAATTGGGGGGAAGCCATTGCTTGATTAAAGCCAACTTATAAGGCTCCACCAACAATAGACACTATAAACATTATCTTCTGTTGCTCATGTGGCAACATTAAAAAATGCGTTGTGGCCTGGTGCAGAGGCTCACGCCTGGAATCCCAGCATTTTGGGAGGCCAAAGCAGGTGGATCACTTGAGATAAGGAGTTCCAGACTAGCCTGGGCAACACGATAAAGCCCCGTCTCTACTAAAAA
Organism: Sapajus apella; assembly: GCF_009761245.1. NCBI lineage: Eukaryota > Metazoa > Chordata > Mammalia > Primates > Cebidae > Sapajus > Sapajus apella. The sequence goes on from NW_022436942.1 coordinate 30,197,958, forward strand.
TACAAAAATTAGTCGGGTGTGATGGTGCAGGACTGTAGTCCCAGCTATTTGGGAGGCTGAGGCAGGAGAATTGCTTGAACCCAGAAGGCAGAGGTTGCAGTGAGCCAAAAAAAAAAAAAATGTATTGCTCTGAATCTGACATATCTTCCCGTGGGTTCTTCCACAAGCTACGGTACATATAACCTGGACATATGTTCTATTTTTTAAAAAATCTAAGTAAATTTTTAATGTTTCGATAGGTCATTTTATTTTTGCTAATCTTTTTGCAGAAAGGCAATGCTGCCAACAAACCATCAACAAATGTATGATGTACATTGTGAGGGCATCGATTTGCTTTTCCAGTAGTAGGAATGGATTTGATGTCTTTACATATTATTCTACTTTCTGCCTCCAACCAAAGTATGCATAGGGGAAATGCTCAGCCAGAATTTAAAGTGCAACAAAGCTAACTGACCCACAAAATGATTGAACCCAGAACACCAGTTTGATCCGTATGCCAAGTCAGTTTTCTGTTACATGGTAGTCTTTTAAATAAAGAACATGGCAAGCTGGAGTTGGTTAGTCAAACTCATTTCCTCAAATCAAGAAAGAGCTAATAGTCTCATGTAATGAATGTCTCTCTCTTTTTTTTTCCCATTTGCTTTGTTATTGACTACATGCCTGAACAACTCAGCAAATTTAATGCAGTAGCTTTTGCAAAGAATTTCTTTGAACTGCCATAATATTAAAAAGCTGAGAGTTTGGGTGATAGTTTCCAACTCTGTTTTGATAAAGCGATTTTTAAACTTTCAGACAAGAACTTTGTAGCTTTCTTTAGTCCAGAATATCTATTCATGGAAGATCCCTGGAGAGAGAAAGAAGTTTTCTATTTATGAGTCCCTTTGTTTTTTTAAAAGGACACATTCTATTTTTATAAACAAGTCACAAACTGATGTCACAGAGTTTCAAGAGTCAAGGTCATCCAATTTGGGGCTTCAATTTTTGATGTTGATAAGTTCCACAGTTGATATTGACATCTGCTTCCCTTTCCCTTTTTGCCTCCCTCTCTTGGTTCCTAAAATTGTTTTCAGTATCAAATGTTTTCTTTTGGCTTTTCTTGCTACGTTTGGAATGAGGCTAACTTTCTTCTGGCCTTAGGACTGCCTACAGAGAGGGATTTGCACATAGGATTGGGCAACCTCCCCAAACAAGATGAGAATTCCCTCAAGCCCTTCTTCTAAGCAGGTTCCCCTGACATCCACTCTGAATTCTGGCCAAATACAAAATGCAGATCTCTAAACACCTGATTCTTTTTTTTTTTGTTTGTTTGTTTTTTTACTCATATCGTTTTGCTTTCCAGGGTAAAGAATAAAAATTTTTGTTTATAACCGAGAACATGCAGTATTTGATTTTCTATTCTTGTATTAGTTGCTGAGGATAATGGCTTCCAGCCCCATCCATGTCCCTGCAAAGGACATGATCTCATTCCTTTTCATTACTGCATAGTGTTCCTTGGTATATATATGCCACATTTTCTTTATCCAGTCTATTATTGTTGGGCATTTGGGTTCCATGTCTTTGCTATTGCTAATAGTGCTATAATTAACATACATGTGCATATATTTTTATTATGGAATGATTTATATTTTGGGGGGTATATACCTAGTAATGGGAACTGAACAATGAGAACACATGGACACGGGAAGGCAAACAAAAAACACACATGGGGACTGTCAAGGAGGAGTGGGAGGGAGAGCAGCAGGATAAATAGCTAAAGCATGCAGGGCTTAATACCTAAGTGATGGGTTCACAGGTGCAGCAAACCATCATGGTACACATTTACCTATGTAAGAAACCTGTACATCTGGCACGTATATCCCAGAACATAAAAATTAAATTAAATTTAAAAAATCAACAAATATTCATTTAAATGGGAAAAAAAATCTTTTTTTGTTTAAACACTCTCTTGTCCATGTCCAGTCTTTTCATTCCTATGTCCTTTCCAGGGTTCCTTCTTTGGATCTGAATCAATCCAAAAAAAGGATGGGGCTGGGCAATTTGATATTCATGGTTTATATCATGACCATTTAACCATGCCATTTAGCGACATCAGTCATTAGTCTTATCAGTTTAGTTGATGTGTTTTAAAGCTTTCAAATCTTGTTTAGCTTTAGTTTCCGCTAAAGAGAAAATATGAGCAGATATGAAATGCAGTGCTATAGATAAATGGATTTACTTAAGAGCCGAGTAGAGAATGATTTCCTTTTTTTCCAGTAAATATCTCATCTGTTCTAAGTTCCCAATGAATTATAGTGCAATCACGTGGGCAGATGAGTAATCTAAAACATGAATGCTACCATTTTCGAAACAAACATATACAAATGATTCAGGGTTGATAACCAAACATGCTCTATCCTTAACATATCAGACCATTGTCAGAAAAGGGAAAGGGTTTACTTTGGAAAGAGAGTGTTTACCTTAATTTTTGGCCCCACTCTCCGATGATAAAAAGCCCTTAATGTTGGAATTGTCCTGGTTCTGCTTCCAGTTGTGTGACCTTGGGTAAGTGACAATCTCCATGTATGTTTATTTAACACTACACGAGTAAATTAGATTTTCATGATCCTTCCAGATAAAGAATCTAGAACTATACATAAAGCAAAGGATCTATCAGCTCAGAAATAATGAAGTCATTTTATTTTTCATTGTTTGTTTGTGAGACAGCCATAAAATTAACATGAGTTGGGTTGGTGTTAAGTAGAAGACCTAGCCTGAGTGAGGTTAATTGGGACTAAGAGTTAGGTTTACACCCAGTCGACCTCTGAATACTCACTGATCAGTGCTGCTCTGTGAATGCACCTTCCAGAAACTTATCATAAGTTGTTGTGCTTATGAACCCATCAACCAACCAAGGATCTCCTAGTAACAATGAATGGCCAAGCCATTTCCACCTTTTATAAGTTATTTTAAATCTTCTTTCTTAACAAGAAGGAAACACCAACACTACTGCATCCAAGACATTGCTTAGGCCAGCGTGTGGGATGAATTTTGTGGTCCTACATTTTTAATCATTAAACTGTAAAGTTCTTGGCAATAAAGCAGACTACAGAACACACAGGAAAACGTGCTTTTTAAGGGCAAAGAAAAATCTTTCTTTTTACAATAGCAAAATATTTTGGTCAGATTCTTTGACTAAAATTCAATTCTCCATAAAGCCTCTAATGTTTCCTCATCATTTAAAAAATCAGAAAACATTTCTACTTGAGCAGCACAACTCTAACTCCAATAGAACCTGCATAGTTTTCCCAACAACCCTATCAATGCCATAGTGTTATGCTGTCTGGGAATAAATGAAATTCATTTTTAGCTGCACCATAGTATTAAGCCAAGTGATATTGCCAACAATCCAACAAAGATTAGCTCTAATGGGGAAGAAATGACAGCCTGAAGAATTTCTTCTCAAATTTCTTCCAACTGTCAGTGAGTCAAAACCACAAAGAGTAACTGATTCAACAGCCCAGAAAGAGATGAGAAGTTGAAAAACTTCCAATACCTGTCAGAGAAACTTGTAGTCTTTTTTACATTTTGAAATTAAGTTTTACTTATGTCAACTCCATCAGCACAAAGGAATAAACTAAGGCTATTTATATGACACCACACCAACCAGACAATTCAGTGGGGAATGAACTCAAATCCTTTGATTGACTCAATTTTTAACTTTCACTTTGCTATTTATGTTTAACTGAGCACAATCTTGAAATGGACATATTTTTTTCAAAACATCCATGTCGTATTTGATCAATAACAACTTTCTGCCCCAATTAGTCCTGGAGATTGCAATAGCAGGCTTTCAGTTCTTAATCTGTATGTTCATCATGTGAATAAAATCAGTGCCTGCAATTCTATATGTAAAAGTAGCACATAAACTTTGTTGAAAATTGTGCTTGCAATCTTCCATTCAACATGGAATAAGCTGTGTTGTTTACTGTCTTGAGAGTTTGAGTTTGTAATCAAAATACTCAACCCGCTTCATTGAGCCAACTTTATTAATTTCTCTGTGGTGATAGAGATTGAGAAAAAAACAATTAAGTCTGGAGAATTTTTTATTGATAAAAAATTTTCCCACGTTAGAGAATTAATCTTTTCTAAAAGGCACTATAGAAAAGCACTCCCATGAATGATCTTAACATGTACAAAAGTAGTTAAATCACGTATGAAATGAGAGAAAGTTATTTGAAATGGTCCCCAAATATTCGAAGTACCTTTTTCCCCAATGGTAATAATCCACTTAGGTTATGATTGCTTAGCTGAAATGAATTAGTTAAAAACAGAAGCTATTTTTCAGGGAAAACAAACTGCAATGGCTCTTAATTGTTACTAACATTTATTAATGGTTCAATTCTCTTTGAGCTATTTTGCAGATTTTTATTTTCAATGATAGTATGGTATTTGGAAAGACATCATTTTGTCTGGCCTAAGCGAAAATACCACTTCTATCTGAAGGCAGCCCTCAAAATCAGTCATGATTACCCACAGAAAATAATTATTTTCTTGGGGTTGAACTTTGTACATCCAACTACTTCAGAGAAAGCAAATATCCCACCACTGCATAGCTTTATAAAATAAGGATGATATAGGCAACACATAAAAAGAGAAGGACAGATAATTCTTACAGTTTAATGGTCTAGTCACATTTAATATCCTTTCCTTTTATACATGCCCCAAATCATACAACAGAGACAATACTCACTACAAGTAAAATATATCCACAAACCTCATTCCCATAGAAACAACTATCAAATGACCTCGTGTCAGAGAATAAAAGGTCACCAGTAGCGAAGGAGGCAATGATTGTCAGCAATAGCTTGTACCTACTGAAATATCTATAGGCATTATTGTGTGACTGAAATATTTTGAGAATATTCTTTTTAATTAAAGGTGAAATATTAGTTCTGCACTTAAAATACATATCACAACACATTTGGAAACACTGTTACAGTAAATGATTCCAGATGTTCTCTGACAGGTCATGAGAGCCCATTTGAGAAAAACTGATATACAGTAATGTATATGTGTGTATAAGTTAAAACTATGTTTACATAGACATTTATGCATATCATATACAGACAGAAAGACACACACCCACGTACATTCATACACAATGACAAAAAATAAACTAGAATAAATGTGGAAATTTGGGGAAAGAAATTGATAACTCCTCATAAACAATTTGCTAAAGTAAATTACTGAACTTAATGGTTGAAATGAAACACACAAGGGAGCAATTAGGTAGAGTAATGCAAAGGCAAATGAATAAGACCAAACTTCAAGCAAATATAATGGTTCTTCAATGCTGCTGCTAAGTTTCCAGAAAAGTTAGCTTGACTAGTTAAATCTCAGGGAGAAGCAGTATCATGAACATATTCAGAATCCAAATGGATCTATAAGCCAATAGTATTCAAAATCAAAAGTAAATACAGTGAAAATAAAACTTTACAAAGTAGCTTAAAAGAGACTCAGAACAAATATTAAGGTATAATATTTAAAAAAAATTAATTGACAAAATAAAAAATGACAATGATCATTAAGATAAATCACTGAATTACATTTTCTAAGTTAAATATTTAATCATCTTTTCCAACATACATTTTTTTTAAAGTATGAGATATGCAAGAAAGATGAAAAGACATTAAAAAGCATTCTAATATTTTAACGAAGTTATTATTCTTTAAAAATGACACCAATTTTTTTGACTGTAAGAGCAATAATAGTTTATTGTAGAAAATTTAGATGAATAGAAATAAAAAAACTAAAATTCAACATTCTGTAGGTAGATATACCTAAATAAATAATTATATATGGATTAGAATAAAAATAAATATACATATATATAGATTGAAAAAGAACAGAAACAAACGTTTACTTAGAAATATGTGAACTAATACAAGAGTCAGCAAGGTGGTTCAGAGAGAAAATTAGCATACAAAAATTAATAGCTTTCTGTTACACAAACAAAAACAGATTAGATATGTACTGTACTTTTAAAAGATTTCATTTTCAAAAAGCAGTAAATTTTTTTCAAGTTATAAATAAGCAACAAGTTATGACATAATTTATAAAGTTTTATGAAGGCCTTAAAAGAAAAACAAGTGGAAAATGACCTATATTTATCAACAGGAATGCTCAATGTTGTACTTTAATAACTCAAATTTCATAACATAAATGAAACCTCAATCAAGATCTCCCAGGATATTTCATGAAATTTGATAATATGATTTTTAAGTTCATATAGAGGAGCAAATGCTTAAGAATAACTAGATAATCATGAAATTGAACAAAGCAGCCAAGTGAATGTATCAAGTGACACATTCACTTGGCTGCTTTCTTCAACTTCAAGATTATCCTAATTATTCTTAAGCATTTAAGAATACAGGAGCACCCAGATTCCTAAAGCAAGTTCTTAGAGACCTACAAACAGAACTAGACTCCCACACAATAGAAGTGGGAGAATTTAACACCCCACTGTCAATATTAGACAGATTGATGAGACAGGATATCCAGGACTTGAACTCAGCTCTGGACCAAGTGGATCTAATAGACATCTACAGAACCCTTTACCCCCAAATCAACAGAATATACATTCTTCTCAGCTTCACATCACACTTATTCTAAAATTGACCACATAATTGGAAGTAAAACACTCCTCACCAATGCAAAAGAATGGAAATAATAACAACAGTCTCACAGACCACAGTACAATCAAATTGGAACTCAGGATTAAGAAACTCAATCAAAACTGCACAACTACATGGAAACTGAATAACCTGTTCCTGAATGACTATTGGATAAATAATGAAATGAAGGCAGAAATAAAGATGTTCTTTGAAACCAATAAGAACAAAGACACAACGTACCAAAATCTCTGGGACACATTAAAACAGTGTCTAGAGTGAAATTTATAGCATTAAATGCCCACAAGAAAAATGAGGAAAGTTCTAAAATTGACACCCTAATGTGACAATTAAAAGAACTAGAGGAGCCAGATCAAATTCAAAAGCTGGCAGAAGACAAGAAATAACTAAGATCAGAGTAGAAGTGAAGGAGACAGAGACACAAAAACCCTTCAAAAAATCAATAAATCCAGGAGCTGTTTTTTTTTTTTTTTTTTGAAAAGGTCAACAAAATAGACCACTAGCCAGAATAATAAAGAAGAAAAAAGAGAAGAATCAAATAGCTGCAATAAAAAATGATAAAGGGGATATCACCACTGATCCCACAGAAATACAAACTACCATCAGAGATTACTGCAAACACCTCTATGCAAATAAACCAGTAAATCTAGAAGAAATGGATACATTCCAGGACACTTACACCCTCTTAAGGCTAAACCAAGAAGAAGTCGAATTCCTTAATAGACCAATAACAAGTTCTGAAATTGAGAAAGCAACTAATAGCCTACCATCCAAAAAAAGTCCAGGACCAGATGGCTTCATAGCCGAATTCTACCAGAGGTACAAAGAAGAGCTGGTAACATTCCTTCTGAAACTATTCCAAATAATAGAAAAAGAGGGAATCCTCCCTAAGTCATTTTATGAGGCCAACATCATCCTGATACCAAGACCTGGCAGAGACAACTAAAAAAGAAAATTTCAGGCCAATATCCCTGATAAACATCAATGTGAAAATCCTCAATAAAATACTGGCAAACCAAATCAAGCAGCACATCAAAAAGCTTATCCACCAGAATGAAGTCGGCTTCATCCCTGCGATGCAAGGCTGGATCAACATACACAAATCTATAAATGTAATCCGTCACATAAACCAATGGAAAAAAACACATGATTATCTCAATAGATGCACAGAAGTCCTCTGACAAAATTCAACAGCGTTTCATGCTAAAAACTCTGAATAAACTAGGTACTGATGGTACATATTTCAAAATAATAAGAGCTATTTATGACAAACCCACAGCCAATATAATAATGAATGGGCAAAACCTGGAAGCATTCCCTTTGAAAACTGGCACAAGACAAAAATGCTCTCTCTCACCACTCCTATTCAACATAGTATTGGAAGTTCTGGCCAGGGTAATTAGGCAAGAGAAAGAAATAAAACATATTCAATTAGGAAAAGAGAAAGTCAAATTACCTCTGTTTGCAGATGACATGATTGCATATTTAGAAGACCCCATTGTCTCAGCCCAAAATCTCCTTAAGCTGATAAGCAACTTCAGCAAAGTCTCAGGACACAAAATGAATGTGCAAAAAGCACACGCATTCCTATAAACCAATGACAGACAAACACAGAGCCAAGTCATGAGTGAACTCTCATTCACAATTGCTATAAAGAGAATTAAATACCTAGGAATATAACTTACAAGGGATGCACAGTACCTCTTCAAGGAGAACCAGAAATCACTACTCAAGGAAATAAAAGAGGACACAAATAGAAAAAAACATTGCATACTCATAGTTATGAAGAATCAATATCATCAAAGTGGCCATACTGCCCAAAGTAATGTATAAATTAAATGCTGTCTCCATCAAGCTACCATTGACTCTCTTCACAGAACTGGAATAAAAAATACTTTAAATTTCATATGGAACCAAAAAAGAGCCCCCATAGCCAAGACAATTCTAAGCAAAAGAACAAAGCTGGAGGCATCATGCTACTTGACTTCAAACTATACTACAAGTCTACAGTAACCAGAACAGCATGGTACTGGTACCAAAAACAGATATACAGTATAGACCAATGGAACACAACAAAGACCTCAGAAATAATGCCACACATCTACAAACATCTGATTGTTGACAAACCTAACAAAAACAAGCAAGGTGGAAAGGATTCCCTATTTAATATAAATGGTATTGGGAAAACTGGCTAGAAAAAAACTGCAGAAAGCTGAAACTGGATCCCTTCCTTACACCTTATACAAAAATTAACTAAGATGGATTAAAGACTTAAACATAAGACCTGACATGATAAAAACTCTAGAAGAAAACCTAGGCAGTACCATTCAGGACATACACATGGGCAAAAACTTAATGACTAAAACAACAAAAGCAATAGCTACAAAAGTCAAAATAGACAAATAGGATCTAATTAAACTAAAGAGCTTCTGCACAGCAAAAGAAACTATCAGTACAGTGAACCAGCAAACTACAGAATGGGAGAAAACTTTTGCAATCTACATCTGACAAAGTGTTAATATCCAGAATCTACAAAGAACTTAAACAAATTTACAAGGAAAAGGAACCCTATCAAAAAGTGGGTAAAGGATATAACATTTCTCAGGAGAGGACATTTATGCAGCCAACAGACATATGAAAAAAAGCTCATAATCACTGGTCATTAGAGAAATGTGAATTAAAACCACAATGAGATATTATATCACACCAGTTAGAATGCATTAAAAAATCAGGAGACAACAGATGCTGGAGAGGTTGTAGAGAAACAGGAATGCTTTTACACTGTTGGTGGGAGTGTAAATTAGTTCAACTATTGTGGAAGACAGTGTGGTGATTCCTCAAGGATCTAGAACTAGAAATACTATTTGACCCAGTAATACCATTACTGGCTATACACCCCAAGAATTATAAATCACTCTACTAAAGACACATGAACATGTATGTTTATTGCAGCACTGTTCACAATAGCAAAGACTTGGAACCAACCCAAATACCCATCAATGATAGACTGAATAAAGACACATATACATCATGGAATACTATACAGCCATAAAAAAGGATGAGTTCATGTCCTTTGCAGGGACATAGATGACGCTGGAAACCATCATTCTCAGCAAACCAACACAAGAACATAAAACCAAACAGTGCATGTTCTCCCTCATAAGTGGGTGTTGAACAAGAGAACACAGGGTCACAGGGAGGGGAACATCACACATCAGGGCCTGTTGAGGGTTGGGGGATTGGAGAGGGATAGCATTAGGAGAAATATCTAATGTAGATGATGGGGTGATGAATGCAGCAAACCATGATGGCACATGTATACCTGTGTAACAAACCTGCACATTCTGCATATGTACTCCAAAACATAAAAAAAAAGCAACAACAACGACAACAAAACCAACAAAAAAAAACAAACGCCATAGAAAAGAATAATACATTTGTCTAAATTGAATTTTAAAGTTAAGTGAAAAAATAATCATTGCCTTGGGAGCATGTCAAAGTGCATACAGATAAATCAATTATTATTCAGTAAAATATGACAGTATTATGTATTTTGTATGTATATGCCCTTCAAAGTCAATAAACTAAAGACAGACAATGTGGCAGAAAAATGGGCAAGGTATATAAACAAGTATATGACTGACCAGTAAACAGAAAATTATGTCCTACTTTACTGATAGTTAGAAATATTAAAATTAAAATTATTTACCATATTTCAATCTTACAGAGAGGTCAAGGTAAAAGTATAATAATATCAACTGTCAACAAGAAAGTAGGGCAGTGTGTCTTCTTTGCACAGCAAATGACAGTGCAAATTGGCACAGCCATCTTGTGGACAACTTGGCAAGCTCTGTTAAAACTGGAAAAGTGTAAACCCTAGACTTGTTTGTAGACTAAAAATTGGAATCAAGTCAAGTCAAATAGCTATTATTGTGGGGATAGGAACTAAATAATGAAGTAGATTTTTTAAATATACTAGCATGACAAATCTCTTAAGTCACGGTTAGGTAAAAACAAAAAGGACAAAAATTAAAACAATGAAAAGCAGATCACAAATGAGTGTATTACAATACGATATTTTGGGAAAAATACAATGAAAAACAAAACTATATAATTTTACAAATGTAAATACAGAGAAAAATTCTAGATGGACACACATGAACTTCATAACAATGAATTTTATAACAATGATACTCCTATGGAGAAGGAAAGGGGATGAAGACATGGAATAGGGCCAAACATAGAGAAATGGTATCCTGGGATGCCTGGGACAGTCCATATTTATTCTTGTTTTAATTAGCAGTTGACTTAATTATTGTCCAATTGCTTTTCCTTTTACATCATTAGTTCTACATTATATTTCTGGAACAATAAGAATAACAACTAGCATTTATTAAATGCTGCCAGACATTATTCTAAAAGTAGATCAATTTATTTATATTCCATGTAAAGATTGTATATTGATTGATTGATTGATTGATTGTACTATAGGTTCTGGGGTACCTGTGCAGATCACGCAGGATTGTTGCATAGGTACATACATGGCAAGGTAGTTTGCTGTCTCCGTCACCCTGTCATCTATATCTGGCATTTCTCCCCATGTTATCCCTCCTCAAACATCCCATGCCGCGCTGTCCCTCCCTTAGCCACTCCCAACAGACTCCAGCATGTGATGCTCCCCTCCCTGTGCTCATTTGTTTTCATTGTTCAATACCCGCCTTTGAGTGAGAACATGTGGTATCTGGTTTCATGTTCTTGTATCAGTTTGCTGAGAATGATGGTTTCCAGATTTGTCCATGTCCCTACAAAGAACATGGACTCATCCTTTTTTACGGCTGCATGGTATTCCATGGTGTATATGTGCCACATTTTCTTTTTCCAGTCTATCATTGATGGGTATATGGGTTGGTTCCAGGTCTTTGCTATTGTAAATAGTGCCACAATGGACATATGTGGGTATGTGTCTCTTTAATAGAATGATTTATAATCCTTTGCGAGTATACCCAATAATGAGATTGCTGGGTCAAATGGTCTTTCTATTACTAGATCCTTGAGGAATTGCTGCACTGTCTCCCACAATGGCTGAACTAATTTATACTCCCACCAACAGTGTAAAAGTGTTCCTTTTTCTCCACATCCTCTCCAGCATCTGTTGTCTCCAGATTTTTTAATGATAGCCATTCTAACTGGCATGAGATGGTATCTCAATGTAGTTTTGATTTGCATTTCTCTGATAACCAGTGATGATGAAAATTTTTTCATATGTTTCTTGGCCTCATATATGTCTTCTTTTGGAAAAGTATCTGTTCATATCTTTCGTCCACTTTTGGATGGGTTTTTTTTTTTTTTTTTTGCTTGTAAATCTGCTTTAGTTCTTTGTAGGTTCTGGATATTAGGTCTTTGTCAGATAGGTAAATCGCAAAAATTTTTTCCCATTCTGTTGGTTGCTTGTTCACTCTAATGATTATTTCTTTTGCTGTGTAGAAACTCTTAAGGTTAATTACATCCCATTTGTCTATTTTGGCTTTTGTTGCCAATGCTTTTGGTGTTTTAGTCATGAAGTCCTTGCCTATGCCTGTGTCCTGAATGGTTTTGCCTAGGTTTTCTTCTAGGATTTTTATGGTGTTAGGTTTTATGTTTAAATCTTTAATCCATCTGGAGTTAATTTTAGTGTAGGGTATAAGAAAGGGGTCCAGTTTCTGCTTTGTGCATATGGCTAGCTAGTTTTCCCAACATTTTTAAACAGGGAATTCTTTCTCCTTTGCTTGTTTTTCTCAGGTTTGTCAAAGATCAGTTGGTTGTAGATGTGTGATGTTTCTTCCCAGGCTTCTGTTCTATTCCATTGGTCTATATCTCTGTGTTGGTACCAGTACCATGCTGCTTTGATTACTGTAGCCTTGTAGTATAGTTTGAAGTCAAACTACATATATAGCCTGATGCCTCCAGCTTTGTTATTTTTGCTTAGGATTGCCTTGGCTCTGTGGGCTCTCTTTTGGTTCCATATGAAGTTAAATGTGTTTTTTTTCCAGTTCTGCGAAGAAGGTCAGTGGTAGCTTGATGGGGATAGCATTGAAACTATAAATTACTTTGGGAAGCATGGCCATTTTCATGATATTGATTATTCCTAACCATAAGCATGGAATTTTTTCCATCTGTTTGTGTCTTCATTTATTTCCTTGAGCAATAGTTTATAGTTCTCTTTGAAGAAGTCCTTCGCATCCTTTGTTAATTGTATTCCTAGGTATTTTATTCTGTTTGTAGCAATTGTGATTGGGGGTTTGCTCATGATTTGGCTCTCTGTTTGTCTGTTATTGGTGTATAGGAATGCTTGTTATTTTGTATCCTCAGACTTTGCTGAAGTTGCTTATCAGCTTAAGGAAATTTTGGGCTGAGATGGAGAGGTCTTGTAAATATACAATCATGTCATCTGCAGATAGAGACAATTTGATTTCCTCCTTTCCTAATTGAATATGCTTTCTTTCTTTTTCTTGCTTGATTGCCCTGGCTCGAAATTCCAATACTATATTGAACAGGAATGTGAGAGAGGGCATTCTTGTCTAGTGTCAGTTTTCAAAGGAAATGCTTCCAGTTTTTGCCCATTCAGTATGATATTGGTTGCAGGTTTGTCATACATAGATTTTATTATTTTGAAATAGGTTCTTTTAATACCTAGTTCCCGTTGGTGTGCTGTATTCAGTACAACCATTTAACGTGCAAAGACATACATAGACTCAAAACAAAGGGATGGAGGAAGATTTACCAAGCAAATGGAGAGCAAAAGAAAGCAGGGGTTGCAATCCTAGTCTATGATAAAATGGACTTCAAATCAACAAAGATCAAAATGCACAAGGAAGGGCATTATATAATGGTAGAAGGATCAATCCAACAAGAATAGCTAACCATCCTAAATATACATGCACCCAATACAGGAGGCCCCAGATACATAAAGTGAGTTCTTAATGACTACAAAGAGGCTTAGACTCCCACACAATAATAGTGGGATACTTTAACACTCCACTGTCAATATTATACAGAACAACGGGACAGAAAATTAACAGGAATATCTAGGTCTTGAACTCAAATCTGGAACAAACGGACCTGTTAGACATAACTCTCCACCCCAAATCCACAGAATATACATTCTTCTCAGCACCACCGCACACCTACTTTAAAATTGACCACATAATTGGAAATAAATCACTCCTCAGCAAATGCAAAAGAACAGAAATTATAACGAACAGTCTATCAGATCACAGTGCAATCAAATTAGAACTCAGGATTGAGAAACTCACTCAAAACCACACAACTATATTGAAACTGAACAACTGGCTCCTGAATGTCGACTGGATAAACAACGAAAAGAAAGCAGAAATAAAGATGTTCTTTGAAACCAGTAACAATAAAGATATAACGTACCAGAATCTCTGGGACATATTTAAAGCAGTGTCTAGAGGGAAATTTATAGCAATAAATGCCCACATGAGAAGTGAGGAAAAATCTAAAATCAACATCTTATTATCAAAATGGAAAGAGCTAGAGCAGCAAGATAAAAAAAAACTCAAAAGCTAGCAGAAGACAAAAAATAACTAAGATCAAAGCAGAACTGAAGGAGATAGAGACACACACAAAAAAACCCTTTCAAAAATCAATAAAGCCAAAAGCTGGTTTTTTGAAAAAAATCAACAAAATAGACAGTACACTAGCCAGACTAATTAAAAAAAATAGATATAAGAATTGAATAGATGCAATAAAAATTGATAAAGGGCATATCACCACTGAAGCTACAGAAATACAAACCACCATCAGAGATTACTACAATCAACTCCCTGTATATAAACCAGCAAATCCAGAAGAAATGGATACATTCACGGACACTTACATCCTTCCAAGCTTACACCTATACCAAACCATGAAGAAGTTGAATCCCTGAATAGACCAATAACAAGATCTGAAGTTGAGGAAGCAATTAATAGGCTACCAATCAAAAAAAGTCCAGGCCCAGATGGGTTCACAGCCAAATTCTACCAGATGTACAAAGAAGAGCTGGTACTATTCCTTCTGAAACTATTCCAAACAATATAAAAAAAGGGAATCCTCCCTAACTCATTTCATGAGACCAACATCATCCTAATAAGATTGTATTTTTCAAGACAGCTATAACAAAATTTCTCATTCTCCACGCTCTTACAACATGATGTTTATACGAATCTCCATCCTATTGAGAGGTGAAATCTGCACTCCCTTTCCTTAAATCTGAGTGAGTCTGTGACTATAGCGAAAGTGACACAATGCAACTTCCAAGACTAGATCATAAGGATAATGCAGTGTTCACGTGGAACTGTTAGAATATGTGCTCTTTTATATTTATATATTTACAAAGCACTTTAGGTTCTTGGGTACATGTGCAGAACATGCAGGATTGTTGTATAGGTACATACATGGTAATGTGGTTTGCTGCCTCCATTCCCATCACCTATATCTGGCATTTCTCCCCATGTTATCCCTCCCCAACCTCACTACCCCCCACTGTTTTTTTCCTATTCCCCCTCAACAGACCCCAGTGTATGATGCTCCCTCCCTGTGTCCATGTGTTCTCACTGTTCAACAGCCACCTATAAGTGAGAATATGTGGTGTTTGATTTTCTGTTTTTGTGTCAGTTTGCTGAGAATGATGGTTTCCAGATTCATCCATGTCCCTACAAAAAACACAAACTCATCGGTTTTTATGGTTGCGTAGTATTCCATGGTGTACATGTGCCACATTTTCCTTGTGAAATCTATCATCAATGGCTATCTGGGTTGGTTCCAGGTCTTTTCTATTGTAAACAGTGCCACAATAAACATATGTGTGCATGTGTATTTATAACAGAACAATTTATAATCCTTTGGATATATATCCAGTGTTGGGATTGCTGGGTCAAATGGAATTTCTATTTCTAGGTCCTTGAGAAAGTGCCACACTGTCTTCCACAATGGTTGAACTAATTTACACTCCCACCAACAGTGTAAAAATGTTCCTATTTCTCCACATCCTCTCCAGCGTCTGTTGTCTCCAAATTTTTTAATGATCACCATTCTAACTGGTGTGAGATGGTAACTGAATGTGGTTTTGATTTGCATTTCTCTAGTGGCCAGTGATGATGAACATTTCTTTTCGTATGTCTGTTTGCCTCATATATGTCTTCTTTTGAAAAGTGTCTGTTGATGTTCTTCACCCACTTTTGAATGTTTTTTTTTTCTTCTTGTAAATATGTTTTAGTTGTTCATAGATTCTGGATATTAGCCCTTTGTCCGATGGGTAGAATGCAAAAATTTTTTCTTGTTCTATTGGATGCTGGTTCACTGTAATGATTGTTTACAGAAGCTCTGGAGTTTAATTAGATTCCATTTGTCTATTTTGGCTTTTGTTGCCAATGCTTTTGGGGTTGTGTTTTGGTGTCATGAAGTCCTTGCCTATGCCTGGTTTTTCCTAGGTTTTCTACTAGGGTTTCTATGGTGTTAGGTCTTATGTTTAAATCTTTAATCCATCTGGAGTTAATTTTAGTGTAAGGCATCAGGAAGGGGTCCATTTTCAGCTTTCTGCACATGGCTAGCCAGTTTTCCCAACACCATTTATTAAACAGGGAATCCTTTCCCCATCGCTTGTTTTTCTCAGGTTTGTCAAAGATCAGATGGTTGCAGATGCGTGGCGTTGCCTCTGAGGCCTCTGTTCTGCTCCATTGGTCTATATCTCTGTTTTGGTACCAGTACCATGCTGTTTTGATTACTGCAGTCTTGTAGTATAGTTTGAAATCAGGTAGCCTGATGCCTCCAGCTTTGTTCTTTTTGTTTAGAATTGCCTTGGCTATGCAGGCTCTCTGTGAAGAGGGTCATAGGTAGCTTAATGGGGATAGCATTGAATCTATAAATTACTTTGGGCAGTATGGCCATTTTCACAATATTTATTATTCCTAACCATAAGCATGGAATGTTTTTCCATCTGTTTGTGTCCTTTCTTATTTCCTTGAGCAGTGGTTTGTAGTTCTCTTTGAAGAGATGCTTCACATCCTTTGTTATTTGCATTCCTAGGTATTTTATTCTCTTTGTAGCAATTGTGAATAGCAGTTTGTTCTTGTTTTGGTTCTCTTTATGTCTGTTATTGGTGTGTAGGAATGCTTGTGATTTCTGCACACAGATTTTGTATCCCGAGACTTTGCTGAAGTTGCTTATCAGTTTCAGGAGATTTTGGGCTAAGAGGATGGGGTCTTCTAAATATACAATCATGTCATTTGCAAATAGAGACAGTTTGATTTTCTCCTTTCCTAATGGAATACGCTTTATTTCTTTTTCTTGCCTGATTGCTCTGGCTAGAACTTCCAACACTATACTGAATAGGAGTGGTGAGAGAGGGCATTCTTGTCTAGTGCCAGATTTCAAAGGAAATGCCTCCAGTTTTTTCCAATTCTTTATGATATTGCCTGTGGAATTGTCATAAATAGCTTTTATTATTTTCTGATACATTTCATTGATACCCAGTTTATCGAGAATTTTTAGCATAAAGGGCTGTTGAATTTTGTTGAATGCCTTCTCTGCATCTATTGAGATAATCATGTGTGTTTTGTCTTTGATTCTGTTTATGTGGTGGATTACATTTATAGACTTGTGTATGTTGAACCAGCCTTGCATCCCTGGAGTGAAGTCTACGTTATTGTGATGGATAAGCTTTCTGATGTGCTCTTGCAATTGGTTTGCTAGTATTTTATTGAAGATTTTTGTATTTATGTTCATCATAGATATTGGCCTGAAGTTTCCTTTATTTGTTGAGTCTCTGCCAGGTTTTGGTATCAGGATGATGTTGGTCTCATAAAATGATTTGGGAAGGATTCCCTCTTTTTGGATTGGTTGGAATAGTTTCAGAAGGAGTGGTACCAGCTCCTCTTTGTATGTCTGGTAGAATTCGGCCATGAAGCCATCTGGAACTGGGCTTTTGTTGGTTGGTAGGCTATTAATTGCTGCCTCAACTTCAGCCCTTGTTATTGGTCTCTTCAGGGTTTGGACTTCTTCCTGGTTTAGCCTTGGGAGGGTGCAAGAGTCCAGGAATTTATCCATTTCTTCCAGATTTACTAGTTTATGTGCATAGAGTTGCTTTAGTAATCTCTGATGGTAGTTTGTATTTCTGTGGAATTGAAGGTGATATCTCTTTATCATTTTTTATTGCATCTATTTGACTTTTCCCTTTTTTAAATTTATCTGGCTAGTGGTTTATTTTGTTGATCTTTTCAAAAAACCAACTTCCATATTTATTGATTTTTTGAAGGGTTTTTTGTGTCTCTATCTCCTTCAGTTCTGCTCTGATCTTAGTTATGTTTTGTCTTCTGCTAGCCTTTGAGTCTTTTTGATCTTGCTCCTCTAGCTCCTTCAATTTTGATTATAGGGTGTTGATTTTAGATCTTTCCTTGCTTGTCATGTGGGCATTTATTGCTATAAATTGTCCTTTAGACACTGCTTTAAACATATCCCAGAGATTCTGGTACATTGTGTCTTCATTCTCATTGGCTTTGAAGAACATCTTTATTTCTGCCATCATTTCATTGTTTATCCAGTCAACATTCAATTATGCAGTCAATTTTAGAGTAGGTGTGATGTGGTGCTGAGAAGAATGTATATTCTATGGATTTGGGGTGGAGAATTCTACATATGTCTATTAGGTTTGCTTGGTCCAGATCTGAGTTCAAGTCCTGGATATCCTTGCTAATTTTCTGTCTCATTGATCTGTCTAATATTGACAGTGAAGTGTTAAAGTCTCCCACTATTATTGTTTGGGAGTATAAGTCTCTTTCTAGGTCATTAAGAAGTTGCTTTATGTTTCTGGGTGCTACTGTATTGGGTGCATATATATTTAAGATAGTTAGCTCTTCTTGTTGGATTGATCCTTTTACCATTATGTAATGTCCTTCTTTGTCTCTTTTGATCTTTGTTGGTTTAAAGTCTATTTTATCAGCGACTAGGATTGCAACTCCTGCTTTTTTTTGCCGTCCATTTGCTTGGTAAATCTTCCTCTGTCTCTTTATTTTGAGCCTATGTGTGTCCTTGCCTCTGAAATGGGTTTCATGGATACAGCACACTGATGGGTCTTGACTTTTTATCCAATTTGCCAGTCTGTGTCTTTTGATTGGGGAATTTAGCTAATTTACATTTAAAGTTAATATTGTTGTGTGAATTTCTTCCTGCCATTTTGATGCTAGCTGGTTGTTTTGCCCATTAGTTGACGCAGTTTCTTCATTGTGTTGATGGTCTTTACCATTTGGTATGTTTTGGAGAGGGCTTGTACTGGTTGTTCATTTCTATATTTAATGCTTCTTTCAGGAGCTCTTGTAAGGCAGGTATGGTGGTGACAAAATCTCTCAGCAATTGCTTGTCCATAAAGGATTTTTTCTCCTTTGCTTATGAAGCTTAGCTTGGCTGGATATGAAATTCTAGGTTGAAAGTTTGTTTCTTTAAGGATGTTGAATATTGACCCCACTCTCTTCTGGCTTGTAGGGTTTCTGTGGAGAGATACGCTGTGAGTCTGATGGGCTTCCCTTTGTGGGTAACCTTTCTCTCTGGCTGCTCTTAGTATTTTTTCCTTCACTTCAACCCTAGTGAATCTGACAATTATGTGCCTTGGGGTTGCTCTTCTTGAGGAATATCTTTGTGGTGTTCTCTGTATTTCCTGGACTTGAATATTGGCCTTCCTTGCTAGGTTGGGGAAGTTTACCTGGATAATATTCTGAAGAGTATTTTCCAGCTTGGATTCATTCTCTCTGTCACCTTCAGGTACACCTATCAAATGTAAATTAGGTCTTTTCACATAGTCCCACAATTCTTGGAGGCTTTGTTCATTCCTTTTTACCCTTTTTTCTCTAATCTTGCCTTCTAACTTTATTTCATTGAGTTGATCTTCAACCTCTGATATCCTTTCTTTTGCTTGGTCAATTCGGCTATCGAAACTTGTGTATGCTTTGCAAAGTTCTCGTGTCGTGTTTTTCAGCTCCATTAAGTCATTTATATTCTTCTCTAAGCTGTTTATTCTCTTTAGCATTTCATCAAACCTTTTTTCAAGGTTCTTAGCTTCTTTGTATTGGTTTAGAAGATGTTCTTTCAGCTCAGAGAAGTTTGTTATCACCCACATTTTGAAGCCTGTTTCTGTCAATTCATCAGACTCATTCTCCATCCAGCTTTGTTCCCTTGCTTGTGAGGAGTTGTGATCCCTTGGAGGAGGAGAGACATTCTGGTTTTGGGTGTTTTCATCCATTTTGCACTGGTTTCTTCCCATTTCTGTGTATTTATCTACCTGTGGTCTTTGTAGTTGGTGACTTTCGGATGGGGTCTCTGAGTGGACATCCTTTTTGTTGATGACGAAGTTATTTCTTTCTGTTTTTTAGTTTTCCTTCTGACAATCAGGCCCCTCTGCTGTAGGACTGCTAGAGGTCCACTCCAGACCCTGCTTGCCTGGGGATCACCTGCAGCAGCTGCAGAACAGTAAGGGTTGCTGCCAGTTTCTTCTTCTGTTATCTTTGTCCCAGAAGGATACCTGCCAGATGTCAGCCTGAGCTCTCCTTTATGACATGTCTCTTTTAATATACGGGGGTCTGGGAACTGCTTGAGGAGACAGTCTGTCCCTTATAGTTGCTCAAGTGCTGAGCTGTGAGCTCTGTTGTTCCATTCAGAGCACTAGGTGGATACATTTAAGTCTGCTGCAGTGGAACTCATAACTGCCTTTTCCCCCAGGTGCTTTGTTCTGAGAAGGTGGGGCTTTATTTATAAGTTCCTGACATGCTACTGTCTTTTTTCAGAGATGCCCTGCCCAGCAAGAAGGTAGCCTAGTCAGTCTGCCTGCAGAGGCATTGCTGATCTGCCATGGTCTCTTCTCAGCTGCTGTGTGAACTTCCTTGTGGTTTTGTTTACATGTATATAGGTAGAGCTGCCTGAGTAATGGCAGTCTGCCACAGTAATGGCAGATTGCCTGGGTAATGGTGGACTGCCTTGGTAATAGTAGACTGCCTCAGTAGTGGTAGACTGTCCCGGTAATGGCAGACACCCTTCCACTGACAGAGCTGGACCGTCCTGCATCCAGCTGTGCTTGCTGTGAAACACTCAGTCCAGAGTGTTTCAGATTGCTGGTCTTTGTGGGTGTGGGACCCGTGGAGTCACATCACCTGGCTCCCTGTTTCAGCCCCCTTTTATTCAGCTGAATGGGCAGTTCTGTCTCCAACGCATTCCAGGCACCAGTTGAAATGGCTGCCCAGATTTGCATGGGTTTTTGTGCAGAGACCTGCTATGCTGGCTGAAACAGTTGTGCTGGAAACTCGTGGTGCTTTTCAGCCTGGGAACCTCCTGGCCTGTGGGCAGTAATAACTTGTTTGGAAATGCAGTGATCACTCATTCTCTGAGTTGTTCTCACTGGGAACTGCACTCCAGAGTTGTTCCTATTAGGCCATCTTCCTTCATCAGAATATGTGCTTTTAAAATCCAGTCACCATGCTGTGATAAAGTCCAGGCTGCATAAAGCAGCCACTTCTAGCTGTTCTAGCCAAAAATCTCAGTCGATCTGTATCAATTATCTATTGCTCCCTGATAAGTTATTTCAAAATTTAGTGGATTAGAACGACAGCAATTACTTTACTATTATGTCTCATGGTTTGGGGGTTGACTTGGCTTAGCTAGGCAGTTATCCAGGGTCTTTTATGCAGTTAGAGTAGACAGTGCCAGGCTGTAGTCATCTCAAAGGCTCCTTATATGGTTGGCACTTAATAGTGACTATTGTCTGGGACCTCATTTGGAGCTGTCTGCTGATCTATATGTCTAGGCTTCTTTATGGTGGCTGGGTTCCAAGAGTAAGCACCTTAAAAGAAAGATAGACAGAAGCTTCACAGTCTTATGAGCTAGCCTTGGATGTCACCTGCCTCCACTTCCGTCATTCCTTATTGGTAGACAGTCAGAGTTCTTCCCAGGGCTAAGGAGAAAGTATATATATTGCACCTGTTGAAGAGGGAGTAGCAAAATCACACCGTAAAAAGAACATGAAGGATGGGAGATAGTATTCTAAGCTTTTAGGAAAATACAATCCACCACAGTCCACAATAATGCCATTATTATATTCACCTTACAATGATAAAACTGAAGCACACACAAAAAAGTAAGTTCAGTTGTTCACAGACACATGGCTAGTATGCATTAGAGCTGAGATTTGAACTCAGGCAGTTTGATTCCAGAGCCTAAATTCTTGATCTCAGTTTTGTGCCATGGTATTCACTCTAGTACAAGTACATTTTGGTGTGAGCATATATGGGAGAATTTGATTTCATCACATTGAATAAATACTGAGACAATGTATGTAAAACATTTAGAACTAGTCCTGGTGCATATAGGCTTTCAACAAATATTAGTTATTTCTCAAGTGAAAGATGCGGATTGTTGTATGTATAAAAGGTGAGAGCGGCATGAAGGGGAAGGGATGTTCTAGCTAAAGAAAAATTGTATTAAACTTGTTTGAAGAATAGATGGTTTTTGATTCTATCATAAAAGTTTTCAGCAGGTTGAAAGTCTCTCTAGCATAAGCCAGAACTAACTTTGGTTGTACTGACTAGAGAAGAGAGAGACTTTTTAAAAAGTATCTATGGGTGTCAGGCACTGAAATAGCTGCTGAACATTCATCATCTCATTCAAGAGAAAAAATAAAAGGCTTGTAGCTAGAAGAGATTTACAATTTAACTACAAGAAAAAAAAATCAGGACATTTTATATTTCATCAGTAAAACCTTTCTTGATCCTACCAGCAGGAATTAACATTATCTTCTGAATACTTTATAGGACTTTATTTGTGTTACTATAATGTATTCTAATTTAGCATTTAAGTGTAGTCTGAGCTCCCTCTGATCAAAAAAAAATAAGCTTTATTTATCTTCATGTTTCCTATAACATCTTGCATATCATAGAGTTTGACTTAAAAAAAATAAAAATGGAATAAATGGCTTGGTTTTGAGCATAAACTTACATAAAGATCTAATACTATGAGTCTTCATTAGTAAATCTCAATAATGTTTTATAGTGTTTAGTTTAGAATCAGACAAATTAATTTCTTGATATTTTTGTTTCCTACTAGTATAATAATTTCACTTAAAAATCATGTTTTCCATTTGTTTGTTGCTAGTATGTGAAAATATAATTGATTTCATATATTTACTTTGTATTCCTATATTAATTCTGATAATTTGTCTTGAGTTATTTTTGTATTTTCTATGTATGCCAACATTTTATCCATGAATAACAGCAATTGTATATCTTTAATTTTTATTCATTTTATTTATTTTTATGTTTCTTACTGGATTGACAAGGACTTCATTTACATTATTGAATAGAAATTATCATAGTAGGTATCCTGTTTTAGGTTTCATGAGAAAATTGTTTAGTATTTTGCTATTAATTATGATGTTTGTTTATGTTATTTTTTAGAATTAATGAAGTTTCCTTCTATTTCATGATTGCTGAATGAGTGAATTATATCAGATTATTTTTTTGCATGAAGGTGACTGTGACTTTTCTTTCTTCTGTTAATGTGGTTAATTACATTAATTTATCTTTTAAAAATGCTAAACTACACTTGTCTCTGGGGAAAAATATCCTAACATGTTCTGAGATATATATATATGTGTGTGTGTGTGTGTGTGTGTGTACATATATGTGTGTATACACATGTACAAACATAAATTCATGTAGATTTTCATATATGTATCACAGAATTTTATTTGCTAGTATTTTGTTTAGAATTTTGACATCTGTGTGCTTGAGAGAAATTGGCTTATAGTTTTGTTTCTTATAATGCTCTTGTAAAGGTTGGTATTTAGGCTATGTTGGTCTTATTAAAAGAGTTCAGCTACATTATATTTTTCAAAAGACATCAAGAGGAGAATTTTTAAAAGCCACAGAAGGGGAAATACCACTTTCAAAATATATAACTGATAAGGGATTTATATACTGAATAGAGAACTTCTGAATATCAAGAAGAGAAATAAGATTAAACAGGATAATGGAGGAAAAACATGAACAGGCATAATACCAGATAGAAAAACCCTAATGACCAACAAACATACTGCAAAATGTCAAACCTTAATAACTTTCTGGAAAACAGTAAGTTGAAACTAAAAGAAGATACCAAATACTGCACATATTCCCCAGAATGAAAAAAAAATTTAAAACTCTGAGGATAACAAGTACCAAGTATTTTAAAAATATGGAGTAACAGGAATTCTCATTTATGATTGGCAGATATATAAATTGATAAAACTGTTTTTTTTTAAACTGGGAACATCATCTATTCAATTTAAACATAACCATATCCCACAGCTTAGAAATTCTAATCCTGGGCATATACTTTAGAGAAATGTAATTATATGTGTATCAGAAGAACATACAAGAATATTTATACCAGCATTGACTTGTAATAGCAACAAACTAGAAATAATGTAAATAGCCATCAGTGGTAGAGTGGATAAATAAACATGGTAAAATTACAAACAAATGAATAAAATAAAGCAATAAACATGAGAAACTGGAGCAATATATAATAGAGAGGAATTAATCAACATAATATTAAGTGAAAGAAGAAATTCTCGCAAGAATAGGCAATGAATACATAGAGATGGGGCTTCAGGGATGTTGTCAGTTTTTATTTCTAATCTCATTTAGTCATTGTACTAAATCTCACTTCATAATAATCCAGTATTCTTTACATTTAAATGTATTTTTCTGTGCATATGTTATTGTACACATGTCAAAACGTTTACACACATTTTAGAAGAAAATAATTCATATTACATCTCTGAAAGCACATATAGGCAATAACAGTGCTAACCTTCAGAGGTTAAACTTAAAGGTGCATAACAAATATAATTGTGTCTGAGGATTTATGTCATCAGCTATTTGCAATAATCTTAACTGATTTTTTGAACAGTAAACTTCTGTGTCATGATTTAAATGACAATAAATTCAGTGCAAAATGCAAGTTTGATTTAAGAAATTAACTCAATAAATATGCTAATATACAAGCATATATATACTTATGTAATCATGGTTAATTTGTTCTTATTAACTCATACTTAATAATATAATTTAATAAAGGCAAATTAAACACTAGGAAAAGGATTTTTTTATAATTCAATTAAAAATAATAGAGATTAATCCTATTAGTCTGAATGAGACCACTATGTAATATTAGCCATGTATTCTGGAATATTTTGTATTTTCTTGGCATAAAATGAGTAGAAATGTAACTAAAGAGATGTCCTCACAGGCCTAACCAGCCAAAAACCAGGTTTCTTTTGTTATCAGAATTGACTAAAATAATTCTCTATATGTATGGAGATGTGCTTCTTTGTAGTTCAGGTGTGCTTTTTGAGAAAGATGAGAAATACTGCCAAGAGAGCATGAACTTCCGAATCATGTAGAGGTGGGACTCTGGGCAAGTTATTTCAGTTTTCTCAGCCTCAGTTTTCTCATCTTTCAAAAAGAAGGTAGGTTAGGGAGCACTCAGGTTTGCTATGGTTATTTACACTGATGAAATAAGATATGGCAAATGACAGACACATACTAAATGCTAGACATCCACTTTCCAGTTAGGGTCTTTTACAACCCTATGGCTCCATATCTAATTTAAATGTAAAATCTTTGGTTTAGAATTTAATACATTCATGTTATAGGAAATTCTTGCACCCAATATCATTTAAGAAATTCTAGAAATAAGGAATATTAAAAAGAAACCCATGCAACAGTCAGGCATTTTTACACATAGGTGTGCATATGACAAACTTCAATTTGAATCCAATTTAATAGCATATATTGATTACCTTATACAAGCCATTTAGGAAGATGTCAAAAATATAACTTGAAGAAAATCTGATGATCTTCAACTCTATTTCAGGGCCAGCAGTAATGAGTTTTATAAACAAAACAAAAACTGTGCTAAAAATCAGACAAAGTGGTTTCTATTCTTATGAATGCCACTAATCAGCTATGTGACCTTCTACAGTTCATGTATCTTCTTTGAGTATGAGATTTTTTGACTCTAAAATGTGACTAAAAACACCTGCCTTGCTTTAAAAAAACATATTTTTATAAGAATTTAATGAGAAAAAAAAGTAAAAATAACATTTGATTAGGAATCTAAAGATCTTTGGTTTAATGAAAAAAATGAAAAATACATTTGGTAATTTTGGACAAAAAGAAAAAAGAGTGTACCTTCTTTAAATATTCGTTAAATCTTCTTCAGAAAAAAATTTTTCTAAAACACTAGCAGGATAAAAATAAATAAATGTTTCAAAAACACCATGCTGCTTAGAGTTTGGTTTGCTTCACCATTTTCTTCCTGAAGTTTTTATTCTCTCCCACCTAGACAAGAGTCAGGAGGGCACCCTTTAGATAACAGCAAATCTTCCATATTTCAAAACAGAAAACCAAGCCTGGCCCTGGGCAATTCACGGAGTCTCTCTAGACCTTAGTAGTTCATCCACAAAATCAAATGGTTAGAATACATTTTCTCCAAAGTTCTTTCCAAGTCAAACTCTCTATAATTGCATTTGAAGAAGAGCTTCAATAATGGGAAAATGACTGTCACTTTGCATCAGCATAATAAAATCTCTTCCTGAACCAGATTTAGGATAAAATAAGAAGGTAAAACAGAAATTGAAATATTAGACAAATTTAATCAGAATTAGCAATTTTAATGGTTGCAAGTCCACAAAACATCTGTGCAAAGCTTTTCTCTAAATGAAACAATCTATGTGAAAGCCTTTTGGAAGCCATAAGATGCTATACAAATGTGAAGTATTATTAACATCATCATCTCCTTCAGTTGAACCCTTAGACTTGGTGTAAGTAGCCCATACATTTCAACTGTAACCAATCACTTGGGTGGACACGATAGGAGCAGGAGGAAGAGAAGAGGAAAAGTGGATTTGTTTCTCCTGCTTTGTAGTTTTTTTCTTGTTCTGTGAGCCTGTATGTCTGTGACATAGTATAAGCAGGTTTTCCTTGTTTATTTTTTCAAACATTAAAAGGTGATTATTTTCTAATAGATAAACAAACAGATAATCAAGTCTTTTTGTGTGTTTAGGTTGAGGGAATAGTCGTTTTAAATTTGCATTTCTTTTTTTGAGACATTTTTAGAGAAAGCAGGTGGTATGGTATATATTTTACCATCAGATCCAATATTTTCCATATGCTAGCTTATTTCTTTTCTTTTCTAAAATAAACTGTAATTTGTATAAAATCCTTCTAATTGGTAAGTGCTTTAAAACAAGAATTGCTAGTTATAAGTCACTGCAATGATGTTAGACTGCCTGGGAGTTTTATCTGCATTTCACCATGAGAGAAACTGAGGAGTTGACACAAACAGCAATAACTAGACCACCCAGCCAGTCTGCAGAATGCCAAATATTTGGAAAATAATAATGGTAGAATTATAATTTGGAAGATGCCTGATAATGAACAAACCTTTCTGCATAGCCCAGCAGGTAAATTTGTACTGCCTTAGAAACATATAACCTGGCTTAATGTCTTATTAGACGTTGCTTTTTAAATTGAATGTTGATTTGCATGAAGATTTTAGAAACTGAATGTGACCAATTATGAATTAGGTTAAGAAGAAAGGGTAAGCCTAGCACTTGCTTAAAATTGTATTTGCATCAAATTTAATCTTTCTCATGAGATAATTGGGTAAACATTGCATCTTGGCCTGGGGATTGAGGATGAGAGTGGTGACTAGAGAGAATCTTGCCTTTACTTTTTTCTTCTCCAATTTCTAGTCTTGGATCCCTTAGTCAAACTCCCTCATGGTAAAGAAGTGACAATGTCAATATTAAAACTTGCAGAGCTGTTGATTTCCCTAAAGGCTTAAGAAAATTAGCTGCTCATCTCAGCTTGGGGCAGAGGATTTGAAGCTTGAAATACAAATCTTCCTCAAACTTCAGCATTTCTCATGTACTCTCTGATAATTATAAAAGGAAGTCAACTGGTGCTACTGTAAGGCACATGATGTCAGTTGTAAAGTGATTGATAGCAATGTTTAGAGCTTCCGTGGCCTGGAGAGTTTTTAACGGCATTACATAGTAAGTGCCATAGTATTGCCCAGAAGGTGGAAGGAAGATTAAATTGCTGAACAAGAGATGAAGGCCTATTTCAGTTTGAATTACAGCCAGAAAAACTCCTTTCTGCAATAAGAACCTCAATCCTTCACAAAGGCATAAAAGAGGAGAAAAGTTAACAACCAGTTATAATGTGGTCAGTGAATTTGTAGCACAAATCATTACACAGTGATTCCCTGAGTAAACAGAAGAAACTTAAAGAACATCAGTGGTCAGAACTTTGAAGCAAGAGGTAGACATTCCAACACAGACTGTGGTAGGGAGATAAGAACAAAATGAATAAGCTTGAATCAATACAATTAATAAATTATGCTGGGATTGCTGGCAAGATGGCAAATAGGAACAGCTCCAGTCTGCAGCTCCCAGCAAGATTGACACAGAGGGTGATTGATTTCTCCATTTCCAACTGAAATACCTGGTTCATCTCATTAGGATTGGTTGGACAGTGAGTGCAGCCCAAGGAGGGCCAGCTGAAGCAGGGTAGGGCATCGCCTTACCTGGGAAGTACAAGGGGGTCAGGGAATCCCTCTCCTAGCCAAGGTAAGCCATCAGGGAGTGTACCATGAACTCTGGTCCAGATACTGTGCTTTTCCCACAGTCTTCACAACCCACAGACCAGGAGATTCCCTCCAATGTTTACACCACCAGGGCTCTGGGTGTTTAGCACAAAACTGGGTGGCTA
Organism: Sapajus apella; assembly: GCF_009761245.1. NCBI lineage: Eukaryota > Metazoa > Chordata > Mammalia > Primates > Cebidae > Sapajus > Sapajus apella. The sequence continues at coordinate 30,226,468 of NW_022436942.1, forward strand.
TGTAAGCAGACATAGAGCTAGCTGCAGGAGGGTTTTTTTTCCTTTTTTTTTTTTTTTAACCCCTGGCACCTGAAACACCACCTAGACAGAACCATTTACTCGCCTGAAAAGGGGGCTGAAGCCAGGGAGCAAAGTGGTCTGGCACAGTGGGTCCTACCCTCACAGAGCCCAGCAAGCTAAGATCCACTGGCTTGAAATTCTCATGGCCAGCACAGCTGTCTGAGCTCAACCTGGGAAGCTTGGTGGGGGGAGGAGCATCCGCCATCGCTGAGGCTTGAGTAGGCAGTTTTACCCTTACAGTGTAAACACAGCCACCAGGAAGTTCAAAGTGGACAGAACCCACTGCAGCTCAGCAAGGCCTCTGAATCCAGATGGCCTCAATAGATTCTCTCCTCCCTAGGCAGGACATTCTGAACAAAAGGCAGCAGCCCCAGTCAGGGACTTATAGATAAAACCCCCATCTCCCTGGGACATAGCACTTGGAGGAAAGAGTGATTGTAGGCATAGCTTCGGCAGACTTAAATGTCCCTGCCTGGCAGCTTTGAATAGAGCAGCAAATCTCCTAGTACAGCATTTGAGCTCTGATAAGGCACAGACTGCCTCCTCAAGTGGGTCCCTGATCCCCATGTATCCTGACTGGGAGACATCTCATACAGACACCTCATACAGGAGACCTCTGCCTGGCATCTGGCAGGTGTCTTTCTGGGATGAAGCTTCCAGATGAAGGAACAGGCAGTAATGCTGTTCTGCAGCCTCTGCCAGTGATACTCAGGCAAACAGGGTCTGAAGTGAACCCCCAGATAACTCCAGCAGACCTGCAGCAGAGGGGCTTGACTGTTAGAAAGAAAACTAATAAACAGAAAGGAATAGTATCATATTAACAGAAAGAATGTCCACTCAGAGACCTCATCTGAAGTTTACTGACTTCAAAGACAAGGGTAGATAAATCCATGAAGATGGGGAGAAACAAGCACAAAAAGTCTGAACATTTCAAAAACCTGAACACATCTTCTCCTCCAAAGAATCACAACTCCTCACCAGCACAGGATCAAAACTGGCAGGAGAATGAGTTTGATGAATTAACAGAAGTGGGCTTCAGAAGATGGGTAATAACAAACTCCTCCAAGCTAAAGGAGCATGTTCTAACCCAATACAAGGAAGCTAAGAACCTTGAAAAAAGGTTAGACAAATTGCTAACTAGAATAACCAGCTTAGAGAAGAACGTAAATGACTTGATGGAGCTGGAAAAACACAGCATGAGAACTTTGTGAAGCATATATAAGTATCAATTGTCAAATCAATCAAGGGGAAGAAAGGATATCAGAGATTGAAGATCAACTCAATGAAATAAAGCAAGAAGACAAGATTAGAGTTAAAAAAGAGTGAAAAGAAATGAATAACACCTCCAAGAAAAATGGGACTATGTGAAAAGACCAAATCTGCATTTGATTGGTGTACCTGAAAGTGACAAAGAGAATGGAACCAAGTTGGAAAACACTCTTAGGGATATTATTTATGAGAATTTCCCCAACCGAGCAAGAGAGGCCAACATTCAAATTCAGGAAATACAGAGAATACCACAAAGACGCTCCTTGAGAAGAACAACCCCAAGACACATAAACATCACATTCACCAAGGTTGAAATGAAGAAAAGAATGTTAAGAGCAGCCAGAGAGAAAGGTGAGGTTACCCACAAAGGGAAGCCCATCAGACTCACAGTGGATCTCTCAGCAGAAGCCCTACAAGCCAGAAAAGAGTGGTGGCCAGCAGTCAACGTTCTTAAAGAAAAAAATTTTCAATCCAGAATTTTATATCCAGTCAAACTAAGTTTCATAAGCAAAGGAGAAATAAAATCCTTTACAGAAAAACAACTGCTGAGAGATTTTGTCACCACCAGGCCTGCCTTACAAGAGCTCCTGAAAGAAGCGCTAAACGTGGAAAGGAACAACCAGTAGCAACCACTGTGAAAACATACCAAATTGTAAAGACCATCAATGCTATGAAGAAACTGCATCAACTAATGGACAAAATAACCAGCTAGCATCATAATGACAGGATGAAATTCACATATAACAATATTAACCTTAAATGTATATCAGCTAAATGCCCAATTAAAAACACAGACTGGCAAATTGGATAATCAAGACCCATCAGTGTGCTGTATTCAGGAGACCCATCTCACATACAAAGACACATATAGGCTCAAAATAAAGGGATGAAGTAACATTTATCAAGCAAATGAAAAATAAAAAAAAAAAAAAAAAAAAAAAAGCAGATAGTGCCATCCTAGTATCTGATAAAACAAACATTAAACCAACAAATATCAAATAAGACAAAGAAGGGTATTACATGATGGTAAAGGGATCAATGCAACAAGAACAGCTACCTATCCTAGGTATATACATTTGCATTACAGGAGGACCCAGATATATGAAGCAAGTCCTTAGACACCTACAAAGAGACTCAGACTCCCACACAATAATAGTGGGAGACTTTAACACCCATTGTCAGTATCAGACAGATAAATGGGAAAGAAAATTAACAAAGATATTGAGGACTTGAACTTAGCTCTGGACCAAGCAGACCTAATTGACATCGACAGAACTCTCCACCCCAAATCAACAGAATATACATTCTTCTCAGCACACATCACACTTATTCTAATATTGACCACATAATTGGAAATAAAACACTCCTCAGCAAATGCAAAAGAACAGAAATCATAACAAACAATCCCAGACCACAGTGCAATCACATTAGATCTCAGGATAAGAAACTCACTCAAAACCACACAACTACATGGAAACTAAACAATCTGTTCCTGAATGACTACTGGGTAAATAATGAAACAAAGGCAGAAATAAAGATGTTCTTTGAAACCAATAAGAACAAAAACACAACATACCAGAATCTCTGGGACACATTTAAAGGAGTGTGTAGGGGGACTTCTATAACACTAAATGCTTAGAAAAGAAAGTAGGAAAGATCTAAACTTGATACCCTAATATCACAATTAAAAGAACTGGAGAAGCAAGAGCAAACAAATTCAAAGCTAGCAGAAGACAAGAAATAACTAAGATCAGAGTAGAACTGAAGGAGATAGAGACACAAAAAAACCTTCAAAAAATCAATGAATACAGGAGCTGGATTTTTTAAAAAAGAAAAAAATCAACAAAATAGATAGACTCTTAGCCAGACTAATAAAGAAAAGAGAGAAGAATCAAATAGATGCAATAAAAATGATAAAGGGGATATTACCACCGATCCCACAGAAATACAAACTACCATCAGAGAATACTATAAACACCTCTGTGCAAATAACTAAAACATCTAGAATAAATGGATAAATTCCTGGACACATACGCCTTCCCAACTCTAAACCAGGAGGAAGTTGAATCCCTGAATAGACCAATAACAAGTTATAAAATTGAGGCAGCAATTAATAGGCTACCAACCAAAAAAGCCCAGGACCAGACAGATTCACAACTGAATTCTACCAGTGGTACAAAAAAAAAGCTGGTACCATTCCTTCTGAAACATTCCAAACAATATAAAAAGAGGGAATTCTCCCTAACTCATTTTAGGAGGCCAACATCCTGGCAGAGACACACACACAAAAAAGAGAAAATATCAGACCAATATCCCTGATGAGTATTGATGCAAAAATCCTCAAGAAAACACTGGCAAACTGAATGCAGCAGCACATCAAAAAGCTCATCCACCATGATCAAGTTGGCTTCATGACTGGGATGCAAGTGTGGTTCAACATACTCAAAACAATAAGCATAATCTATCACATAAACAGAACCAATGACATAATTCACATGATTATCTAAATAGATGTAGAAAAGGCATTTGCTGAAATTCAACAAACTTCATGCTAAACACTCTAAATAAACTAGGTATTGATGGAACATATCTCAAAGTAATAAGAACTATTTTTGAAAGACTCATGGCCAATATCATATTGAATAGGCAAAACCTGGAAGCATTACCTTTGTAAACAGGCATAAGACAAGGATGCCCTCTCTCAGAACTCTTCAACATAGTATTGGAAGTTCTGGCCAGGGCAATCAGGCAAAAGAAAGAAATAAAGGGTATTCAATTAGGAAAAGAGAAAGTTGAATGACCTCTGTTTGCAGATGACATGATTGTGTATTTAAAAAAACCCATCATCTCAGCCCAAAATCTCCTTAAGCTGATAAGCAACTTCAGCAAAATCTCAGGATAAAAAAGCAATGTGCAGAATCAGGGGAAGATGGCCGACTAGCAACAGCTCAGGATTGCAGCTCCCAGTGAAAGTGCGGAGGGTGAGTGGACGCTGCATTTCCAAATGGATTTTTATTGTCCACAGACCAGGAGATTTCCAGGTGGAGGAGCCCCACGTGTCACCAGCGCGGCTGTTTTGGCCCGTGCGGCAGCTTTGCCCACACCCTGGCATGGCAGTTCTCCATACAAAAGACACTGGTCCTGGTGCCCTCTTAGCTGGCGATTGGAGCCCTGAGATGGCAGAGTCGCCCATTCATCTGAAATAGCGAGCCAGGCCAGGAGACTCCTAGGCAAAAAAACCGCCAGGAATCTCAGCGCTGCTGTTTCAGCAGGCTCAGTGAGTCGCGGCACAGGAGATGCAGGTGCCTTTTCAACAGGCGACTGGAACACTGGGAGATAGTCAACTGTTCAACAACAACAACAAAAAAAGACTCTGAGTCAGGGAGCCAGGTGATCAGGCTAGGCTTGTCCCACAACACCCCCCCCCTAAAAAAAAACCAGTAATTGAAAATACTCTGGGTTGAGAGTTTCACAACAAGCACAGCTGAACCCAGGATGGTCCGGCTCTGTGGGAGAGGGGCGTCCGCCATTACTGAGACACTCCACCACTACGGAGGAAGTCTGACCATCACTGAGGCAGCCCACTGTTGCTGAGGCAACCCGCCGTTACCAAGGTAACCTGCCACTACAGAGAGAGTCCTCCATAACAGAGGCGCGCCACCATTGCCAAGGCAGTTCTAACTACACTCCTATAAACAGGATTGCAGGAAAGATCACACGGCAGCTGGGCGGAGCCCACAGCCACTCAGCAAAGCCTCGACAGGCAGACAGCGACTAGGCTGCCTCCTTGCTGGGCAGGGCAGCCCTGAAAGAAAAAAAAAAGTCAGCAGCACAACAGAAACTCATAAATAAAGCCCTAACTCCCTGGGACAGAACAACTGGGGGGAAAAAAAAGAAAGGGAGTTTATGAGTTCTGCAGCAGCCTTCTTAAACATACCTGCCCAGCAACTCTGAATGAACAACGGCACTCACAGCTAAGGACTTGAGCTCCTATAAAGGGCAGACTGTCTCCTCAAGCAGCTCCCTGATCCCCGTATATCCAAAGAGTCACCTCATAAAGGAGAGAACAGACTGATATTTGGCGGGCATCCTACTGGGACAAAGATAGCAGAAGAGGAAACTGGTAGCAACCCTTATTGTTCTGCAGCTGCTGCAGGTGATCCCCAGGCAAGCAGGGCCTGGAGTGGACCTCAGCAGTCCTACAGCAGAGGGGACAGGCTGTTAGAAGGAAAGCTAAGAAAAAGAAGTAACTTCAGCATCCACAAACTGGAAGTTCACTCAGAGACCCAATCTGAAAGTCAGTAACTACAAAGACAACAGGTGGATAAACCCACAAAGATGGGAAGAAACCAGTGCAGAAAGGGTGAAAACACCCGAAACCAGAACACCTCTCCTCCTAAAAGGGATCACAACTCCTCACAAGCAAGGGAACAAGGCTGGATGGAGAACAAGTGTGATGAAATGACAGAATCAGACTTCAGAAAGTGGGTAATAAGAAACTACAGTGAGCTAAAAGAATATGTTCTAATCCAATGTAAAGAAACTAAGAACCTTGAAAAAAGATTTGACGAAATGCTAACAAGAATGGACAACATAGAGAGGAATATAAGATGGAGCTGAAAAACACAACACGAGAACTTCGCAAAGCATGCACAAGTTTCAACAGCCGAATTGACCAAGAAGAAGAAAGGATATCAGAGGTCGAAGATCAACTCAATGAAATAAAATGGGAAGGCAAGAAAAGAGAAAAAAGGGTAAAAAGGAATGAACAAAGTCTCCAAGAAATGTGGGACTATGTGAAAAGACCTAATCTACGTCTTATAGGTTTACCTGAAGGTGACAGAGAGAATGAATCCAAGCTGGAAAATACTCTTGAGGATATTATCCAGGAAAACTTCCTCAACCTAGCAAGGCAGGCCAATATTCAAGTGCAGGAAATACAGAGAACACCACAAAGATATTCCCCAAGAAGAGCAACCCCAAGGCACATAATTGTCAGATTCACCAGGGTTGAAATGAAGGAGAAAATGCTAAGTGCAGCCAGAGAGAAAGGTCAGGTTACCCACAAAGGGAAGCCCATCAAACTCACAGCAGATCTCTCAGCAGAAACCCTACAAGCCAGAAGAGAGTGGGGGCCAAGATTCAACATCCTTAAAGAAAAGAACTTTCAACCCAGAATCTCCTATCCAGCCAAACTAAGCTTCATAAGTGAAGGAAAAATAAAATCCTTTGCAAAATAGCAAGTACTCAGAGATTTCGTCACCACCAGACCGGCTTTACAAGAGCTTCTGAGGCTCTACACATATAAAGGAACAACCAGTACCAGCCACTCCAAAAACATGCCAAATGGTAAAGAGCATCAACACAATCAAGAACCTGCATCAACTAATGAAGAAAACAGCCAGCTAGCATCCAAATGGCAGTATCAAATTCATACATAACAATATTGTCCCTAAATGTAAATGAACTAAATGCCCCAATAAAAAGACACAGACTGGCAAATTGGATAAAAAGCCAAAACCCATCAGTGTGCTGTATCCAGGAAACCCATCTCACATGCAAGGATACAAAAAGGCTCAAAATAAAGGGATGGAGGAAAATTTACTAAGAAAATGGAGAGCAAAAAAAAAGCAGGAGTTGCAATTCTCATCTCTGATAAAATAGACTGTAAAGCAACAGAGATCAAAAGAGACAAAGAAGGACATTACATAATGGTAAAAGGATCAATGCAACAAGAAGAGCTAACGATCCTAAATATATACACACCCAATACAGGAGCACCCAGATACATAAGGCAAGTTCTTAATGACTTACAAAGAGACTTAGACTCCCACACAATAATAGTGGGAGACTTTAACACCCCATTGTCAATATTAGATCAACCAGACAAAAAATTAACAAGGATATCCAGGACCTGTACTCAGACCTGGAACAAGCAAACCTAATAGACATTTACAGAACTCTCCGCCCCAAATCCACAGAATATACACTGTTCTCAGCACCACATCACACCTACTCTAAAATTGACCACATAATTGGAAATAAGTTACTACTCAGCAAATGCAAAAGAATGGAAATCATAACAAACAGTCTCTCAGACCACAGTGTAATCGAGTTAGAACTCTGAATGCAGAAACTAACTCAGAACCGCACAGCTTCATGGAAACTGAACAACTGGCTTTTGAATGTTGGCTGGATAAACAATGAAATGAAGGCAGAAATAAAGATGTTCTTCAAAACCAACGAGAATGAAGACACAACACACCAGAATCTCTGGGACACATTTAAAGCAGTCTCTAGAGGAAAATATATAGCAATAAGTGCCCACATGAGAAGCAAGGAGAGATCCAAAATTGAAACCCTAGCATCAAAATTGAAAGAGCTGGAGCAGCAAGATTAAAAAACTCAAAACCTAGCAGAAGACAAGAAATAGCTAAGATCAGAGCAGAACTGAAGGAGATAGAGACACAAAAAACCCTTCAAAAAATCAATAAATCCAGGAGCTGATTTTTCGAAAATATCAACAACATAGACCACTAACCAGATTAATAAAAAAGAAAATAGAGAATAATCAAATTGATGCAATAAAAAACGATAAAGGGGATATCACCACAGATTCCACAGAAATTCAAACCATCATCAGAGATTATTACAAAAAGCTCTATGCACATAAACTAATAAACCTGGAAGAAATGGATAAATTCCTGGACACTTGCCTCCTCCCAAGCCTAAACCAGGAAGAAGCCGAAACCCTGAACAGACCCATAACATGGTCTGAAGTTAGGCAGCAATTAAGAGCCTACCAACCAACAAAAGCCCAGGTCCAGATGGGTTCACAGCCGAATTCTACCAGACATACAAAGAGGAGCTTGTACCATTCCTTCTGAAACTGTTCCAAATAATCCAAAAAGAGGGAAGACTTCCCAAATCATTTTATGAGACAAACATCATCCTGATACCAAAACCCAGCAGAGACTCAACAAGAAAAGAAAACTTCAGGCCAATATCCATGATGAACATAGATGCAAAAATCTTCAATAAAATACTGGCAAGCCAATTGCAACAGCACATCAAAAAGCTTATCCACCATGATCAAGTAGGCTTCATCTCGGGGATGCAAGGCTGGTTCAACATATGCAAGTCTATAAACATAATTCACCACATAAACAGAACCAAAGACAAAAACCACATGATTATCTCAGTTGATGCAGAGAAGGCCTTTGACAAAATTCAACAGCCCTTTCTGCTAAAAACCCTCAATAAACTAGGTGTTGATTGAACATATCTCAAAATAATAAAAGCTATCAATGACAAACCAACAGCCAATATCATACTGAATGGGCAAAAACTGGAAGCATTCCCTTAGAAATCTGGCACTAGACAAGGATGCCCGCTCTCACCACTCCTTTTCAATATAGTACTGGAAGTTCTAGCCAGAGCAATCAGGCAAGAAAAAGAAATAAAGGGTATTCAAATAGGAAAGGAGGAAGTCAAATTGTCTCTATTTGCAGATGACATGATTGTATATCTAGAAGACCCCATCTTTTCAGCCCAAAATCTCCTGAAACTGATACGCAACTTCAGCAAAGTCTCAGGATACAAAATCAATGTGCAAAAATCACAAGCATTCTTATACACCAATAACAGACTTAAAGAGAGCCAAATCAAGAACGAACTTCCATTCTCAATTGCTACAAAGAGAATAAAATACCTAGGAATACAACTAACAAGGAACGTAAAGGACCTCTTCAAGGAGAACTACAAGCCACTGCTCAACGAAATAAGAGAGGACACAAACAGATGGAGAAACATTCCATGCTCATGGTTAGGGAGAATCAATATCGTGAAAATGGCCATACTGCCCAAAGTAATTTACAGATTCAACGCTATTCCCATCAATCTACCAATGACCTTCTTCACAGAACTGGAAAAAACCATCTTAAACTTCATATGGAACCAAAAGAGAGCCCACATAGCCTAGTCAATTCTAAGCAAAAAGAACAAAGCGGGAGGCATCACACTACCAGACTTCAAACTATACTACAAGGCTACAGTAATCAAAACAGCATGGTATGGTAGCAAAACAGAGATATAGACCAATGGAACAGAATGGAGGTCTCAGAGGCAACACAACATATCTACAACCCTCTGATCTTTGACAAACCTGACAAAAACAAGCAATGGGGAAAGGATTCCCTGTTTAATAAATGGTGTTGGGAAAACTGGCTAGCCATGTGCAGAAAGCAGAAACTGGACCCCTTCCTGACACCTTACACTAAAATTAACTCCAGATGGATTAAAGACTTAAACATAAGGCCTAACACCAAAAATCCCTAGAAGAAAATCTAGGCAAAACCATTCAGGACATAGGCGTAGGCAAGGACTTCATGACCAAAACACCAAAAGCATTGGCAACAAAAGCCAAAATAGACAAATGGGACCTAATCAAACTCCACAGCTTCTGCATGGCAAAAGAAACAGTCATTAGAGTGAATTGGCAACCAACAGAATGGGAAAAAATTTTTACAGTCTACCCACCTGACAAAGGGCTGATATCCAGAATTTACAAAGAACTAAACCAGATCTACAAGAAAAAAACAAACAAGCCCATTCAAAGGTGGGTGAAGGATATGAACAGACACTTTACAAAAGAAGACATACATGAGGCCAACAAACATATGAAAAAGTGCTTATCACCACTGGTCATCAGAGAAATGCAAATCAAAATTACATTGAGATACCATCTCACGCCAGTTAAAATGGCAATCATTAAAAAATCTGGAGACAACAGATGCTGGAGAGGATGTGGAGAAATAGGAACACTTTTACACTGTTGGTGGGAGTGTAAATTAGTTCAACCATTGTGGAAGACAGTGTGGCGATTCCTCAAGGACCTAGAAATAGAAATTCCATTTGACCCAGCAATCCCATTACCGGGTATATACCCAAAGGATTATAAATCATTCTACTATAAGGACACTTGCACACGAATGTTCATTGCAGCACTGTTTACAATAGCAAAGAACTGGAACCAACCCAAATGCCCGTCGACAATGGACTGGACAGGGAAAATGTGGCACATATATACCATGGAATATTATGCAGCCATGAAAAATGATGAGTTTGGGTCCTTTGTAGGGACATGGATGAACCTGGAAACCATCATTCTCAGCAAACTGACACAAGAGCAGAAAATCAAACACCGCATGTTCTCACTTATAGGCGGGTGTTGAACAATGAGAACACATGGACACAGGGAGGGGAGCAGTACACACTGGGGTCTGTTGGGGGGAAATGGGGGAGGGACGGGGGGTGGGGAGGTGGAGAGAGACAGCATGGGGAGAAATGCCAGATATAGGTGAAGGGGAGGAAGGCAGCAAATCACACTGCCATGTGTGTACCTATGCAACGATCTTGCATGTTCTCCACATGTGCCCCAAAACCTAAAATGCAATTAAAAAAAAATGAAAATCAACAATTAATTTTTGGAGCAAGCACATTCTTATGCAAGTGTTCTCATTTTGGAATTTGGTATTTTCTCCTTTTGTTCATGACTTGTTTTCTCTACTCAATGAAATATAAATTTCTTTAAAAAAAAATCAATGTGCAAAAAGCACAAGCATTCCTATATACCAACAACAGACAGAGACCCAAATCATGAGTGAACACCCATTCATAATTGCTACAAACAGAAGAAAATACCTAGGAACACAACTTACAAACCACTGCTCAAGCAAATAAGAGAGGATTCAAGCAAATGAACAAACATTCTATGCTCATAGATAGGAAGATTCAATATCATGAAAATGGCCATACTTCCCAAAATAATTTATAAATTCAATGCTATATTCATCAAGCTACCATTGATTTTCTTCACAGAACTGGAAAAAAAAACTACTTTAAATTTCATATGGAACCAAAAAGGAGCCAACATAGCCAAGACAATCCTAAGCAAAAAGAACAAAGCTAGAGGCATCACACTACCTAACTTCAAACTATATTATGGCTACAATAACCAAAACAGCATGGTACTGGTATCGAAACAGACCAATGGAACAGAACAGAGACCTCAGAAATAATGCCACACATCTATAACCATCTGTTCATTGACAAATCTAACAAAAACAAGCAATGGGGAAAGAATTCCCTATTTAACAAATGGTGTTGGGAAAACTGGCTAGCCACACGCAGAAAGCTGAAACTGGATTGCTTCCTTACACCCTATACAAAAATTAACTCAAGCTGCATTAAAGACATAAATGTAAGACCAAAAATCATAAAAATCCTAGGAGAAAACCTAGGCAATACCACTTAGGACATAGGCATGGCAAAGACCTCATGACTAAAACACCAAAAACAATGGCAACAAAAGCCAAAATAGACAAATGGGATCTGATTAAACGAAAGGGCTTCTGCACAGCAAAATGAAATATCATCAGAGTGAACAGGCAATCTACAGAATGGGAGAACATTTTTGCAATCTATCCATCTGACGAAGGGCTAATATCCAGAATCTACAAAGAACTTAAATTTACAAGAAAAAATAACCCCATCAAAAAGTGGGCAAAGGATATGAACAGATGCTTTTCAAAAGAAGACATTTATACAGTCAACAAACGTGAAAAAAGCTCATCATCATTGGTCATTAGAGAAATGCAAATCAAAACTACATTGCAATACCACCTCATGCCAGTTAGAATGACGTTCATTAAAAAGTCAGGAAACAACAGATGCTGGAGAGGATGTGGAGAAATAGGAATGCTTTTACACTGTTGGTTGGGAGCATAAATTAGTTCAACCATTGTGGAAGACAGTGTGGTGATTCCTCAAGGATCTAGAACTAGAAATACCATTTGATCCAGCAATCCCATCACTGGGTATATGCCCAAAAGATTATAAATCATTTGACTATAAAGACACATGCACACATATGTTTATTGAGGCACTGTTCACAATAGCAAAGACTTCAAATCAATCCAAATGCCCATCAATGATAGACTGAATAAGGAAAATGTGGCACATATACACCATGGAATACTATGCAGCCATAAAAAAGGATGAGTTCATGTCCTTTGCAGGGATATGGATGAAGCTGGAAACCACCATTCTTAGCAAACTAACACAAGAACAGAAACCCTAACACCACATGTTCTCACTCATATGTGAGAGTTGAACAATGAGGACATATGGACACAGTGAGGGGAACACCATACACTGGGGCCTGCTGGGGACTGGGGGACTAGGGGAGGAATAGCATTAGGAGAAATGCCTAATGTAGATGACGGGTTCATGCGTGCAGCAAACCACCATGGCACATGTATACCTATATAACATGTGGAGAAATGCTAAGTGTATGATAGAATATATTGTTTGCTAGGAAGAATGATGGCAAGGAAAATCTAGCCCCCTCCCTCCAGTAGAAAACTACTTGGGGCATTTTTAAATGGTGGGGCAATAATATAAATACCATACACAGTTAAAATAATTCTTTAATCCGGGGACATCTGACTCTGCGCCCATGGCTCCCTCATGGAGAATACTTGTTAGTTTGTCTGTTATCAGTGGTAAGCAGACGCCAGCTGCCTACTTGGTATATTTTTGTGTTATGAAAAAATACTGAACATCTCTCTGTTAATAATCATCACCTGTTCAGAGACAGTAAATGCCTGGGTCAGAGTTTGCTTGAGGCCCTCAGCCCGGAATGCTGTCAGCCCCTGAGGCTCTCAGCTCAGAAGGCTGTTGGATCCCCAGATAGACCCACTTTGCTGTTTTATGTGGGTGTCTGCTTCTTAATGCCTTCAGTGCTGCCTGGGTGGGGTCTCTACAGCTAAGCTGTTTCTCGGTAGTAACAAACCTGCATGTTCTGCACATGTACTCCAGAACTTAAAGTATAATCATAATAAATATGCTATCAGAACCTGCTGCATCATAGAGATAGTTTACTATGTATGACCTTTCATATGCAGCAGCGTAAAAATAATTTAAAAAATTCTTAGCAGTAAGAGATAAAGTCAGTCTTAGGGTGAGAGCAGCTTTTGTTAAGAAGATAACCCTGTTAACTCATTTTGGGTGTAGATGAAATCCTGTGAACAGCGGAAGGAGGCAGCAAACCATGAAGTCAAACTATTCTGCACAAGAAATCTTAGGAATGTTCAACCCGGGGAATGATGAATCAGTAAAGAAAGGGATTTTAGAGGAGAGACAGAAGGCTAAAGTCCATGGTGGGAAACCATAATCAAGAGGTTCCAGCGAGAATCCCTGTGGGTGGGGGAAATTGCCATCTGCCTTTTAAGATCAGAGATGGAGAAAATCAGTTTTAAGTTGTTTAGGTTCTCCAGGCTCTGTTATCCTGAACCTGACATACAGTCTGCTACATACAATTCCTTGCACAGAAAGTGTGTGGGGAATAATGGGCGGGGGCTAGGAAGCAGAACCTAATAGGAATGAAGAGCAGAGGACAGTGGAAGCAGGAACTCACAGCCAAGGAGATTCAAAGAAATGTAAATACATTCTTCCCAGCCTTCCCCCACCCCAAAGAATCTCTGGGGCTGTGAGGACAGCTTCCCATCTCTAGCATCCCAGTCTCTTTTCTCTGCATTGCAAGTGTGGAGAAGTTAGTATGCTGGGGCCACTCTCAACCAATGTGGTGGTTGGAAGTGGGTGGATAAATGCCCAACCTTCCGTTTCTCTCCTCTGGAGGGAAAAGTTTGAAGTGTTTAACATAGTTTCTGAAAAGGCCTCCAGTAAGACTGAGCTCTGTTTGCCCACAGTGGCAACGTGCTCATTAACACACTCTTTGGCTTTATTTGCTTTCCTGTCCCACTTTCTCTACTCCTGTACTTGTGCTTCCTGCCATCACATCTCATGAATACCTGCACCCAGTCCTTAACTTAGGCAAACAAAACTAAGACAGCCTTTCATCCCTGTTCCCAGTCACACTATTCTAATCCCACTTCTACCTGTTTCTTACCATCAAAAAAAACGATTTGCATAGGCAAGTATTTATGCATATATGTATATATGTTCATATGTATGCATATATATATATATATAAACACATAAGCTTTTAACAATTTCGCAACTATCCAAAATAGAAGGAGAAAGTCCATATCCTAGACAACAGCCTAAGATAGCTAAGTCTCTTTTATAAAAAGATACATCTACACTTCAAAGAGAACAAATTTTACATGGCTAATCACATTTAAAAATCATGCATAATGCATGCCATTTAGCTTCAGTTGTGTTGTCAAGGGGTACTCAAGGGTTCACCATTCCTTAGTGGCTTGCTCTCTCTCTACTGTACTTACTTTATATCAGTACAGTGCATAATTGTATTGCACATATGTGATATATGTAGCACACTGGACTTCCCAGCAGAGTAGTTATTATGTCTAATGTAATAATTTCAAATATTTTAAAGTGTTTGTGGTAAAAGATTGAAATTTTACATTAAATTGTCTTAAAATCAGTAACTTTAATCAAAAATTTTAAAATCAAAAAAATTGATTTTAATGGTGCTATGTCTTAAGAGTTATTTTAGTGTTCAAATGTTTCTGTTTGTTGTACTATCCATGTGCTAAAGCAGCAAATTTAGTTCTTTATAGCCTACTATTCCTTCTGTGAAACGTGTTTTTCTCCGGTATATGAATGTGATATTTACTGTTAAACCTTGTGCTTTTTCTTAAATTTTAAGATATTAGCTTCTTGTGGTCCTAATTTGATCTTACTATTGTTTGCCTAGAGTTTAACATAATCTTTCTAAAATTTGATACTATGGTTAACATGCTATGATGATTTGCAAATATGTGCACATACACAGATATACATATATACACATGCATATCTACTGTTTTATGTATGCTACGGGAATTCAAAATGGAATGAATGTCAGTTGAATCAGTAATCCAAGAATAACGATTAGATTTCTTTTTTAGCATTAAGTTTTGCAGATACCTTATATTCAAGATGATTGAGTATTATAGGAACTACTTTTTTACCTCACAGTGAGTCAACTTATTTTAGAGGGGGATGTACAAAATCAGCCATGTTGTCATGGTATTTTGGCTTGAGTTTTTGTGAAATGCCTTTGTATTTTCACATGATGTATCTTCACATTTTTTAAAATGCTGAGCAGAACATGAGATCATAGCTGTAATCAGAAACAAATATCAGAAACTCCTTTTAATGTTCTCTCTATAGCAGGTGAACATATCAAACTGTGTATTATTTTCCATCTAGAAATGCTTTTCAATTTGTTTCCCTAATTAGCAATTTTAGTGGCATTCCTTTTTTACCATTCTACTGATAGATTCTGTGCATGGATTTCATCCTATCCTTCCTTATCAAATCTTGCTCTTAGAAAATATATTCACACTAATATATGACTTAGGGATATTCACTCTAATTCACTCTATCTAATTCACTCAGATCTAATTCACTCTAATATGTGACTTAGGGATGTAATTTGTTTTCTGGAAATTTGAAAGTCATGGGGGAAAATTTGCTTTGAACATACAGAAGTTGGAAGCTGGGGGAAGTTTAAATACATGTACAATTGGTTTATTGAATAGTTCAATATGGGTTATAAACATGAAATATTTTTATTTTTCTCCTGTGCTTTGTCAAATGTCACTTCTCTGTTCCTGAAGCACCTCTTGGAAATGTACCATCCCTTTCCTAAAAGTTCAGGCTTGTCTAAGACTCTCATCTCATATTGGCTTAAATCTCATTTGTTCCCTTTCCTATCTTCACCTCTTTCCTCTCCCCAGTTGTCCAGCCTTGTGGCTTCAAATACTTGGAGAGGGGCGAAGGAATGTTTTGATTCTGACTACTTCCTTCCGTTCCCTATTTCAAAGCTCACTTCACCCTGATTTGGGGCATTGGGAGAAGATATAGGGAGGCAGAGATCTTTTAAGGTAATAGATTACGGGCTGCTGGTGAGAAGGCAACCAAGGTCTATAAGACTCAAATTGATTCTGTCTGCTCTTCTGATATAATGTCTCCACATAGATACTGTGCATGGCCTTCTTGGGAAGGTTTTCAGCTTTTTTGTCAGCCTCCTTAGCCACTGAGATCCCTCAAAGAGGGGCATTTTTTTGTCTCTTTTTAGTTTCTATCAAGTAGTCCATGTCCCAACTTCCCTTAGAGTGGGGCATCTCCCTCCTCTTCTCCCTGAGACCTTTGAGAACTAGGATGAAGGCACACCAAACTACCATCTGTTATTGCCTCTCTGCTGCCAGATATTTCCCCAAGTCTTCTTCATTTGCAGAAAATGTACTGGTACCAATAATGAGTTTTACATATACCAACAAACTTGAGAGAATAGGTAGCAAACCTTCCCTGGAACTCCCCTACCATACTCTGCTGTTGTCCAAAGGGGCCACTAGGACAAGACTGCAGTGAAGAATGGGATTCATTCTCCTGATCTCAGGCAGCCTGTTACTAGACTCTCAGAGCTCCATAAACATCTTATAATATCCTTTGTGATAGAATTCTCAGATGGCCCTCAAGATTCCTGCCCATAGGTGTACATGCTCCATGTAAAGTTATTTCCTCAAGTGGACAGAACTTGAAAATCTGATGGTATATGGCTCTTTCAATAGATGATTATTAATTATTGGACTTGGGGTTAATCAGAAGGGAGATGTCTATATGGGCCCAATCTAATCGGTTTAGCACTTAAAAGGAACTGGCCCTCCCTTCATGAGAGATAAGAGGGCCAATGGCAGGGACCACATAGCCAAGACCTGAGAATGACCTAGAAGCTGACAACAATTCCACACCATCAGCTAGCAAGACAAGGGGGACCTCAGTGCTACCAGTTCAGGGAAATGAATTTGACAAACTGCCTAAGGAAGCTTAGAAGCAAATCTTTTTCTAGCTGAGCCTCCAAATGACAATGCAGTCTTGCTGACACATGGATTTCAGTGTTGTGAGACTAAGCAGAGAACTCAGCTGAAACGTATCCAGTGAAACTCAGACATAATACATTTATAATTTCTTAAGCCATTAATATTGGCCATTAAGCTATTTGTTATGCAGAGAGATAGAACTTGTAAACTTCCCTTTTCTCTTTCTGTTCTTTTGCAATTATCCTGGAGTTAGGGTTGGTGCTGGCATTATATCTAGGAGGTAACAAGGCCAATTCAGCAATTCTATAGCAAGCCTAGGACTCTCTGTATAAATTACTGGTGGAGATTGGGGGAATGATTTAGACATCTTTGTTCTTAAGTAGGAGCCTTAATCACAATTCCAGATCGTCAACATATTAAATATACATCAATGTTTTATTATATATGCACAACTGGATATTTTAGTGACTTCCTTATATTGTTCAATTCTATTGAGAGAGTGAGAGAGGGATTGTATGTGGGTGTGTAAAACTCAGCTTAATTGTGAAATTAACACATGAAAGATTTTTTTGCACTATAATGTACCATACATTCATTGAGGCAATTAAAATGTTGTAGCCTTCATCCAACATTTGTTGAGATGCCTCTCTGTTCCCCTTCTTTGTATTTGTTCTTAAATATTTATAACTGTAGACAAATTGAGCCTCAAGTTGCTGAACCTCAAGGAATCAATTCATCCAACAAATTCAACAAATATTTACTGAGTGTCCTGGAAATGAAACCTGAATAAGGGAAAGTCCTGATCACCTAGGAGTTCAGCAGACTGGAGATGGTCGAATAAATATTTGAAATACAATGACAAATGTGGACACACTATCCATGTCTGGACATGCCAAGACTACTTTGCAGAGGACTGTGTCTAAGTCAGGGCACTTCATGCACAATTCTATGTATGTGTGTGGTTTTTATTAATGAGAAAAGAGTCCATAACTCTATCATATTTTCTAAGGAGTCCATGTCTAAGTTAACAAGGTTAACCTAAGCAGAAGGTTGTCCTAAGCAGAAGGAGTAAGATATGCAAAGACAAAGAGACAAAACAATATATTGCTTGGTCCTATAAGTGGGTTGATGTGGTTATCTTACTGGGTATGGGTAGGTCATTCTGGCATCTCTTCTTTTTTGCTATTTTTTTTTTTTGAGAAGATCGCAAATACATGAAAATTATAAAAACTCTCAGGTGAGAACTAAGCAAAATAATCAAGGTTTTCTAAATTTAGGATGAGTAGTATCAAACAAGGAAAAAGACTACTTTCTCCCAGAAAAGTAAGAAAAAAAGAAAGCAGCTCTCCTCATAAAAACTTTGTCCCATAGAACCAAGCTATAACCATTAGCGGCTTCTTTTGATTTATCACTTTTTAGTAACTTAATCAAATTTTGGAACCTGGGCCTGTGTTCAATTTGAATAACAATTCTTTATTTTTTATATATATTCATACATTTTATTTGTTGATTTGATACCAATTTATACCAAAAATAATAATGGATTTTGAAACAACAGGAATCAATCCCAAGAGGGATTCAGAGTCTGTTCAAATGTCTAACAAGCATTTTGCAACATAGTTGCAAAGTCCCAGCCTGCTTGGCTGGACCAACTCTCTCTAGACAAAAGTGTTCTGCAGCATCAGGGGTATATTTCCATCATTCACTACAAGAGCTGTTTGTTTGCCTTTATTTATTTATTTTGGTGCAGATATAGTTTTGCATTAGAGTACAATTATTACTTTCTGGATTTAGGTAATTTGCAACTGTATGACTTTGTCTGATACAGCAATTGAAATGTTTGAAAGTCTTCTGCTTACTTCTAAGACTCCTTCTTTATTAATATGTATGTTCCTAAGCATCTAGTGAAATAATCTAAAATTGCATACATTTCTATATTAAGAATTTTCTTACTGTATAAAAATATTTCACTGGAAGTAAAGACCAAAAAGCAATGTGAGTCCTATATCTCAAGGATTTATCGACCACAACATGATAATTTAATAAAGACTATAAAACTATAATTATAATTATAACCAAGTTATAATTACATCATATAATTATACTTATATAACCATAATTACAAATTATAATTATCATTCCTAAAAAATACTGTAAACTCTCTTCTTCACAAATTTGTGAAACCAAATAATCCTTTCCCCATTACTAGCTTCTCCTCAACTCTCAAAATGTTCTGAACCTGTACATATTAACCTTTTCAGAGACTTTTTAAATTTAATAGTGAGCAGAGTTTCCAAATGAAGTTGTCATAGGAAGACTTTAGTATATGCTGCACATTGTCACTTTCCATCATATTTGTTTTAAAAAGCTATTGATATATAATTGACATACAATAAACTACAGATATTTAAATTATATAATCTGTTGAATTTTAATACACCTGTGAAGCCCTCACCATGGTCAAGATAATTAACAAATATATTCTTTTGAAATTGTTCTCTTGCATCTTGGTAATCCATTCCTCCTTCCCCCTCTTCCTTCCATGGAAAATCTGCTTTCTCTCACTATTAAGTAGTTTACATTTTTGAGACTTTTCGATGAATGGCTTCTAGAAACTGAGGTCCTCAGTCCTTCAACTGTAGGAAACTGAATCCTACCTACCCTTACAGAACCTTGGAGGAGGACCTCAAGCCTCAGATGAGATTGTAGCTCCAGCCAATACTTCGACTGCAGCTTATGAGACACCGAGCAGAGGACCTAGTTATGTCACGCTCAGATGTCTGACCTACAGAAGCTTTGAGATGTTAAATATATGTTGTTTTAGGCTGATAAGTTTCTAGTAATTTGTTTTAAAGCAATAGAAAAATAATACACTGCCAAAACAGTGACCCTATCCAGGCTACCACTTCTTAATATTTTAAACTGTCCCATTACATTCTAATGAGAAAGTTTTTTTCAAAGAATCCACTACCATTTTTATGACCACCTTCCTAAACTATAGCCAAAAATGTAAACTGAAAATCT
This sequence comes from Sapajus apella, assembly GCF_009761245.1. Taxonomy (NCBI): domain Eukaryota; kingdom Metazoa; phylum Chordata; class Mammalia; order Primates; family Cebidae; genus Sapajus; species Sapajus apella. The sequence continues at coordinate 30,246,672 of NW_022436942.1, forward strand.
CCTTTATAATAGCATTGATCTGCCAAGATGCTGTAGCTGCTTTTTTATTGTTCACAGAATCTGCCCAGTGCATTTGATCATTCTGATGACTTATTATTTCTCTGTATGTTAGTCAAGGAAGGATGAACTGGAGAGTATTTTCTTTTGAAGCTTGGCACTGGGAATAATTGTGGTTATCAGAACTCTAGTTCTTTGAATCCCTTTTTCTCTTTTGTTCTCCCACTTTTAGAATCAAATGAAATTGAAAATACAAGAAGACAAAAAGCATCAGTAAGATACATTTGACAATTTTGATTGACACTTCCTACTGCTGGTGAATTCTACATTTCTACACTTATACTTTGCTTCAGAGAGCAGCAAGACCATAGATACTGCCTCTCAGGCGGGCTTGGAGGATAATGTTATTAAAGTTCTAACATTGTGTTATTGATGTAAATCACACAGTCATTTTGCTATTTTCATGCATATTTTAAATTTTATGTACAATATTTTGGGTAAAATTTAACTTTGGAGTCAACCAGCCTGAGCTCTAGTGCCTCTCTCTGTTACTTGCCAGGTGCTTGCATGTGAGTCAGCTAACGTCTCGGAGCACCAGTATATTAATCGGTAACGTAGCAATCAGAGCTGCTATTGACTATAATTGTGAAGGTTAAATGAGATAATGTATGTTATGTACTTAATAGTTATTGACATACAGATAATAATGTTATTGCTATTAATGTATTAACATGTTAACTTATTTTTAAAATCTGAACATTAATAAATTTATTTAAACAAATTCCAAAGGTTTATTAATTACCTACCTATTACATGCAAAGTATTGTACAGGAGATAAGCAAAAGCCTAGGCTAGGCAGAGTGGTATTTCTCAATTATAGGTCCTTTTTAAAGAAAAATGTCCTAGTATATCTGTGTTAATTTAAATGATTTTTATTATATTACACACACACACACACACACACACACACACACACACACACACACTTGCAATCTTGTACCATGTCTTATGAGGTATATTATAACTGATAGAGATCAATTTGTTCATACCACATGAACACAATAGTAATAGTTATCTTTTGACTGTCATGTAATTTTTACATATGATCTCATTTAGCCACCTAATAGCCTTGGTAAGTTCAATGATTATCCCTAACTCTCTGAGTGATTAGAAATGTATCAGGAAAAGGGTTAGGGGAAATATCCAAGCTAGAGATATATACTAAAAACTGATAGTTGAAGATGAAATCATGAATATGAAATTTCAAAAGATAAAGAAAAGTATGCTTCCCCTTCTACATATGAGTTAATGGCTAAGATATACATATCAGAGTTCCGTTTGAACCACTGTCTGACCCAAAGATTGTGCACCACTACTTTGTATTTACAACTGGGCTAGCAGTCAGGCCTAGTTTTATTCACAGTGAAATTAATAAGCCTTAGTGTTTGAACACTACTATTTAATTCACAATTTAAGGAAATGAATACAGTTGCTGAGTACATGACACTCCTAAACCTTGTCAAGTCTAATAGTATTTGTCTAGGTGAAAATTACCACTGCCACATTGACTACAATAAAAACATTTGAATCCATATTTTAATGCTCTGTTCTTTCTATCTATGTGGATTCAATAAAAGACCACACAGAAATCAAAAAGAAAAGGGATGTTTCTAGAAAGCACGTCTAGAAAGGAAGATTAAAAAATAAATGCTTATTTGGGAGACACTCTTTTGGCTTCTGTCATTTCCAATATTCTGTTCAAGTTGTCCTATTAGTTTTGCAGTCTAGGGAAATACTATAAAATCTTCAAGACCAAGAAATACACACTAATCCTTCCAGTAGGCCAATTATCTCTGCCAAACTAAACAGAAATTCTTCAAAAATGCTCTGCCATGCTGGAATATATGAACACCATTTAAGTTCAGCCTTGTCTTGCCACCCAATGTGTGTAAAAAGGATGAATGGAAATGCTGTCTTCTTAACTTCTCCCTGTCCAAAGTTACAATGGGATCATGGCTGTCCAGCTAATGACTTTATTTTGCAGCCTTCCTTGCAATAAGGTGTGGTCAGGTGATTGAGTCCTGGCTAATGCAACATGAGCATAAGCCATATAATTGTTGCTAAAAAATCAGTGACTTATGAAAGTAAGTCATGGTTTTATGAGAAAGGAATGTGCTTTCCCCTTAATAGTTCCCCCTTCCCAGTGACTATAATGTGGACATGATGACTAGAGCTGAAGAAATCATCTTAATCCACAAAGTGGAAATTGTCCACAGAGCTACCTTTTCTACTCTGGACAACTTTCACCTGGGCTGTCATGTGAGATAGAAATAAACCATTTTGTTTAAATTATTGTTATTGAAGAACTCTATAACAACAACTGTATCTACAGCCTAATTAATTTTGAATTTGATACTAGAATTGGTGTTGCCAGCTGGTCATGGTGGCTCACACCTGTAATCCCAGCACTTTGAGAGGCTGAGGTGGGTGGATTTCTTGAGGCCAGGTGTTTGAGTTCAGTCTGGACAACATGGCAAAATCCCATCTCTACAAAAAATATAAAACTTAGCTGGCCATGTCAATACATGCCTGTCATTCCAGCTACTCGGGAGGCTGAGACAGACGATGACTTGAGCCTGGAAGGCAGAGGTTGCAGTGAGCTAAGATCACAACTGCATTCCAGCCTGGGAGACAGAGTGAGACCCTGTCTCAAAAAAAAAAAAAAATAGAATTGGGATTGCCAAAACAGAATATAACTTTCTGGCTTAACAGTTGACGGTAGAAAAGACACAGATATTAGAAGCTAGAAAATGGTGATTTTACCAGTTTTTTTGGAAACATGTTTAGGAAAATTGTTACCTCTGATGTCTCAGAAGGCAGAACATACATGAGTATGGCCTGTGATGCTGGGAGATTATTGGAAAAACAGACAAAAACCAGAATACTGGTGTGCATGGCTTCCTGTTGAAGCTTTTGGAAAAATCCTAGAGGAAAGAGGGATTCAAGCTAGAGCTAGAATATTTGTGAGCATAGGTTGAAGGAAATACAATACTTAAGAATGTTTTTCTCTGCACATAGCCTGCAATCTACTGGACAAAGGATCTGGCAATTTAGAAATATGCAACATTGAAAAAGTTAATTACTTCTTCCAAAACTGAAATGGGGCTAAGAAATAGCTCTAAAGATGAAGCCTTAGCAGAATCTAAAATGGTGTCCAGGCTTCTCTCATACATCTCACCACAAGTACTCTCTGTTAGTAAGTCTAGTTCAGAAGCAATGATCAGATTAATGTTAGCTCTTTCCCAATTAATGCTATTGTTTTGGATGGCCTTAGATAGGCTACTAATAAAATGGAAATGGGCAAAGGCGCAAGTCCAGTTAAAAAAGAAAAGGTCTTCAAATGTAAGAAGTCTGATTAGAGAATATCTTTGGCTACTTATGAAACCAGCTGGAAGCCAGTAGACTGCAAGCCTACTATGATTTTGAGGAAAATATGTTACCCTCCAAAACACTATCTAGTATGAAAAAAACCTGTGTCAGTTGGACCTTTAAAGCAGCCAAACCTTCAAAGCTGTTCATTTCCCAAGAGCAACATACTCTCCAGCACTTCCTAACATTACTATGGAGCAAAATGGACCAGGAAGAATGTCTCAGAAGGACCACAGAACAAATGGAGAAATACTTTCCTCAGAGAGCAGAATCAGCATTTCCAAATGAACCAACTAAGCTGAGAGTCAGGGAGGTTTTGCAATATCCTCCTCAGCAAGACATGATGATTACTAAAAACCAGTGACTGTTCTTGGGTTTCCCACTCTTCCCTATTTCAACTGGCCATTTAGATATCCTGTTCTTCCTCTACCATTTTTAATTAAATCTGGGTGCAAAGAAGAAGAAACAAACAGATTTTTTAAATTGTCATATTCCTGGACCATGAAAAGCTTCATCTACCTAATGGAGAGGATCACACGTGATCTAAAACCCCAGACTTTGTAGTTGATTCTGTAACTGAATTGAACCCCGGGATTGACTCATTTGGAAAGAGACAGAATGTGTTAGACTGCTCATTGTCTTCTCTGATATTATCTGCTTTTTCTCAGTTATAGAACTTTTAGCTGAGAATATGGGATATGCAGTAAAAATCTATATATTCCAAAAGTTATGTTTTTTTTTCTAGATTATGTCCTTAAAGGAACATCTATGTCCTCCTTTCTTTTTCTCCTTCTTGTTGGCCAAAATGTAGATGTGATGGGTGAAGCTAAAGGAACCATTTTTGTCCAAGAAGTATCAATTCTGTTTTGAAAACTATATAATCACAAGCAGGCCCACCAATAACATTTTTAGGGTTTGGGAATTAGAATTCAGATGGAAGATCAAATACCAGAGGCACAAATATTTAAAAGTTATACATCTGCTAGAAAACTAGTAAACAGGATATGTTCTAACCTGACAAATATCAAATAATCTCATATGCCAAGTTAAAGTGTAAAATCCTCCGAGTCTTTTGAATAATGCACCAGAATACGGTGAGTGCAGGAATACCCACCTAGCACTGGCTCCTGGCCCATGACTGTTCCCACCCAAATGTGGAAGCCCCACTGCAAGGGACCTCATGGCATGTATATCCATCCCAGTTCACAGATCTGCTTCCCACAGTTGCCGTGTAGCCACCCCTTGCCTTGAGCCTAAGGGAGTCCAGACCAGTAACACAGACCACTCTGGGGGAGAGGGATGCTTGGGCCCTGAAAGCAGGCTTGGGGCCACTTGAATGGGGTATTCTGAATCCCCAGGACTAGCACTTGGTCTACACTGTGGCGGGGTGCAAAACAGGTTCCACATAGGCATACATTCTTGGTTCTGAAGATTTCTTGCTCTGTGGACAATGCACACATCTGGAGATAGAACAAAGCAAAACTCTCAAAGACAGGGCTAAGGGGAGGAGCCAGTCTAGGTCTGGTCTAAGGGTGCCAGTGGACGCAAGATAAAGAGATTCATATCTCTGACACTGGGGAGCCAACAGGTCTGCCCTAGGATGCTTACTCTTAAATATTTTTATCAGAAATAAACAGATTGTTATTGTTTATACTACTGCTATTTTGAGTCTTTGTTATAATTATCATAGCTATATCTTAACTGTAATGCTAGGTGTCTTCAAGGTTACCTGGATTTTATTGCCATATAATATTATACAAAGAAATATCTGAATCTTTTCTCTAAAAACCCTAATATTCTTCTTTATAAGACTTTCCATAGTATTTTTCTGTCATAATTGTGGCTAATCACATTCTTCCATCCAGTTTCTTATATGTATGGTTAATGTCAGCTACATATCTTTTCTTCTTAGCTTCTGCTTCCAATGTCTTTTTCCCACTGGCTAAACTTAAACATTGCTGAGAAAATAAATGGCAGGATTCCACACAAGCTTGATCTAAACAATGACAAAATAAACCTGTGCCTGAAAAGATAGTTTTAAAAACCCATAATCCTGGATGTTTTCTGTGATTAGGATGCTTTTCTCACTTTTAAAACAATTTAAACACTTTGCTCTAAATATTTTTTTCAGCATTTTTGTTTAGTCTATTTATAAATAAATAGACCAATCTATATGCCTATACTTAATGCACTCCTTAGAATCCACATGCTTTCAATTTTGAGCGTTGGTCTTCACAGGTGATGTAGATATTTCAGTCTCTCAGAAAGTCATATGGTTTAAGTTAGTCAATGTATTCCTTTGTATCTTCTTGTCTAATATGCCCACATCCTGAAATCTTGAGATATCCAGCTGTGAAAGTTTATTGGTCCGAAAAGTGATAGGATGGCCTTGGCCATCTCTGGATTTGAATCAATTTAAGAAATGGTAGGCTACTGAGTTCCTTCTAAGACTCATAAATTGTATCATATTTTTGTATACCTTTACCTATTTAATAATCTAAACCCCTCTATGAAGTAAATGCAATAGGTAGAAAACTCAGACCACAAACTGAAGAGTATAAGAAATACAAATTTCTAATTTATTCACAGCTCAACCTAATTTGCACATCAGGCCCCTATTCTGTGAAGCAGAGGCAACTTAATCTCACCTGTATTAAGAATGCCATTATTTTTTTCTCTGAGTTGATACCTAAGTACTGGAGGATTTTATAAGTGCCATGGTAAGGGACATAGTGAGGATATCTATAATCCAGTTTCCATTTTACAGCCACTCTGATATTACCTGAGGCAGAAACAGTTTTCACGCTCTAGAGATGTGTTTTCTAATGTGGTAGGTGATAGCCAACTGTGATGTTTAGTACTTGAAATGTGGCTATTCAGAATTTTTGAAATGGGTTGTAAGTGTAAAATACTCACTGAATTTTAAAGATTTTGTACCAAAGAACTCCCTCATTTATAATATTTAATTGATTGCATGTTGAAATAATAATATTGTGGGCATGTTTGATAAAGAAGCTTTATTGTTAAATTAATTTTACCTGTTTGCTTTATAGACTATGTCTACCAGAAACTTTAAGATTATATATATGGGTCAGGTGCCATGGCTCATGCCTGTAATCCTAGCGCTTTGTGAGGCCAAAGTGGGTGGATTGCTTGGGGTCAGGAGTCCAAGACTAGCCTGGCTAATATGGTGAAACCCTGTCTCTACTAAAAATACAAAAAAAAAAAGAAAAAAGAAAAAAAGAAAAAGTAAAAGAAAAAACAGCAAAAATTAAAATTAGCTGAGTGTGATGGTAGGCGCCTGTTGTCCCAGCTACTCTGGAGGCTGAGGCATGAGAATTGCTTGAACCTGAAAGGCTGGAGGTTGCAGTGAACCGAGGCTGCTCCACTGCACTCTAGCCTGGGAGATAGAGCAAGGCTCTGTCTCGAAAAATAAAATAACATAAATAAATGAAAAGATTATATATGTTGATTGCATTATCTCTATTGGGCAGCGCTTCTCTGGATTTCTAGTCATTTCCTTTCTCCCAACCACAAAGCTGCCTGTCAAGCAAAGTCATCGCTATTAATGTTACATCTAGTGTTTTGCAGATTAGTGGAACTGTTATGAAAAAGTTAACAGAGGTTACTCTGGCTCAATTGCACAGTGTTCCTAAGATATTCTTAGACACCAAGTCCTATAGGTAGAGATAAATCTATTTCATATTTTCTAAAAATTAAAATCATTCTCATTTGAGGGTCACGTAGGAAGTTTTCTTCTACAGGGTTCTGATGAACTCATAACTTGTTTGTTGGATATTTAGAACCAAAAATTCATGCCCTGTTTCTGACTACCAGTAAAACATTAATTTTTGTCACAAATAAAGACTTTCCATGATTTTTTCTTTAAATTGGGAGAGTTCTCTGAGGGGTGTTATATTATAAAATATGATACTATTATAAAATATGGTACAATTCGAACCATTCAGTTTCCAAAAGGAAAAAAAATCATTCAATGTCCTGGAAGCAAGAAGGGTAGAAGGTTATAAAATGCTTCAAACTGATGGAAGTACCTGTCTCAACAGGAAGACCAAAACAAAGTTAACAAAGTCACTCTTGAGGAGGACAAAACATTCTAACAGAACAGGGCCGGGCACGGTGGCTCACACCTGTAATCCCAGCACTTTGAGAGGCTGAGGCAGGCAGATTACTGGAGGTCAGGAGTTTGAGACCAGCCTGGCCAACATTGTGAAATCCTGTGTCTACTAAGAATACAAAAATTAGCCAGGCATGGCAGTGCAGGCCTGTAATTCCAGCTACATGGGAGGCTGAGGCAGGAGAATCGCTTTAACTGGGGGAGGCAGAGGTTACAATGAGCTGAGACTGGGTCACTGCACTCCAGCCTGGGCGACAGAACGAGACTCCATTTCAAAAAAACAAATCAAAACAAACAAAAAAACATTCTAACAACAGGAAGCAGAGAAGAGAGAAGTTTAGTCACTCTCATTTCTTGGGAGGAAAATCTTGGAGGTATGAGAAGGATTTGGCAAAACATTTTCATCTTTACCCCTTGTGTTAGAACTTGAAAAAAAGAAGATAGAAGCTGTTGAGGAAGCAACAGTTAAGGTGTTTCTCCCTGTGTCCTCCTAAGACTTGCTGAATAAAGATAAGGGCTAGCTACGGGTTTAAGATAAGCAGCTGATTGGAGACACAGTGCTTTTAGTGAATGGGCTGAGAGCGGTAGAGGTGAGAACTCTTTAGCAGAGGTACCACTCACGGTCACCTAGTGAGAAAACTGTGACTGTGGTGTGATGAATTAAGATGACAGTTTTAGGCTCCAGGGTAGTTTTCTAGGAGGAAAAGGAAAGTCAAGGTTGTTTACCTTTTCGTGGCGATACTGTAATAAATAGATAATTAGGAGCATAATACCCAATCTCCATCCTCCTGTATCTCCCATATACACACAAGTACAGAAGCAGCATGAGCTGGCAGGCAGCACTAGGGTGAGGGAAGTTCTTCAAAGCAGTCAAAGCAGAGAAAGCGGGAGGGCTGATGTAAACTACATCCAAGAGAGAGTAACTACCAAGATCAAAATAAGAAAAGTCAGACTAGATGTCAAATTTAATGGGGCCACAAGGTAGCATGGAGGAGAGAAGCCCAAACGTCCAGGAGTCAATGAAAGGTAGAAGTGAAATCAAGGTCAAAGGGTAAGTGGGCACAAAGCAATCTTCATTTAACCAATATAAAGTGAATACCTGTTATGTGCTAGGCAAAATAAGTGCTGAGGATGCAGTAATGAGCTTGACTTTAAGGAACCTATGGTCTAGCTGGGAAGGTAATAAATAAATAGCGCTACATACAGAGTGCTATATATTGTGGGAACACATAGTCAGGGCACATAACTCAGTATCGGAAGTCAGAGAAGATTTCCAGAGCACATAGCATCAAGACGTAGGTTTGAAGGATGATTTCAACTCAGCAGCCAAGATGGTTTCTCAGGGAGTAAGGAGGGAAGGCAATGGAAGGGACAGAGGGAGAGCCAAGGAGAACAGCTTCCCAGGCCAAGGGCAGAATACACTAAGGTTTAGAGTCAAGAGAGAATACAAAGAAATACAAATGAGTTGAAAACATGAAAGATGATACCATGTTGAGGAGTTTGGGCTTTATACTGGTGGCAAAAGAAAGCATCTAAAGTATCTGCTTTTCAGCAACACTGAAATATAGACAATAATTTGTGGGAGGTGAGACTGAAGGCTGAGGTAACAGTAGGAAGCTCTGACAGTTATATTGGCAGTAGATGACAGTGACCTGAGCTAGGCTGGATGCGGCGGGGCTGAAGAAAAGTGGATGGATTCTGAGATCTAGAAGCCACACTGAGAGGACTTACTCAACGGTTGAATCTAAGATTCAGGGAACTCGATGTGGATCTGGACAAGGGTCTCAGCTTCTAGTACTTTTTCCAAGAATGGGGACAGACTCACCTCAGTCCCACATTCTAGAAACCTGTATGGTCAGCCTACTATGTAAAGGCAAAGTCTATGAGGATTCCTAGTTCTCTCAGCAATGCTGCCCTGTGCATGGAGGGACCATGAGAGGAAAGTTGGGGCTTCTCTGTTCTGATTTGCGACAATAGCCTCTGAGAGATGAATGAAAAAGAAACAGCCACAAATATAATCCTTTCAAAGGCAGACCAGATCCTGGCCCAGCTGGCAGGGGAGCCACAGAGGGAGCTTGCTGCTGAAAAAGAAACTCTATGGCAAATCACTTTATAATATAAAGGCTATTTTTATATTTCAAGGACTATGTATCAGATTAAACTTCTAAAAGCTAATAATGACAGTTAATACAAAAATGGATCTAGCAGAGTCTAAGAGGAAAAGACCATTTATCAACGTTAGCATCTTATGGGTCCCAATGCACTTTATGAATAACAAACATCAAGCAACCATTGTGGAAATCGCCAGCTTACCAGAAGCATACTGACCATAGGCAGTGGTATCCAGACAAGACTTCTGTTATGGGATTATAATTTTTTCCACTAATTTTGTAAGATAAAAAACTAAGAAAAACAAAATCTTCCTAATTTTCCTAATTATACCTACAAATGGAATATTTTATATGTAAAACATATATAGATTTTTCTCAGTGATGATCACTTTTAATCTGATTTTAATGTATTCAGAGCTGGTGGCTTTATACTTTATATATAAATATAGCAAAGAATATTGGAATAGAATAACATTATAGATTTTGGAAAGCGCAAAGGGAAATAAGCCATATAAAGTAATATTAACAAGCCACAGAAAAATTTAGACACTACCGTTAATAGTATATTTTATTTGAAAGTTATACTTTGATATTTGATATATTTTAAATAACTGAACTTGTTCTCTGAGTGCTTTTGATATATAATTCAATCTATTCTGTAAAATGTTGTTTTTCACTATCTAGAGTCTTACTCTTCCAGAAGAAATTTTTATTTTCTCCTAAGATTGATACACAAAATTTATATTCAAGTAGTTTAATATGTGTATTAAAATCCAAATTATTTTCTACATTACTACACAATGAACTGCTTACAGGATACAATCTATAAGATATATATGTGCGTGTGTACACATACACGCACCCACACACACACACACACACACACACACACATTGACAAATTAACTATAAATTTTGATGGAACTTCCAAAACCAAAACAATTTGGATGAAGCCTGAGTAGTTAACTATGTTTACATATTTTCGTATGTAAAGTCATCAATTTACAAATCACAATTTTTTATGCTATCTTTAGGCTGTCTCATGGGAGTATAACCAATCAAAATGCTAAAGGAAGCCTCCATAAGCTTTCTGTGGAAAAAACCCTTACTTCTCTAAACCCTTAAAATGATACTTGGAAACAATATTACCTTCAGGAAAGGCTCTGAGTGCACAGTGAGGTGTAAAAGGGCTAGCCACGAGAAGTATGCAGGGAGAGGAGCCCCTGTCCCATGTTCTTACAGACTAGAAACACTCACCAGGGCAGTGGAAAGAGAGTTGCCCTGCGATAAATGAGGTTCAAGTTTGAAATTTACTAGCCAAACAGGATCAGTCAGGCGGGAGACCTTATAGGGCCAAACATTCAGTTCAGTCTTTTCATATCTCGAAGGAATTTTTATATCAATATGATGATATGAACTGGAAAGTTACACAAATTATACTGTTTTGAAAGAACAAATACTATGATGCAGAAGTACTGAGGAAAGAATGCTGAGGTGACCAACTATACAGGGCAAAGATGGGGAGTGTTGGTTATCTAAATTGACTGGAACTCAGCTGCCTGAGTTAGCAAGCTCCAACACAAAGAAAAATTGGGGAGTAAAACACCAGCCAGGATTTCAGAAACAAAGGCCAGTTAGCAGAAAGCAGAGAACGGGCAGGAAGTGTATTGGAGGAAGCTAACTTGGCAGTAAGCTTGCTCTTATGGGAACAGCCAGAGAGTTGAATGTACAAAAGCAAAATGGTTTAGCAAGGCCGCAAGTGATATAAATGCTAGGACCAAGAAAAAAGAATGTGATGGGTAAGGGACGGCAAAGGGGAGCCATACAGCAACATTATATAAGAAAATTAGGCAGGGGATAATTGGATCACAATCAATTCTGAATTGTAAATGGTGATTTGAAGGACAGAACATAACCTCCCAGGAGAGGTGACTGAGAAGGACTTGTTGAGGCATAAGGAACCAGTCAAACAGGCCAGGGTTTTGGAAAGAACTAATAATAGTGAAAATCTGAGTCAAGACATACAAAATAGGAGTCAGGGAAATTAGAGCACAGTCCTACTTATAGAACATGGAAAGTAGAGAAATTCTGAAATTCATAAACGTTTATGCCTTAACTGGAGACAGAGCCTGTGAGGAAGTGATAAAAGTTAATGAGTTCTAAAGGGCTCAGCCCTAATCTAATAGGGATGGCGTCCTTATAGGAATAGGAAGAGATACCAGCATTCTCTCCCTGTCTGCTATGTAAGGATACAGCATAGGTGGCTGTCTGCAATCCAAGGTGAGAGCCTTCACCAGACACTGACCCTGCTGGCACCTTGATCTTGGACTTTCAGTCCCAAGATCTGTGATAAAATAAGTTTCTATATTCAAGCCACCCAATCTGTAGTATTTTTTTGTGGCAGCCTGAACAGAGTAAGACAATAGGATAAAATCCAGACCCCTTTGTATAGCATTCAAGTCTTCCCCCAGCTAACTTCTATTTGATCTTAAATGTCTTTTTATACTAAATGTGCTGTCCTGCTTATTCCTCTAACTACACACCAGCCTAGCTTCTCTTGCTCCAACTCATATTCACCTTTTCAGACACTACTCTAATGTCACATTCTCTGAGAGGTAGATGAGTGTTACGGGTTGAATTGTGTTCCCCCAAAAGTAATGTTTAAGTTCCAATTCTCTGGTACCTGTGAACACGATCTTATTTGGAATAGGGTTTTTACAGATGTAATCAAGTTAAATGAGGTCATACTAGATTCAGGGCCCTAATCCAATGATCCATGCCCTAATAAAAAGAGGGAAATTTGTGCATTTTAAAAACAAATGTTATTGTGTATATTTAAGATATACAACATGATATGGGGTACACACAGATAGATAAAAGTGAAGCAGATTCACATGTCCATCATCTTACAATAGTGACACTTTTTTTTTAATTTTTATTTTTTTTGTTTTTGGCAAGAACAACCAAAATCTACTAACTTACCATGAATCCCACGTAAAGGAAATGTTATTACTTATCTTCCTCATGTTCATTTAGTCTCTAGACTTGTTCATCCTACATTATCTGCTACTTAGCATCTTCTGACTATATTTCCCTATTTCCTCCCAACCCCTATTCCCATTCCTGTTAACCATTCTTTCATTCTTTTTATTCTTTATTCTTTTATTCTTTAGATAAAGAATGAGATAATGCAATTTTTTTCTGTGTCTGGCTTATTTCACTTAGCATAATGTTCTGTAGGCTCATCTATATTGTGGCAAATGGCAATATCTCGTTCTTGTTTAGGGTAGAATAACATCCATTGCATATATGTACCACAGCATTTTTATCCATTCATCCATCAGTGAATACTTATATTATTTCCATATTTTGGCTATTGTGAATAATGCTGCAATAAATATAGGAGTACAGATATCTTAACAGTGGTGATTTCAGTTCCTTTGGATATATGACCAGAAGAAGAATTGCTAGATCATATGGTAGTTCTATTTTTAATTTCTTTGGAAGCCTTCATACTGTTTTCCAGAAGGGCTGTACCATTATGGGAATTCTACAATTCCCACCAACAATGCACAATGAGTCAATCTACATTCACACCAACAATGTACAAGTGTTCCCTTTCTTTACACCCTCTTCAACATTTGCTATATTTTGACTTTTGATAAGACATTTTAACAGATGGGAGATGGTTCTCATAGTGGTAGCACAGCTTAGCCAAGGCTCTGATTACCTTGGATTTGAGGCACTGCATCTGATTTGTCCCCAAAATCACCGCCACATAGATCAGCCAGAGCCTCTGAATCCATGGGAGTGGGATGTCACATCACTTGTGGTGCTTCTAGGAGATGTAACTGCTCCAATATACCAGAGACTTGGAGCTCTAGGAGGGCAGGGGCTGCCTCAATTGTAGTGCTGGGGACAGAGACAGACACCCAGGAAGAATGTCATTTGACAAGGGAGGAACAAATTGGAATTAATGCTGCCACAAACCCAGGAATACCAAGAATTGCCAGCAACCACAAGAAGCAAGGAGAGAGGTGTAGAACACATTCTCCTTCTGAGTCCTTCAAAAGAAATTAACCCTGCAGATACCCTTTTAGACTTCTAGCCTCCAGAGCAGTGAGAGAATAAGTTATGTTTTAAGCTACACAGTTTGTGGTACTTTTTTTTTAACAGCAGCTCTAGGAAATTAATACAATGACAAACAATATTCCCACTCTTTCTTCAATCCTGAAATAATTGCACTCCATAAGGCTTTGTTTTTCCCTTCAATCTTAGAACAAAAGCTTATTGATTATCGTGTGTACCAAGCACTCTGCTAGATGTTGAGAATACAACAGAGACCAAGACAAAGATGTTGATTTTATAAAATCTACTGGGAAGACAGACAAAAGCCAAGCAAACAAACGAAATTAAGGACACGTTATAATAAAGATGAAAAGAAAAGTAGAAATGGAATTTAAAATGGAGAACTTGTGGTGGCCAATACCTTTCTAAGGAGGTGACACTTAAACCAGTGGAAAGTTTCCCTTCAGGGAAAACAGCAGGTACCAGGGTTCTGAGTGAGGAAGTGCTTAGCTCCTTGTGAGAAATGACAGAAGCCCAGACTGAATTGGTTAATTTTATTAAATGAGGATGTAGAGAGAAGCAATGGCCAGGACATACAGGGCTTTCTTATTGTTTTTTAATCACTTTAGTTCCTATGAATTGGATGAGGGTGGTGGTGTCTGGAGGGGAAGTATGAGAAGCAGATACAAGTCTGTGGCAGGAGTTCAGGAGAGATAGCAGTTTCTTGGATGAGGGTGATGGCAGTAGCAATGGACAAATGTGGATAGATTTTTAGCTATACATCGGAGTAGAATCAGCAAGAGTTGCTGATAGACCAGCTAATAACATTATCATAGTACTAATATCTTATTTAGTACATTGCTTATATTTCCGTCTACCCTATTAGACTGTATGGTTTTGACAGCAGGGATTATCAGAATCACCTTTTAAATTTCTAACACTTAGCATAGAGCGCAGAAATCAGTTGTTAAAATATGTGTGTACACACACACATACACATGTATGCATACATATATATATATCTTACTTTGCATCATATAGTTTATGTTTATAAGCTCCAGGTAAGCCAGATGCATAACCATAAAATTGAGATTAGATGAGCCAGTTAACTCTGGGTTAATTCAGCTGTATGCTGAAATAAATGTGTCCAGGTCCTAAATAAATAACTCTTACATTCACAAGCAATAGATAATCACCTGAAGTGAGACGATTTTATTTTGGGGGAAGAGAGGGAGGTCAGATGTGTCTAATATTATGAACATTAGTCATAGCTCAAGTACTTTTCATTTCTCACAAGTGATGGTTTGTATTATGTAGACATTAATTCAGCCTCTTTGGGGGGGATCTCTTTTAGAGGGAGCTCCTCATGGTTTGTTCATCCTGGTACTATCTTCTCATTAAAGCAGAGTAAGTGTTACAGGGTCGATATTAATAGAATCTGCAGTGAGATCTTAGCTGGAAAGCACAAAACCACATTAATTGATCTTTCCTCTTACACAGTGTGTAGATGATCTTTAATGATCAGGAGTGGTCAAGGCCATGATGCTATAGCTCTTGCATACATTCTGCATGTGGCCTTAGAATAGTCTCTAGGTTTTTGCTGTGATTCCTCATAAGCCAGAAAGATGAGCAAAGCTTTAAAAGTGGGATAATGAATCACTGACTATAGAAGTGAACTGTTTAAATGTATTGTCCTGGGTTTAATTATTTCATTTAAAGAAGAAGTCACAGCGTCAGCTCACAGTCCAGATCTAGTCTGCTGTTATTTTTTTTTCTAAAAAATACTTGAATAACAACAACAGATGTTATCAGAGGAACCAGATAAAACTAATGTTTTCTCTAGACTTTCCAAAATGCAGTCAAGAAGAAACAAACACAAGCCAACAAGCTCCATGCTTTCTATGTCCTAGTATTACAGCACGTTTTGAATACTAATTTTCTGGGTTGTCAAGTTTCAGTTCCACTCTCCTAACAAGGCAGAGTGATCGCATGGATACATTTAAGGCATTAAAGACCTCCTAATCCTCCCCACCTTCTTTATTTAGCCAGAACTATTAATAAGGAACAGAATTAACCAATTTTGGTTTTATTCCTACCCTGTCCTGACTAAATCTCAATCTGTGCCAATTAGGGCAGCTCCTTAAAACCAGATGTAAAGGTATTCAAACTTGAGATTTGTCCTTCATGGGGTAGATATATCAGACCTGGATTTCATAGAGTAGTTCAATTTACCCAGAAAACCTTTCTTTAGTCATATAGGAGGA
Organism: Sapajus apella; assembly: GCF_009761245.1. Classification (NCBI taxonomy): domain Eukaryota; kingdom Metazoa; phylum Chordata; class Mammalia; order Primates; family Cebidae; genus Sapajus; species Sapajus apella. Next base: position 30,262,675 of record NW_022436942.1, read on the forward strand.
CTATTTTTCAGTCAAAGATAAAAAAGTAGCTGCCGTCTCTTTCTTGGATCTCCAGATGTTTAATGCTTGAAACTAATAAAACCCAAATGATAGGTTCTATCTTTATACATCTCCATGAAGGAAACTGCGATCAGTCCACACACTGAGCACGCAGCATGTGTGATCATACACATGGTAGGATATCACTGACAGCACCAGACAGATCACAGGGAGCCAATTTACACGTTGAGTAAGGCTGGGCACGGCACTAGAGGTTTCCTGCCTTAAATGAGCAGCACTCCCAGAAAGCCAAGTGATGTGAGGGTTGATGGCTAATGATGGGGCAGTGACTCACAGCAGCACTATGGTGGACAAGGAACTGAGAGGGTACCATTCGCTCTCAAGAGAAGCACCCCCTTTCTCCATCTGATTCCTGCTCAGAGAGGTTGTGAATTGAGTATTGGAAAGAAGATGCTTGATAAACAAGCAAATAAGCAGACAGCATCCCAATTTATATAACTCACAAACTATACACAGGGTCACAAGCCCTATCTTAAGCTGTGAGGCCCACTGTGTCCTAGAACTCAGAATTGTATGTATTTTAGAAAGTATTAAAGTGCATATACTGTATATATTTCCCCACCAGAGCCTGAAGCAATGCTCTATGATCGAACACACTAGTATTTCTGCAGCAAAATATGTGAATATTCACGCTAAGTAGATAAACAATATATATTTTGGGGAATTCTTCAAGCCTTAGTCAGATTAGGTCTGTTTTAACCTAGAGAAAAGAATTTCAGTGTTGGTGTGTGTGTGTGTTTTTTTTTTTTTTTTTTGTGTGTGTGTGTGTGTGTGTGTGTGTGCTTTTTCTGAAATGGGGTCTTGCTCTGTCACCGAGGATGGAGTGCAGTAGCGTGATCATAGCTCATTGTAGTCTCAAACTCTTGGACTCAAAGAATCCTCCTGCCTGGGCCTCCCAAGTAGCGAGGAGTACAGCCATATACCACCATGCCCCGCTAATTTTTGTTTTGTTTTGTTTTGTTTTGTAGAGATGGAGTCTCGCTATGTTGCTCAGGCTAGTCTCAGACTTTTGGCCTCAAGCTATCCTCTCACCTCAGCCTGCCAACATGCTGGGATTACAGGCATAAGCCACTGTGCACAGCCTAGATTTTGGAAATGGGCATAAAAGATTGTGGGCCTGCACTCTGCTTCAACTTAAAGTAGTTTAAAAATAAAGATGCCGCAAACTCTACCACTGGCACTTTCCTTACTGCTTTATTTTGTGTGTGTGTGATTTCCTCCCAAATCCACTCTGCTACCCTAGAAGCATCTTGAATTGTGCTTCATGGTAATGCATTACATCCATGAATTCATTCATTCACTAAACATGGCTTATTGGACATATACGATTGGCCAGCATCACACTAGGAACAGATGGTGGCTCAGCTATTCTACTGAGTGGTCCACTGGAGTCTAAGGCCATGGATTCCCAAATTCTAGACTTCAGAGTTTACCAAGGCTATTGAAACTAAAATAAATTTTTGTCTTTACACCTTATTACTGAAAGGAATTTGATGGTGAACTCTATTCTTAAATTGCATTTCCAAGTCATCTAACAAAATGCCACCACTCAACAAGTTCATGTTAAATTTAACCTTGGGCAGCAAGTAATACTTGAGAAAAAGTTTGTTTTTAAATTATGTTTTATTTTATTTTCCATTTAATTACTTTTATTGAGAGATAGGTTGTCCTAAAATTGCTGATTTTCTTTCCAGGAACAATTTTTTATTATAAAACATGAAAGCATTAATCCAAATAATTCAAAGGTTATTCATCATCTGAACAAATGAAAATCATAGGAAAGACTTATTATTCCACACAAATTGGAACTTGGTTTAATTTGAAAATGCAAAAATTACTATCTTAGATTTAATCGGACACACTGGAACTAACTATTCCTCTTTAAGGGTCTGTTTTGTTTTGTTTTTATACTAATACAGCACATCTCACATTTCATTTTTGTAGAATTGTTGTATTTCACCCTTAAGTAATAAAGTGGCCCTCCAAAAGATTTTAAGCAGTCTTTCAGATTTGAAATTCTTCTAGTTTGATAAAGACAAGTCAGAGAATAACTTAATAGGAAATTCAAAAGATATGATCATAACATAGTATCATGTCAAAAGAGAAAAAAAACACACCAGGGATATATTTAGTGTTAAAATGAAGAATATGAAAATTATGGCTCTGAACTTATGGGAAATCAATCTAGTAATTTTAGCTTTCTGCCAATGCCATATCAGGAACAAAGCTTTCAGTCATGATGGAGTATTATTTACACCTTCATACTTTTTTGTTTTTTATGCCAGCAGCTTGTGGGAAAATGTAACCCATGAGTTACAAGCAGACAATCTAGCTTTGCCTTGAGAAAACTTGATACATGAAAATGTTAATTTTTACATTTCTTACAAACCTTATTGCCCAGGGGATGAATATGTGAAAAGTTTTCAGTCAGTTGCCAAAGCATATATACATAACTACAAAAATCTGACACGTTATACACTGTGGGAAATAGGCAAAAAATTATGCATGCTAGGACAGAATCTTGTCACTCTATGAAATATTAAAACTGAAAGCGGTTAAACTCTATCAACCATATAGAGCTGAATGCAAGAATCATGGGATGTTAGTGGCACACATTTGTAGTGCAGCCCACTAACTACAATTCAAATATTAGGTTTGTTGGCGATTTAGTGACATAGGAATGTTAACCTCCCACAGGAAACTCATAATGGAAAATTCACAGTACTTAGAGCTAAAAACCTTCACCAATACCTGAATGTAAAATATTAAAATAGGACCTTACTTTTAAGAGATAATTCTGCTTGTTCAGATTATCCCCATACCTTAAACTTTATTTTGGGTATTTTTTTCTAAATGTTAGAACATTTTTTAAATTGTACACTGAAAAATTTCATTAGCTTTAAATATGATTTATTCACTATTTTTAATATTGTTAGTTATCTAGCACAATGCTAGTCAGTCAATAAGCATAAACTCTTTTATGTTCTATTAATTGACAGCCTTGTTGACTACATTTACATAACACATTTAAGATTTTTCATAAAATGCCCACTGATACTTCCTCACTAAAAGAACCTGATCAGTCCCATATCCCTATTTCACCTTCAGAATATAGTAACAATATTGTATATTCTACTCTTTTTTATTTTCAAAATTAGTTATCTTAAAGATAAGGTTTTATAAAAATAAGATGTGTGATTACTGACTTCAAAATGAGAAAACTAAAAAATATATTTAGAATCCAATTCTTAAAGCTTATAAGCCTCAAATGGCAAATTTGTAGCACATTATTAAGAAAAGGAAGAAACAATATAAATCCACATTTTCTTATCTTATTTCAGTCCTGGAATAGACTAGCTCTTCCTAGAAATGAAACCTGCTCAGGAGTATGATCAAAGGTCACTGTATTCTTTGGGCCCTGTTCTATATTGCTGCCTTCAGTGAGATCCTTGGCCATGTCCATAATGGCCCCAGCAATTTTCTTACCAAAGTCATCCTTTTCTGCCTCATAATGGCTGCAATTTGTACATGTTTGGAAAGTGAACAGAAGACATGAAATTGAAATGAATTGAACTCATGATTGAACCACTAATTCTAGTTCAGTAAAATACCTTGCTAAAATTAGATAAATAATTCAACCAAAAATGTGGTTTCATTTTGTTATGTCAGAACTGAAAAGCCAAAATAGAATGAAAAACAGAATTCAGCCTTCCAACTTTGGGGTTCAACGCTGCTCTGAATTTCAGAACTGTAAGCCAACACTCTGACATTTATTATGTAACCAAAGGAGAGAGATTCCTGTTTGTATATTTCACTTTTTCTAGTCTCCTTTCTAACTATTCCACCCTAATGCTTCTTAAAAACATGTATCATTTTGTACACCCAAGATGATGTCTGAACTGCTTTTCCTTAAGCAGTATTGACATCCAGTGGAGACTCAGATAATTACAGGTGTGTCAAAATCCCTAAGGAATATAGCCCAGAATGGATGCCTGGTTTGAGGTAGTTATCACAATTTAGCAACAAAAACAATTTTCCCCATGCACGCAGCTGAAATAGAATGAAATGAACAATAGCTTAAAACAGTAGCAAATGTGAAGGAGAAAATGTTTCTGACCTGAGGTTGGGAAGTGTTCTTAGGTATAATACCAGATTGAACATCAAAATTAAATTTTTTTCTCTACTCAAAACAGAGTCAAGGGAATAAAAAGACAAACTATAGGTTGGGAGAAAATATTTGCAAATCATGTGTATGACAAAAGTCTCATGTACAAAATACTTAAAGAACTCTCAAAACTTAATGGTGGATATCTGCTTCTACCCAAGATAAATTAACAGGGTCTGAATTTACCTTCTGGGGGAAAACCACCAAAATAAAAAAGATGAAATACATGAAACAATAGTTTTTGAGAAACTGGAATTAGACAATAAGGACAGTGATCCTTGAGAGAGGGAAAACAAGTGAGCCTGGTGATTATCAGCTCACTGCCTTGAGAGGGTTTACAGCATGCAGCACAAAAAGGGAGAACACAGAAAGAGCTCAGAGAACTTCCTGTACTGAAAGAAAGGAGCTGAGAATCTGGAGAGGTGAAGGTGGCTACATTTCAGAAGATTAAGAAAAGAGTCTGTCTTATTCTTATTCTTCATTGTATGCCAGCCATGCACAGAAGGACGGGCACATACTATACTCTTGAAAGCTATTGTATGGATGGACAGATGGCTGGACCAATAGATGAGTGCTAGGGAGAATGGCCCCCAAGTAGGAACATGTTCTGACGAAAAGATTTATGAGTGAATTAAAGGAAGATTTCCTCCATTCTTATAAAGACTAGCTGATACATACTAACTATAAAACTTCTAATCTAACTACTCATTGGCCTATGACTTATTTTTGTGAATATTCAGTGGGTATCCATCACATGCTGTGTACCAACTCTGTTGATGTAATTTTAAATTTCAGTGAAAAATAGGACCTAAATTGGGCACTTTGGAGTGAAAATCAGGCTCTGACTTTGGAAGACTTTTTTTTCTGAAGTCCAAGAGGCGATTCAATATTCTGTTTGTATTTCTTATAAGTCCCTGAGGTTGTCTTCTGTGCTGATTGAGGGTGGGGCTAGACAGCAATATTTTTGGCCCAGTAAAGCACATTCTGTTGAAAGCTTCCTAAACTCTTAATTCTTCTTCCCCAACATATTGGCTTTTCTAAAGTTCCCTGAAAAATATGTTTCATTTAAATGGCCAGTCTTTAAGTGGCACCAATACTAGAAATTTAATACCAAAGTTTTCCAGTTATATCTTAAAAAGATTTTTATCTTATGCCTTTGGAAGGTCCCAAGTAATCTAAGTTTTATTCTGCTTCCTTTTGCTTCCGTAAGTTGCTTGGGCAACTGACACTTCTGTTAGCCATCTTCTGCAAACAGTCTAGATCTGTGAATGCTAGACGTCTCAAATTCATTCTAGTCTGTTCGAAAAGTGGTTGTAGGGGAAGCATATTTGCAGCATATTATACACAGCAATAGGAATTTACGTTTTCTATTCATATTTCTCCTGTGACTTACAAAGATATTTGCCTTTGAGTAAAATTTGAGAATTGACAGAAAATGGTGGAGTAAATCAAAACTCCTAATAATTCTTTTTCTCTTTTTATTTTTTTTCCCGTTTATTTATTTTATTGCATTTTAGGTTTTGGGGTACATGTGAAGAACATGCAAAATTGTTGCATAGGAACGTGTAGAATCATCCAAAAGAGGGAAACAATTTCAGCAATTGCCAAAGCAAATGTAAGTGGGCACATTCCTATCTGTGATCAATGGGATCCAGGCAATCCTGATAGCCAATGTGAGCTATAGACACTGTCTCAAGAAGGGCTTCTGCCAGAAACCACATGACCCTGCCCCAGATCCTCCAGCATAAACTTCAGCAACAGGCACAAGACAGGGTTTCTTGTTTAACCCAGCTTCTCCTCTGTTTAAAGTGCCCGGTATACTAGTAGTTTCCTATAGTGTCTCAGATTCAAGACTCAACCCCTTTTTTTCCATTCCAAAGCCACTTGTTTTGTTTTCTGTCTCTGTTTTATACCAGATCCCTGCCTTTCTGTCTTTACACTACTGCTTCATTTGCATCTTGTCCTTGGATCTTGACTCTGTTTTCAACACTCAATGCTAACTTCCTATCTTTTCATCCCACGCTTTAACCCACAGGCTAATCAAGTCAATCTAGACTCACCTGTGTGCTGTTCCTGGAACCTTGACCTCTAGCATCCCAGACACATGAAATTATGAGTAATGCAACCACACTGAGAAAGCATCCCACAACAAAAGAAAAAGTAAAGTGCAGAAAATAAACCCTAAAAGGAAATGCTCAAGTAAGAACTATTAACTATCCTTAACAAGATAAAAAAAGAAACGACATTTCTCCCCATGCTATCTCTCCCATGGGGAGAAATGCCAGATATAGATGCAGGGGAGGAAGGCAGTAAATCACATTGCCATGCATGTACCTATGCAACTATCTTGCATGTTCTTCAAATGTACCCCAAAACCTAAAATGCAATTTAAAAAAGAAAAAAAAAAAAGAAAGAAACAGCAAATATAGACCAAGTTGAATTTGAGAACTATTCAGGTTGAAAGTAGCGACACTAAAAACCTAAGAAGTCCTTCGATGAATCATATTAGTGAAACCATAGGTAGATTCCAGGAACATAATGCACGATGCATGATAAGAGACATTAATGTAAGAGAGGATGACAGATGTGGAAAGTAGAACATAAACTCTAACTAAAAATTAATATCCATTTCTGAAGGAGAATATAAACAAACATACTGGGACAAATAGCCAAGAGTATAATTTTAAATAAATTTACAGATTTAAAATAAAACCATAAGCTGAAACTGGCTGTTAAAAAGTCTTGCTATGGCCTAATCAAAATCAGTAACAGTAAAGTAGCCAAAACTTGGGAAATCTTTAAAGTTCAAGAAAATGAAAGAATTTTTCAAGCTTCCAAAATGGCATTAAGAAAAGCCAAGATGCAGAAATTCTCAGATATCTCTGCTGCAACATCCAACTCCAGAAGATAATGAAATGATGACTTCACAGCACTGATAGGGAAGGGCTTATCCAGGAATGTTTTCTGAGTCTAGTTGTGATTCACTTGTAAAGGTACTACAGAGATGCTGTTTGCCCTACATACTTGATTCCTCTGCCTTCAGAGATCACTTGTGGGTATTGTCCAGTACTCCCAGACCTTGAAAAAAATTATTGAATAGGAAAAAGAAAAGATCATTAGTAAAATTAACTTTAGGAATAAGCAAATGAGAAAAAGGAGGCTTGAATTTACTGAATGGAAAAGGTTGATAGAGAAAAGGATGATGCTTATAAGTCAACTACATGAAATCTCAGAACCAAATCAGGAAACACATGCATGCAAACAAAATGGAAAAGTCAAACCTTTATAAAACTACTGAAGACTGTTGTGTTTGTCAGGGTTCTCTAGAAGGAAAGAGCCAATAGGAGGGGTGTGTGTGTGTGTGTGTGTGTGTGCGTGTGTGTGTGTGTGTGTGTATGGGGAGTTTATTAGGAGAACTGTCTCACACGATCATAAGGTGAAGTCCCACAGTAGGCCGTCTGGAAGCTGAGGAGCCAGGAAGTTAGAGTTCCAAAACCTCAAAAGTAGGGAAGCAAATAGTGTGGTCTGAAGGCAAGAGAGCTCCTGGCAAATTACTGGTGTAAGTAGGGGTCCAAAAGTGGAAGAACTTGGAGTCTGACATCGATGGCAGAAAGCATCCAGCATAGGAGAAAGTTGGAGGCCAGAAAACTTAACCAGCCTGGTTCTTCCACGTTCCTCTGTCTACTTTTATCCTAGCCACGCTGGCAGCTGATTAGATGATATCCACCCAGATTGAGCGTGGGTCTGTCTCTCCTAGTTCACTAACTCAAATGTTAATCTCCTTTGGCAACACCCTCACAGACACACCCAGGAACAAAACTTTACATCCTTCAATCCAATCAAGTTGACAATCAGTATTAACCAACACAACTGTTGAAAGAGTAAAGAAGAAAAGCCGAAATGATTAAAATCCTTCCATATGCTGAAATTAAAGTTACAGCATTTGATGAAGTAGTTTTAAATTCATTTTAATATTGATATTTGTGGAATATCCGCTATATTATGAGCACTACCAAAAACATAGCATTTACCTGTCATATCTTGCCAGAATATTTATCTTCAATCATTGTGTTAATTCAACAAGGATATGTCAAATATTAACCATGCCAGGCCCTACTCTGGGTTTCAGGATACACCTGAGCCCTTAGCTTTCCTCTTGACTCCAGACATATAGAGGGGTAGCTTCTTTATTGGGTCAAATCAAGCACATTATTGCTTCCTAGGACTGGCTAGGTAAAGCTTTTGGTTTAATGAGCAAAGATGGTCAAATTTTTTGTGCCTATATAATGTAGCTGTTTTAACTGAGTCTTTCTTTGAAATGTCTACTAAAACTAAATTCCATTGATAAGATGAGACAGGGGTTGACTCTGATGCAGGAGGAAACTCTGGCATGGGAAGGACCAGCAGGACCAGAGCAGAGTCAGGAGGTGGAAGGCTTAAGGGAGAAACGTTCTTGAACTTAGACTTTTCAACTGGAATTGTTTTTTCCTTGCTTCTCACCACCAGAGTGATGAGTCTGGGGGAAGGAGGATAAGGAAGCTGCTTGACTGTTTTACATCTAGGCCACCTAGGACTAAGTGCCGGAGATTGTATGTAAGAATTGAGGCCAAAATCCTCAGTGTAGTAATTCCATAAAGGTGTTCTTAAAAAAAAAAAAAAAAAAGTTTGATGTTAAAAATCAGTTTTTTAACTGGTTAAAAAAAAAAAAACCCTTGACATTTTATAGAATACATTATTATCATATTAATGTATCTAGCAGCAGACTTTAATTTTGGCTAACTCAGAATTTTCTAACCAAATAGACGACAGAACCTCTTTAGGTAAAATGTCTATTAACATGTGGGATACTGTACAATTGGGTATATAACACTGACTTAGAGTAATAGAATGACTTTTGCCTGGAGCATTCTCTGCCTGTATTAACTAATAATAGTAAATACATATTTATTGCTTATATATGTCAGGCAGATGCCTTTTAAGTGCTCTGTAAGTACTAAGTCATTCATTCCTCATATCATCACTATGTGGTAGGTCCTGTTATTTAACAGATGAGGAAACTAAGGCATAGGAAGAGGTAATAATTTACCCCAGGTCACTCCATTTTAAATCCTGGCAGAACCGGGATTTAAACTCAAGCAGGCTAACTCAAGAATCAGGCTGCTTCCTAGTTATATATGGCTTCCTATAGCACAGTTAATAGGTGGTCAAACAACAGGAAATGTAAGTCCTCCATTCTGGCCATCTTCTATCCTCTTTTCAACTGAAAGACACTGCTTGTATTAGACACTGGAGAAAATGACAAATATAGTTCTTGTCCTTAGGCAAGTAACAATCAGAAAAGGAAAACAGACAAACCAATAAATGCAATCCATTGTGATCCATACAGTAATAGACATATAATTCCAGGAGTTTTAAATTATTTTACAATCAGTTGGCAAGGACACCAACCAATCAGGATGGAAGTTGGCCATAGGGCTGGCCCTGGGTCCTGGAGGTTTCCTACTGTACTGGCACTGCCCTTTTCATTGCTGGATCATGGGGCAGTCCAGAGAGTAATAAGGTGGGGCCAGGGTAACCAAGGTATTGAGACACTTTGGAGGCTCGGAGTAATGGCTGCTATCCAGCCTGGATGGAAGTATTTCAATGCTTTAACCCCTTCAGCAGTTATATGAAATCTGCATATATCATGTGGGATCCTGTCTGTTGCATTTATCATAACCCCCATTTAATTTATCAACTGAAGGCAACAAAGCTGCTCTCAAGCTAAATTCAAGATATGAAACTAGGAAGTTGATTTCCCCCTTGCCACTTACTCTACCCTTCCCTTCCAGCCTTCAGCAGACTTAATTCTTAGTATTTCCTGAAGTCTGATATTCGTACAATTTGTAACACACATTATGGTGTTAGGAGATCCACAAATGAGCTTCTAAAAATTTTAATAGCCATGTATATAAAACTAGCAAATCAACCCCTAATTTTGTGGATATTATTTCTTAGAACAAGGCTATTTTTAATGTGTATATTTTAAAAGCCTAATATCAAAGATGTGTAAGAAAAAGGCAAAAATCAGGAAAGTATTAAATGAAGGACAAGACCTGGGGAGTACTACTGCCCTATCTTAACTGAGATGATTTTCTTCATTCATCTTACATTTCTCTGTACTGTGTCTCCTTGCCATGATTAAATAATCTATTTTCCCCTTCTTTCTACTCCTCTAGGTCTCTTTTTCCCCTTCTTCAGCTCAAGACCTATTGCAATTCCTGTTTTTAGGAATAACTGATTTTCATATTTTATAGCACTGAGAAGCTTTTGAAAACCAGTGATAGAAACTCAAGTTGAACTATCTGAAGAAAAAGAAGAGAATTTATTGAATTAAATATCTAAACCACAGAGAGTAGACTCAACTTCAGGGATGACTGGATCCAGGGCCTAGAGTATTGTCAAAATTGACACTTTGTTGTCTGATTACTGGCATGATTCTTCCTTAGAGCAGATCAAGTTTTTTCATATCACAGTCTAGAGTCACAACTTTGTAATGTAGATATCAATTAAACATTTTTCAATAAACCCACTTAGTAAAATTCTAGGGAAGGAGTCTGATTGAAAAGAATTAAGTCACATATTTGATAGAAATACATATTTGGAATGGAAGGAAAGCATTTCTCCAAAAGAAAGAAAACTTACCACAAGAATGAGGGGTAAAGTTTTCAAACAACTATAAACCATAAAGAGTATCATGTAATTTTATGCCAAATTTTTGGTGTTTTAAATGCTTGTCTCATATTAGGAAACCTCAGGTTTCTGAAGGGCAAAACATTCTGTAAGAGCATGTACAAAGGTGCTTCCCTTACAATATAAAAGGATCTTAAGATTTTACATATGTGGAGATGTTTGAAGGATGAGTAACATTTTGCTACATGAGCAACAGGTAACAATCTAGACAAAGGGAACAATATACAGAAGTCAAGAAGAGATAAAATAGCAAAACTCAAGAGAAAACAATACTTAGCAGTGTGTTGGCTTATTTCTTCTCTGTCATTCCCAATAGAATTGTAGTGACTAGCACAAAAATGAATGCTGTTACATTGACCAATAGCAATAGAAAAATGACCGGGGCGCTGTATTAATCAGGATAGACTAATTGCTCTAGAAAGTAACCTGAAGATCTCTGAAGCTTAATGCAATATGAAGTTTGTCTTATGTCACTGTCCAATGAAGTAGGAAGGGTGACAGAAGTCTCTGCTCCATGTAGTCATATGGCCTTGACATTATCTATTAATAGAACAATGGTTCTGAAATACTAATGTGATTCAGAACCACCTAGAGGGCATATTAATACACATACTGCATTAGGAGAAATACTTAACGTAGATGACGTGGCGATGGTTGCAGCAAACCACCACCATGGCACATGTATACCCATGTAACAAACATGAACAATCTGCACATGCACCCCAGAACTTAAAGTATAATAAACAAATTTAAAAAAATACATATATTACTAGGCCCCACTTCCAGAGTTTCAGGTTTGGTAGGTCTGGGGTGGGACACAAGAATCTGCATTTTGAACAAGATCCCAAGTGATGCTGATGCTACTAGAGATCATATTTTAGGACCCACTACCCTAAAGCATTTAGGGGTTGTCTTTTCAGCACTCAGCTGGTGGATGGGGGAGAAGACAGTATTTAAGAGAAGGCGCTCTTGCCTTACCTCAGAGGTGACAAATACCACTTCTGCTCCTCACATTCATAATGTAATTAGTTAGCCAGCCCTACCTAGATATAAAAACTCTGGAAACATGTTCTAGCAATGTGTCAGAGAAAGGAAGAAGACTTGATTTCTTTTTTTTTTTTTTGGACATTAATAATTAATATTACAGGGTATAACATAACCAAAAGCTTAAAACATGAAATTTCCTCCTGTGAACACAAGTGATGATATGGTCACTGAACTATGAGCAGATTGAAAAATATACTCATTTTTAAGAGTTAGATTCAGGTAATATTTTGATACCATTATTCAGCTATTTTGTTCTTTCATTTAAGAAAATACATAGATTTAGAATTCTTCTGGCTGGGTTTATTAGATCATCTGCTTACATGCAGACCCTCAAACTTTAGTTTCCTTGGATCCTACTTTTCTTTTTGAAGTGGAGTTAGGCTGTGTTGAATCCTTTGTGGAAGTAGGCAGATAGACTGTAAGTTATTTAAAAAAGAAACTATACTTATATTTAAAAAAAATGTTATCCACTGGGAAGGTGAATTCGTAAGCTTCATTTCAGTTTGGGGCTCACAATCCAGCTATGTTTTTGCTAAAATCATCCCTGCCTTTTGCTAACTTAGTGATAATTTGAGAGATTAAAATATCTTCTTTTTGCTTATACAAATGAGCTGTTACGTATTATGTGTATCAATATGGTACACATCTGGTGCCTAATTCATAATGCAGTATAAATCATGTGGCAGTTACCTCCCAAGTTGCCTTCACCTGCAGTTTAATTCTTCCAGCTGCCATTTGCTTGCTAAATTTTCTTTCAAATACAAAAGAACAGTAATTATGTCCTATTTTTAATTATGCATCCACTCTCAAGGGAAGAAAGAAATATGATTGTTTCCATACAGACTGAAATATTTTATCCTCACTCTGGTCTTGCCATTGCTTTGAGTTGCCATTGCACTGCAGTTGAATAAATGGTTTGTACTTGGTTCATTTGAATTTTCAATTCTTCTGGGATTGAAATTCCTTTGAATGACAACATAGAATTACAAATATTTCCTAGCAATAGACTTTTTCATGTCTCTAATTAACTCATTATTCCTTGCTGAGAGACTTTGTCAGAAGCTACAAATTGTGGGTCTTGTTAAATTTTATGAATATGCAATAAAAACCCTGACAAACTTTGACCAAATTTTAGGCTCTCAAGATATATTCAGTGTCTACGAGCAATTTAACATTATATTAAATTAGTAGAAACTGATTAGTAGGAGCATTTTTTTGAGGTTTAGTCTTTACTCATCTAATACAAAGGTGAGTAAAGACTAAACCTCAGTAAAGCTAATACAGGGGCATAATAGAAGCCATTTCCATCATGAGGTTATAAACTAGCAAACTCAAGGGATGATGTGGAATCCACTACTCATGCAAATATCTAGCCCTACATGTCTATTTCCTAATACAAAGTACTCAGCAACTGGCATTTGAGAGGCAGCCTTGTGTCATGAAAAGAGAGGCTTTGCTATGGAAAGACTCCAGGTCTAAGCACTCTCTTAGCAACTTTCTAGTTGTGGCCTTGTATTGTTAATTTAATCCTTCTAAATTTCTGCTTCATTACCTGGAAAACAGGAATAAGGCTGTGAGAAAGGCAATAAGCTTCACTGCATAAGGCTGTGAAGATGGCTTGTGAAGATCTACATGGAACCATGTTGTGAAAGTATCTCTTACAGCTGTAAATCCGAGTTGCTGCTTCACTGACTCAGTGCCGAGCCTAAGACAAACGTTACAAAGTATGCAGGAGAAATGCAGAATGAAGGGAGAAAAGGCCCTTATAAAATCATCAGATCTCGTGAGAACTCACTATCACGAGAACAGCGTGGAGGGGAAACCCGTCCCCCCACACCATGATTTAATTATCTTCACTTGGTTCCTTCTTCAATCCCTGGGGATTATGGGGATTGCAATTCAAGATGAGATTTGGGTGGGCACACAAAGCCTAACCATATTAGTCCCTTTGCCTGAGTCCTGCTTCCTCAGACAAGCGTTTGCTAATGCCATGTTTGTCCAGCCTCACCCATCTGCACTGCTTCTGTACTTCACTCAATCGATGCTCTAATTGAAGGCTTTGTCTTGACTATGCTTTCTTTTGGAAACAGATGTACAAGTTGGATGCTCATAGCCATGACCATTTGAACTGGCAGTGGCTTTCAAAACTTTGAAATCATTTTGCATGAATGAGACTTTTTTCGGCTCTTCACCTATGTGCAGGCCAGTCCTGAATATTAAATATCTGCTCGGTTTTGCAGGTGTCATTTCAGGCTTGCAGCAGAGTGTATCCCAATCTGTGATACAAAATAGTGTTCTTGTTTTGAATTTACTAAATGATCTTGAGCAAGTCACCTAACTTTCTGGAATCTAGTTTATATGTCTATAAATAAGGACAATATTTCCTTAGACTGCTTTTGGAAAGATTTAATAAGGCAATAAGTGTAGTATCTAATTATTAGAAGTTATTACATGCTAGAAATTGTTCTATGAACCTTATATGTAATCACTCAATTCATCCTCACAATAACTGTATGTGGTAATATTATTATCCCCATTTACAGACAAAGTCCAAGGGGAGTAAATAATTTGTCCAAAATAATACAGCCGATAATTGGTGGAACTGAGACTTGAATCCAGACCACCTGGCTCCAGATCCCATGTGTTTATTGTACACATCAGGCACTCAGTTAATTGAAGCGGTAATTACCCACAGCAGAGAAAATCACAAATCTACTCACACAACATGACTTAGACAAGAAAATGCTAGTGCAGTAAAAGGAATATAGAACAAGACAATTTAGATTTGTATTTTACAAAATTTGTATACAAGATTTGTATTCGAGTGCTAGTTTGTATATGTGAACCCAAAATATCTGGGGCAGGTCTCAACCAACTTAGAAAGTTTATTTTGCCAAGGATAAGGATGCACCCATGACACAACCTCAGGAGGTCTTGACAGCATGTGCCCAGGGTGGTCGGGGTACAGTTTGCTTTGATGCATTTTAGAAAGACATGAGATAGCAATCAACATGTGTAAGATGTACATCGATTCAGTCTGGAAAGGCCGGACAACTCAAAGGGTGGTGGGTGGAGTTCGAAGTCATAGGTAGATAAGAGACAGAAGGTTGCATTCTTCTGAGTCCTTGGTCAGCCTTTCACGGAATACACAGTTTAGTCTGGCTCAGTGAATCTGTATTTTTACATAAGCAATAGGGCAGAGAAAGCAATCAGATATGCATTTGTCTCCCATGAGCAGAGGGATGACTTTCTGTCCTGCACCTGCGAAGATCAGCTATCCATTTACATTGGCAGGGTGAAATTCAAGAGAGCTGTTTTAGGGTAAAAATATTGAGGCCTACAAGGATTTTCCTTGTGTGCAATTTGGGAAGGTGGTCTGAAACTTTATCTTTGTAGCCACCTTATTTAGGAATAAAATGGGAGGCAGGTTCGCCTGACATAGTTCCCAGCTTGACTTTTCCCTTGGCTTAGAGATTTTGAAGTCCCAAGATTTATTTTCCTTTCACATTCTTAGGCCAGTAAAACAGTCTTTGCAAAAATTATAACTGAGATTTAGTTTGTTTTCACATTTATTACTAACTATGTGATCTTCGTCAAGCAATTTACTTAATTGCTCCTAGGTTGTTTTCTCCTGTGGACAAAAAGAATAATGATGACTAAATCACCATGTTGTTTGAAAAACAAATGACATATCCTTTCTTTTTTTTTTTTGAGACAAAGTCTTGCTCTGTAGCCTACGCTAGAATGCAGTGGCACAATCTTGGCTCACTGCAACCTGCGCCTCCAGGTTCAAGCAATTCTGCCTCAGCCTCCCGAGTAGCTGGGATTACAGGTGCCCACCACTGTGCCCACAGCTAATTTTTGTATTTTTAGTAGAGACAGGGTTTCACCATCTTGGCCAGGCTGGTCTCGAACTCCTGACCTTGTGATGCACCCACCTTGGCCTCCAAAAGTGCTAGAATAACAGGTGTGAGCCACTGCACCCAGCCCACATACTTTCTTAAGAATGCCTGACACATCAAAGCTGGATAAATATGGGTGGTGTTTTTTTTTTATTTCTTTTTTTGTTATTTTTTAAATTGTACTTTAGGCTCTGAGGTACATTTGCAGATCATGCAGTATTGTTGCATAGGTACACACAGGGCGATGAGGTTTGCTCCCTCCATCCCCCCCGTCACCTACCTCTGGCATTTCTCCCCATGTTATCACCTCCCCCACCCCTCCCCCACCCCTCCCCCCACTGTCCCTCCCTTGGCACCCCCAACAGACCCCAGTGTGTGATGCTCCCCTCCCTGTGTCCATATGTTCTCATTGTTCAACATCTGCCTATGAGTGAGAACATGCAGTGTTTGGTTTTCTGTTCTTGTGTCAGTTTGCTGAGAATTATGGTTTCCAGATTCATCCATGTCCCTACAAAGGACACAAACTCATCGTTTTTATGGCTGCATGGTATTCCATGTTGTATATGTGCCACATTTTCCTTGTCCAGTCTATCATCAATGGGCATTTGGGTTGGTCCCAGGTCTTTGCTATTGTAAACAATGCCACTATGAACATACGTGCGCATGTGTCTTTACAATAGAATGATTTATAATCCTCTGGGTATATATGGGTGTTTTTTTTTAAGAGAACATTATTTTTCTTTCCTAATCTCTTTTGTGCTTTTTTGTATCAAATGCCACACCAGGACCCCAAACACTCTTGGAGGAGGATATTCTTGACAAAAAATATGTTATGCTTTTACTGACTTTTTTTTTTTGAGATCGGGTCCCGCTTTGTCACTCAGGCTGGAGTGCAGTGGTGTGATCTTGGCTCACTGCAGTGTCTGCCTCCCAGACTCAAGAAATCCTCCCACCTCAGCCCTAGGATCCTAGATCCTCAGTACCTAGGATCACAAGTGTGTACCACCATACCCGGATAATTGTTTACATTTTTGGTAGAGACAGGGTTTTGCTATGTGACCCAGGCTGGTTTTGAACTCCTGAGCTCAAATGATCCACCTGCTGCAGCCTCCCAAAGTGTTGGAATTACAGGCGTGAGCCACTGTGTCTGGCCTACATATTCTTTTATTCCTTTCTAAAGTTTATGAATGAGAGATCGGTTAATCTAAAAGAATGCCTTTGTAATAGTGGAATTTCAAGTAAACTGGTTTGGTCACATAAGTGAGCTATTTAAGGCCAAAGGAATTTTCTCAATGTGCTTGAAATCACAAATCATACCATGTATGTCACCCCTGAGGCACAGGTTGCAAGCTCTCCTAACCAGTACTGTCTGCAACACAGTGCTTAAAAAGAAAAAAGAATATAAATCACTAGAGGTTAAATAGAGGCTCAAATGTCTCAGTAACTTATATCCCTTTAACTTGGCCCGCATCAGAGACAGGTGAATTTGCCACCTTCGTAGATTATCACTTTTCGAGAGCTTTGGGGAAAATTTCAGTTGCTTCAATGAGTCACAAAGGATTGAACACCATGTGCTGTTTTTATTCATTCAGTTTTGTGCTTAAAAGAGAAAAGACCTTAGAATTTACTGTCAAAGGGAAAAACAACAAACCCTTTTGGATCTTAACCTCTAGTCAGTTTTAGCCCACCCAAAGACTCCCTAAAGTACTTAGATATGTTGCATATCACTGATTTATACGGCAACAATATTTAACTAGGCTATAACTAAAGAACCTACGCCAGAGAGCCTGTCAATGAAAACAATAGTAACAGGTTTATAGTTGTGAAATAATGCAGATGACTTTCATCTCCATTAAAATCTATCTCGGCTTGCAAACAGCTGTGTAAAAATAATCCCTAGAATGGATCTCCACAGTAGTATTTGCTTAAACAGCTGCCCACAGAATTGATGAGTATAACACTGAATTGATAGGCAGGGATTTGAGGATTAAGGCTAGGATATGAACATTTCCCAAACCAAGTGAGCCTCTGGAATGCTAGACAGGACTATTTTAAGAGACAATGTGTCTAAGTTACCATAGGGGAATTTGGCCTCGCAGGCATCAACTGTGACACATGTGACCACTGTTATTTGCCTAGCATCATTAGGAAAGCATTTAACTCTACAAAGCATAAAGTACCAGGAAAGTCTGTACTTCAGTGTAAGACATACTTCCATATTTTGTGTTAATCTGAGTTTTTCTAAGGGAAGTTAAGGGGCCTTAGTACAGGTGAAGTGCTCTGGAGCAAATGTACCATCTAACTTTTTCTGGTGCTTTTATGGAAAGTTAGTCACTCAGGCGCATCCACAACACTTGTAGAACACTGAGCAAAAATACAGATGGAGGTCTTTACATCATATGACAAATATTTAACATGTACTTTCAATATATAGCATTTATGCTTTTGCTACCTTGGCAAAAATCCTTCAAAATGATGTGGAAGATAGGGTTTGAATTTAGAATTCTCAGATCTCTCCAAGTTCCAAGTTCTATGTTAAAACCTGGCCTCCTTCCTGGGGTGCATGACCTTGCATCTCTCTTACCCTGTGAGGGGCCACACCCTGCATGCATGTGGACACCCCTATAAGCATGTTCAAGCTTTATCCACAGCCCTGAAAACAGCCACCTGTTGGCCAAATCTTAGCGCAGGGAGCACACACTGGCAGCATGGCAGCATAGACCATCCTCAGAAGGACAGACCAGACAAGAGGTCTACACAAGTCTGGACACTGGTTTGGGACAATCTGGGTAAGGAATTCTGGGGTTGTCCTACCTGGAGTACAATCTAGAAAGGCTGGGGGCCACTAACTCTGGGTGGCATATTCCCTTGACTGCTTCAAAGGTAAGGACACTGCCCGAGGAGGGCCAGAGCAGGACCCTCTAATATGAGGGTCCCTCTAAAATCGAGAACTCAACATAACTCAAGGTAGGAGTCTATTTTGCTTCTTCTGCCTAGGCCTAAGAGCAAAACTGGTTCCATATAGAATGAAGTCACAGTACTTTATTCATACTTTTATCTTTAGCACCCGCTATAGGAAAATGCACTGGATAATGTCATAATTCTGTTTGGTCCAGAGAATTCACAGAAGCCTGGTGGTTTTAAGCTACTCTAAGCTACTCTAAGAATTTGATTTGGTTTGGGCCTGAGCTATTTTTTAAGGCATTTAATTCCTGTGGATGACGCTAGGCTAAATGACACTCCAAGTGGTGTGCCAGGCAAGTAATGTCCCAACAGCTGGTTGTCTCAGCCCAGCACCTCAACCCTTATTCCATTTGAAGTAAACACTTGACTTGGATGTTTTGAGCTCCGGGTCAGAACCAGCCAGATCTCTCAGAGTGTAAGCTACACTTCTTGTCAGGATTTTTTCCCTCTTATCAACAAACCAAGAGGTTAACTAATTACATAATTGTATACATTGTTTCAGTTTTCCATTTTTTTGCATAGACTTTTCCAGAGCCAAGCAATGTTTATTACTTTCTTCCTCAGAGTCTGAAATGCAGTGCCTTTCATAAAATATGCTATTATAAAGGATTAGCTGAGTTTCTCTTAAAGGATGAAAAACATATTACATTTATCTAGTCTTCCTTTAAAAGCATTGCAATTATCTTCATTTTAATTTTTATTTGTAACAGAAGTTGGAGGTTTTCAATTTAATCTCCTCATTTCACATAGTGAACACTGAGGCCCAGAGATGTCGGGAAACCTATACAATGTCACATAGCATAATTCATGGCAGAACTGATTCCATTCCAGAGTCCTGTGTGCTTTGATAGCCCCAATCAATCACAGCTTTCATTACATCACACAACTCAACTCTAGAGGGGAGACAAGAGAGGAACTAGGGAAATGAGAGATTTGGGGAGCCTTGGATAACCCTGGTGAGAAGGCCATGGGTTTTGTGTTTTTGCCATCTCACTATTTTTTCTTTTCATGTGTGCCTTCTAAGATGGCGCTTGGTGAGGATGGAGCTTGGTGAGGATGAAGGATGAGGATTGGTTCTGTTTAGACACTTTAAAAAACTGAAAAAAAAGATAACCAGCCAATGACTGAGAAATGAGTGCAGGTAATAATTTATAACTAAATGAGATTGCTTGTTCCATAAATAATCAAAATTCCCTAGTCATAGAAAATATTTCTAATGTCTTAACTGTGTGATTCCAGTGTTACAGAACCTGAGAGAGAAGAGAAAGTTGCAAGAAAATGATGGCACTCAATAAGATGAAATCATGAAGTAAATGCAAGCATAACACAGACTGAGGCCACTGGCTTTGAATATTGAGACACCACTGGAATGCGTTGAGAAATTAATTTTCCTTGCAGAGATTAAGAATTAAGAAGCAGTAGAAAAAATGAATTAACATCCGATGAGAGAAGAAGCCAAAAAGTAAAGACCTGTGGTTCTACAACAAAGCTGCTCATCAGAAAAACGTGGATAACTTATTCAAATATACACTTCTGGACCCATCCCTTGGAAAATCTGCTTAAGTATATCTGAGGCAGAAATGGGAAATTTACATTTTTATTCAATATTTCAGATGATTCTGTTGGCTCTTTAAAAATTATGGCCTGTGGGTAACAGGGTGAAGAAATAAAATTATTTGCCAACTACGGTACAGACAGTAGAATGTTTTCAACAGAGGGAAAGGAGCAGTGAGTAATGAGGAAGAAGGTAAGACAGAAAGAAATAGGTGGGAGGTGATGGCCAAGAGCCAAAGTTCTAGGGCAGGGGTCCCCAGCCCCTGCTGTCCTGTGTTGTCTGGTACCAGCCCTGGTCTGTTAGGAACTAGGCCGCATGGCAGGAAGTGAGCTGCGGGCTAGTGAGCATTACTGCCTGAGCGCTACCTCCTGTCAGATGAGCAGTGGCATTAGATTCTCATAAGAGCATGAACTCTAAGGTGAGCTGTGCAGTTCCTTTTGGGAGTTTTGTGGTTAATATAAGAATCTAATACTGAATGATCTGAGGTGGAACAGTTTCATCCTGAGATCGTCCTCCCTCCCCTGTCTGCTGAAAAACTGTCTTCCATGAAACCAGCACCTGATGCCGAAAGGGCTGGGGACTGCTATTCAGGAAGACATGAAAGGGTGCTATCTAAAGCATAGGTGGAAGAAATAGCATTTGGAGAGGATAGTGGACACTTTTCTTCCTTTGAAAACAAAAAAAATAGGAACTTGAGGGTAAAGGTTCTATCATATTTTGAGACGAAAATCTGGTAGATGGCTTGGACCATACAAGGGGATTAAATGATGGCCTACCAAGGAAAACAGTGGTTCAGTGGAGTCTGGCGTTTGAGGACTGCGGAGTGGTTCCTCAGAATGCCCCGAGGAGCTCAGGAGAGGAGCCGCTCCAGCCAGTTTGAGATAAATAAAAATAATATTTAAAGACTGTGTTCGAGTTTTAAGGTGAGAAAATAATTGTGCATTAGATGGACTTTAAATGTTGAATGTAGGTTTTAAAAGAGTAAAACAGAAAAAGATTCACAGGTGACTTAAAGTCTAGTAATAGCCCTAATTATTATAGTTTAGCACATTTTTATGAACAACTTCTTATAGGCTCTTCTTGTTTCGCTCTTCTATGTATCCTTCTACCAACATTTGTCCTGAAGGTTTCCTCTGCCTGAAGCATTCAGCTCCCACCCTGAACTTTAGCTAGGTTCTTGCCAAATGTCACCTTGTCACAGAAATCTTCCTTGACCACCTATATTAAATAGGAC
The DNA here is from genome assembly GCF_009761245.1 of Sapajus apella. Lineage (NCBI taxonomy): Eukaryota > Metazoa > Chordata > Mammalia > Primates > Cebidae > Sapajus > Sapajus apella. The sequence goes on from NW_022436942.1 coordinate 30,284,334, forward strand.
TTACTCTTCTTTCTTAAACTGCTTTTTGTATACAGACTTATACCTGAGATGTTATGCAATTTTTTATTGTGTTTCCCCACCCTAACTAAAATGTAAGCTGCAAGGAAGTTGAAGCTGATTTGTTTTGTTCTTTGCAAAAACTTCAATGCATATAGGAGCACCCAGCACATAGTAGATGCTCAAAATAGATTTGTTATACAAATTTAAAAACTGTTGCTACTACTGCGAGAGCCTAATCCAGACACTTCTGCATAATGAGCCCTCAGGAAACTTTGATCAATGTAATGATGAACTAAATGAATGACTGTGGCAACCAGCTGTCAAGATGACCCCCAATGTACACCCTTGTGTAGCCCCCTCCCACAATAAATAGGCCTGATTTGAGCAACCAATAGAATACCGTGGAAATGATCAAATGTGACTCGAGACAAGGTTGTAAAAGACACTGGGGCTTCCACCTCAGTTTCTTGCATCATTTGCTCTAACCTCTGGGAGAAGTGAGTTGCCATGTGTTGAGGATTCTCAGTCTTAGGGAAAGGTCTGTAGAATGAACACATGCCAGCCCTGTGAATGAACCAACTTAGAAGTGGATCATCCAGCCCTAGTCAAACTTCTAGATAACCATAGCCCTGGTCAACATCTTTACTGCAAGATCTAGTTATTCCCTGAGCCAGAACCTTCAGTTATGCTATTCCCAAAGTTCTAAATGACATAACTGTATAACGTTTATCACTGCTTAAGCCAGTAAGTTTGCTATAGGACAATGGACAATTACTACAGTAACTTAGAGCCAATTTTCAAAATTTTGTCCCTTTTGTTTTATGTCAGGGACAGGTCTATCATTTATGAAATGTATAGTTTTCCCTAAAACCAAATAAAACCAGCAGGCTGATTTTCAGAGCAATGATTTCAATAGATCTTGAGGTGTTTTCTATGCCCTATCACTGACAAGATTGCTGGCCACATGAAAACCTAGCATGCATTTATAACACGAATTCTTAGCACAATGATCATTTAAAGATTCTTAATGTCCAGATTCTATTAATAATCCAACCCACAATCCTAGGGGTCTTAATCAAAGGGTTACCAAAATTCCATTACTTTCTGCATTTAGCTTTTTTCTTTATTTATTTGATCGTTTTCTTTGCCAAAGAGAAAGAGAAAAACTATAACAACAAAACACCTTGTTTTATAATTTACTGTTCCTTTTATGGATGAATATGCTCATGTTCTCCACAAATAAGAATATGTTTTTTTCTTTGTGTGAAAAGAAGCTGTCATGAAGGATCTATTTAAAATTGGACTCAGTGATTAGTTACTGTTAGGCAATGTGGACAGACCTTTAAATGAAGTCCTGGCAAGGGTGACTCTTGAAAGCTAAGGAAATGGAGAATATAGTTAAAATTCTGCCACTTGGAACTTCATCTAACAGTCATATGTTTTCGTCATGAGATGGGAGGAATTACTGGGTAAGTGACATGTGGAAGGGATAAGCAGGAGGCATGAATTCTTAAGGGCACTTGTTAACGATATTATTATATCTGAGGGAACCACAAGGGAGCTGAAAATCATAAAATCATAAATTCATAAATAATGAGATTAAAGGGAACTTCTTGGATTATACAATTTTTGTCTCTTCAGAGGAAAGAGTCACATGATGATTTGACTGTTTTTTTTCTTTCTTTTTTTTTTTTTGAGACAGAGTTTCGCTCTCGTTACCCAGGCTGGAGTGCAATGGCGAGATCTCGGCTCACCGCAACCTCCGCCTCCCAGGTTCAGGCAATTCTCCTGCCTCAGCCTCCTGAGTAGCTGGGATTACAGGCATGCACCACCATGCCCAGCTGATTTTTTGTATTGTTTTTTTAGTAGAGATGGGGTTTCACCGTGTTGACCAGGATGGTCTTGATCTCTTGACCTCGTGATCCACCCTCCTCGGCCTCCCAAAGTGCTGGGATTACAGGCGTGAGCCACTGCGCCCGGCCGATTTGACTGTTTTGTGTAATTAGAACAGGAATATCCTGTCTTTCCTTTCTAGGGCCACCTACCTCCTAGTCACAAGAAACTGAAAACAAGTAAAAAACAAACTACACTGTTTTCCACTGATTTGAGCAAAGGCAGAGATGGGACAGTGTGAAGTCATGCAAAGGTGAGGAGAGGAAGTACAGCAATGTGACTGCATTTCAGCTGCTGTGCACCTGGGGGAGGCAGGTGGCACAACAGGCACAGAGCAGTACAAGACAGCTAGAAGAGGGGAGGAAGGGCCATTGCAGGCTGATTCTGGACGAGTGGCCAAGGAGTTGTATTTTCTTTCTTTGTACAATTGAGTCATTGAAGTTTCAAAGAAGTTTTTAAACTATAATTCCTAAATTGACTTCAATTGACACAGATAGTGTCTTTTCGCTAAATTGTTAAAATAGAGACTGTACTAAGGGTTGAATCTGACAGTTTCCTTATGCTTACTCTTCAAATTGTGGATAAGCTAAGATTTATGCATTTAGTCCAGAGTGGGTCAGAGCTTTTCCTTTGATAAAAGAAAGTTGGAAATAGAGTCACATGTTTCTCAAAGGGGTTTTTCTTCAACACAGTCAAATCCCAAGTTTCCAATCACAGAAAGTAGTATCTGGTCTACCTGAATTACAGATCGGGTGAATAGCAGGTGGGAAAAAGACCCTGTTCTGTTAAAACAACAACAACAACAACAACAAAAACTCAGCCTTTGCTTCCTGCAGTACCGATGTCTGTAGACCATGGCCACAATGAACCACTGCTTTAAGATGCCAGAGTCACCCATCAGGGTAGATGAGCAAGAAACAAGGTCTTTTGTAAAAGAAGAGAAGATATAGGATGGGAGAGGAAAGGAGGAAGGTAAAGGGAAGAAGGAAGGAAAATTAGTAAATCAGAAGGTTTCTTCTTATTTCCAACCTTGTTCACAGACTTCTTCAAGTTTTCATAGTTCCATTGCATAGTTGACTAACCTTGGGCTGGTCATCATAGTTGATAAAGTAAAAGACTCCATTAATTGTAAAACACACTGTTATTTTATGTGACACCATGAAAGAACAAAGAAAAAAGAAAATGCTACCATTAAACTATTATACTGTATTGATGGTAAAGTACATCTCCACATCAGAGATGTTAGAATGCAGAAAAAAATATGAATCCTAAAATTAGTAAAAGCCTTAATCTCATTTTCTATAAAACAGAGATGATAATAGTACTGCATAAAATTACTTTCTTTGCCTGATCCCCAGATCAATTTCCAGCCTTCTTCACCTGGTCCTGTGCCCTCAGGTGCTAGCCTCTAATGCAGTGTTTCTCCTGGATTCCAGGTTGGGCTTAGGGATGGGGCTGTGACAGTGAATGAATGGATATGAGGTGAAAGAATGTGAGGGTTTGTATTTCCCTTCATTGCTGTGGGGATGAGTGAGGTAGTAGCTGTGATCCTCTCAAAAGGCCACTCTTCAACCTGGTGGCTTCTCTCCTTTGGCTTGGGTTTGCTTCAGATTTATTAACAGATCCCTTCCTGCCCCTTCAGTCCTGGGGTTGGGGAAGAGGTGGGCAGTGGATTGGCTTCCTGTGTTACTGTACCCTGGATGTTTCACCATCTCTTCTTGGTTATGTTAACTTTCCCCATACCTTTGTAAATAGGCTTTCATTAAGTTTTGTTTCTTGCTGGAAGCATGACTGATACAAGCACCAACTTCACATGGTTGCTGTGAATGTTAAATGAAATAATAAATGCAGGGAACTTAGCTCAGGGTGTGGCATGGGGGAAGCACTCTAGGTAATGTGGTTTTCTGTGTTTCAAACACATTAAACTCACTCCCCTCTTTGGGCAGTTGTACTAGCTGTTCACTCCATCAATATTCTTGTCTCAGGTCTTTTTGTAGGGCCTGTACTTTCTTGCCATTTAGATTTCAGTTCACATGTCATTACTCAAAGAATGCTATCCTATTCATTTTAACTGTTAATCTAAATTAATTCCCCAGGCATTCCCTATCTCATTGCCTCTCATTTCCTTAATAGACATTCTTTCTCCGTGATATTTCTTACTTATATTCTAGCTCTCTTGATTAGAATTTAAGTGTGATGCATTTCTTTTTTGTTCCTTTGCGTCCAGAATGCAGCTAGCATGTAGTAAGGCTGCAGGACAAGTTACCTGAGAGTGTATTCTGAGGTAGAATGAGTGCAAAAGGCTTAATGGGAAGTAACACCTAAATTTGTGAAAGATGGGAGGAAGCAGTATGGATAAGAAGGTGCCACCAGCTCACATTTCTGACATCATGAGACTTTGCAGCCTAACAAGGAACTCTTGTTCAAAGATTTCTCATTAGAGGAGTCCCACATTGCCAATACATTGTCTCACTACTTTATTCAGTTATTGGCTGAAGGTTATCCCCAGAAAAGCATGACCTCGGCTGTCATCACCTTGCTTACTCATAGCATGACTTTAGCTACAAGGCTGAGGAAGACCCTGATAAAGCTGACACCTAAAGACAGCCAGTTAACCAGGCGCTTTGCAGCCAGGTTCTGAGTTCTTTCTCAATGGGGAGACCTAAATGACACATTTCTGTGTCTGCCAAAAAATAATTTTTGTGGAATGGAATGCTCAATATGTTCATTTTAAAAATTTTGTCATAACTTTATCATTATACCTAAATGAATCAAATCAAGAACAGCAGGATGTGCAAGCCTCTGATCTAACTGTTGAGCTAGATAACAGCTAAGTTAACACACATACAACAAGCAAAGAATGTATTTGGTACTTTCAAAAAACTAAAATATAGCCAAGAGGGCTGGAGTTTAAGAAACTAAGGGGAAAAGGAATAGAAAGAGATTTCAGAGAAGTAGACACTGTGAGGATTTAAGTAAGTATATTACATAATCTGATTTACATTTTTAAAAAATCACATGGATTGCTTTATGGAAAATAGGTAACAGAGGAACAAGAGCAAGATGAGGGAGACCAGACCAGTTAGCAAGCTAAGGTGAACATCCAGGCAAGAGCTAAAAGTGGCTAGGACTATGGTATTATGGTAGGGATGAAGAAGCAAAGTTGGGATATATTTTGGAGGTAAAGTTTTAGGACTTCTAAGGTGTTAGAACTGGGAGATGAGGGAAGAAGACTCAAGGACAATGAATGTCTCGATGTTTGGTAGGTGGTTGTGTCATTTTCCAGGATAAGAAAGGGTAATTAAGGAGCAACTTTGGAAAGGAAAGATCTATTTTAGACTTGTAACATCTGAAATGTCATTAGGCATCTAAGTGAATATGTGAAATAAGCAACTGGGTTTAAGATTCTATAGCGCAATGGAGATATCAAGAGCTGGAGATAAAATCAGGTGCAATTGGCACAAAGATGGTAATTAAAGCCAAGGGACATTTCTGGAATTCATGCATCTAAATGAATGGGAGTTCCTTCAGGGTGCTCACTCTCCTTGGAAAGCTTCATGATATATACATTTTGTAGTGATTTTGATCCATTTGCTTAATTTTATTGGACCTAAGGTTTTAAATTAAAAAAGTAAAAGTGTTCTATGAATTCAACAAGTTTTAAAATGAATTAAAGAAGTAGATTGTGATTGAATATCTCTTATTGCACACTGTGCAGACCACTAAGCTCAGTAAAAGCCTTGAGTAGTGGAAACAATATTGTATGAAAGGATATAACTGAAAAATATCTGGGAAAGAACCCATATTTTGGTGTCAGGAAAGCCTGGGTTCAAGTCAGGACTCAGTCACCCACTGACCACAGACAAACTGTAACTTTCATAAATTTGTCACTTATTTTCCTTTATAAGTTAATAAGGATTGTAACACTAATCTTTTGGAATTTTTATGAAAAATCTACATGACTACAGATAGAAGTATCTAGTAACAGTAATAACATAGTGAGGGTTCAATGCATTTTAACCATTTAAAGACTCTATATATCAGTAAATTGAAATGAAGCAAGCCATCATAACATCATCAGAGTGGATGGGTATTTGCCTAAAGCTACCAGGCTAAAAATGTCTGTTCAACAGAGAGAGCACAGTGAGATTTACTTCTTCCATGGGAAAAAAAAGGGAATAAAATATGGAAACTAATGTGAATCCCATGAGTTGAAAGGCTGGTAGGCTTGTGTGTAATGCTGTTGTGTCTAGCGCAGCTGGGGGATCTAAACTTCTGTACTGCTTTTCCCTATTAATAAAATATTTTCAGCACAGCCTCTTTCTACCACTCCCCCCGTGCCCCAGGTTCTTCTTTGAAGAACAACAGTCTAGAAAACTGCCTAGCAAAGTATCTCAATGGGACTTCAGTATTTTGTAATCAAAGTTTCACAAGTCGGCTGCCTTTGGAGTTAATCAGCCTACTGACATGTTTTGTTTGTTTGAAATGGAGTTTAAAATTCTAGCCAAAGTTTAAACACTGAGAGAACTTATATATAGATATGTTTATACATATGTTACATATAGTGTATATATACACACATAAACACACATGTACCCATATATATATCTACACACACACACAGACACAGACACAGACACACACACACATACATATATATAAGAAATTAAAAAAACTGTATCTTCTCTTTAAAAAAAGCCCACATGGCAAGAATTAGCTGCATATGTTCTCTTTAGTTTGCTGCACTTTCTATCATTCCCTACTGTTACCCAAATGAGGCCAGGATTGGCTACCATTTATTATTATGCTTGGATCACTATGTTTTTTTATAGTAAAAACATAGTCATCTAAATCCACAATTTAAAAAATAATTCCCCTTTTCTATTTATATAAACTGAATTTTATAAGCATTTATGTTTGCTTTCCAATCTACCCATTACTGTTTACTTGGCAATTCTTGAGAAGTAATAAGTTTTGTTTTGTGGTGGAATATGGCCCTGAAAAGAAAGTGAGTTACTAGTGCTGATTATGGTAATGTAAAAAATTAAGAAAAACTTTAAAATGATGGCTCTTGGCCAAAATTATACAGAAATTTAGAATGAAATATTTAGTTAAGGTTTGAAAAGATTACTTTATAGTTTTAAATTACAGTTTATTGCATTATAGGAGAGAAATTCAATGATCTAGCCAGGTTTGCAAATTTAAAGATTCTTTAAGTTCTCAGGACATGCCCCTAAATTTGTTTAAATGTCTTAAGTTGCAGGTTCTACTTCTTTTACCTGGATTTTAAAGTTTAATGTTTTGTCACATTCAAAACAAAATTTATCAGTAGTCATTGAGGTTGTATGATCTGCTATATTGTATCGTGTCTGGGAAAACATTCCTCAGTATAAAATCCTAATATCAAAATCATTCCTTTTATGTACCCAGGCCTACTGTTACATTATGTTCCTTCTCTGGTTGCCTGCACAAAGCACTTTATCAGTTCATCAAAGGGAATGAAATAAGCCATAAAGCATGGGGCTGTCTTAGAACAAAGACATGACCTAATTTTTCCAGTGGGAAATGACCTGTGAAAATTCTTCTCAAAGTAAGAAAGCTATAATTTTCCTCAAACTTCTCAATTCTTAAAAATGACATCATCAATCAACATCTCTCTTTTCTAAACTGTGATTGAAATATGCTGTAGAAACTATTTTTTGTCACGTTATCATCAGAAAGACTATTGAAAGAACTGTGCATTTTAGCTTCCTTAATTATGTCTATTTAATTCCCTAGAATAAAGTCCCAAATCCATACTGCAACTTATCAGATCCTTTATGCTGTGCTATCTTCTAATTTCCCCAGACGAGTCATTCTCTCCAACAATGTTGCTCATATCAGCACAATTACCACTGCCATGTCCACACACACAGCACCCCCTCCCTCAACACACATAAATACAACCCCCCCAAAAAAATACATAAAACAAAACAACACACAAAAAAACCATCTCATCTGTTCTCAGGCTTTAGGTAGAAGTTATCCTTTTTAACATTTTGGAAGTACTCCAATACAAAAGATACTTCTTCCCATTTATAGAAATTCTTTGGAAGTATTAGAGACCCTTCACTGTAAGGAATTGACTTCGACTATTGTAATTCTTAAAGGGAATTAATGGCTGCAATAATTTTGTTGACAAGACTGTCTGTGTGCATTCTTCTTGGTATCTTCCGTGTTCTCTGCAAGTGGCCTGCATGGCCTCCTAGGTTTCTAGCTTGCTATGAAAATGGGAAGGATTTTAAAGCTTATTTGGTGGAAACTGTATCTTGTGCTATAGAATCCAAACTTAAATCTTGCATTTGTCTGTCATCCTGACATTTCTTGTGAAACATCCCAAACACCCTTTGAGGAAAGGTACTTTGAATCACTTAGTTTCATCAGTTCATGCCTAGTGTCCAGGCCTATCTACATAATTTGCCAAGTCCAGTGCAAAATGAAAATGTGAGACCCCTATTCAAAGAGCAGGAAAAAAGCAGATCTAAAAGGACAAAAATATACAGTTCTACCTTAAGAATATGTTAATGCTTATAAGGCATTATAAGGGTAAAAGTGATATATGAGTAACAACACAAACTTACAAATTGCATAAACATTTTTGTATTATAATTCTATATAACAAAAATTAATATTTTATTAGTATGATATATTGATTGTAGAAATCTTTTGGCTTGGTTTGCTGAAAATTTATTTTTTAGGTCATTAAAAAATTATACTTTTAGCAAATTCATTTTCAATTGATATAATAGAAAATAATATCTGGCACTCTTGGCAAATGCAATATCACAAATAATTTGATAATTTTTTTTATTTTGAGAAATGTCTTTTTTCAGATGCTACTGCTACTAATAATATTTTTATAGAGTATTAGAAATTGGGATAAAATTCAGATTATTTCAAAATATAAATTTTAATATATCTAGAGCTAATGATTCCGTGGAACAATTTTTTAGAAAGATTTAATTCTTCAAAAAATATGTTTTATGTAAGTCTGTATTTAGTTGCAAATGTAAATGTACACAATGGCATTTTAATATTTCATCTGTCGTTTCTTGTAACTTGTGGTATTTTTGCAAGACATTGAGGCTAGGCATAGTGTTTCACACCTTTAGTCCCAGCACTTTGGGAGGCTGAGGTAAGAGGATTGCTTAAGCCCAAGAGTTTGAAGCCAGCCTGGGTAACATAGTGAGGTCCCATTTATACAATTTTTTTAAAAAAATTAGCTGGGTGTGGTGGCATGTGCCTGTGGTCCTAGCTACTTGGGAGGCTGAGGCAGGAGGATTGCTTGAGCAGGGAAGGCTGAGGCTATGATGAGCTATGATCATACCACTGCACTCCAGCCTGGGCAACAAAAGCAAGATTTGGAAAGAAGGAAGGAAAGGAGGAAGGAGGGAAGAGAGGAAAGGAAAGGAAAGGAAAGGAAAGGAAAGGAAAGGAAAGGAAAGG